>NW_015386417.1:1381903-1388724 GCF_001527695.2 Protobothrops mucrosquamatus
CTTTAAGTTGCAGCAGTGGCGGCGGCTTCTAGCTTCGCCGAAGCGAAGGCGTCCTGGATCGCGGAGAATCCTCGGGGCTCCGGAGGAGTTCTCACCTACATCGTCCATATAGGACGACTCGGGAACTCAACTCCTACCCCGGGCAGCTCACCTATCCCCTTATGCCCAGGGGAAAGGTATCAGGCCGTTTGACAGCTGGCACTGGCTGTCAAAACGGCTTTTACGCGAAACAGGCGGGAGGCAGCAAACAGCTGCGACCGACGAAGTCGCCTGCCACCGGAAGTCTCTCAACTTTTATTGTTGTTGTTGTTGTTATTACTGTGAAAATATAGACCCTCACATCCTAGACATAAACTGTTTCAACTTCTTCCCTTAAAACAACACTATAGAGCATTGTATGCCAGAACAATTAGACACAAGGACAGTTTTTCCCCATGCCATCACTCTGCTGAACACCTAATTCTCACAACACTGTCAAGCTACCTAGTAAGGCTGTATTACTATTATTCTTCTCATGTTTCTTATTACCTATCTCCTTATCTTCTTATAACTATAACTTTGTTGCTTGTATCTTATGATTTATATTAATTGTTCTAGTTAGTATCCTAGTATGATTTATGTTGTTTGCTTATTTAGTATCCTATGACTATCACTAAGTGTTGTATCTTATGATTTATGATGAATGTATTTTTATGATGATTATGATTGTGATTTATCATATTGCTTGTATGCACCGGAGACAAATTCCTTGTGTGTCCAATCATACTTGGCCAATAAAGAATTCTATTCTATGTTTACTTGGCTTCTTTAATCTACATAAGCTTCCAAGAGTCTCTAGATTGTGAAAGCCACAGAGCAATAAATAAAGGCAAAGATTTGACCAGTGTGTGAAGGCTTGCCTGATGAAGGAAAGGAGATGGTAGAAAAACTTCCTATATTATTTAGCTTCTATGGATACAGTGGGGACATCTGCATGTGGGAGGCATGAACAAAATAGTTAGAAAATGTCACATGGCTGGATATTTTTCATCGACTCTTGTGGATGTCCAGCTATCCCAAGCAATTTCAGATCCTCAGATAAAATAAAGGAACAGGATATCAGTTTATACACATTTTTGAATAGGCCAAAAAAGATTTTTTTAAAGCTTTCTCTTCCTGTAACTAGCATTGTTTGGTGTCACAATCCAAAAGTTGTGTGTGTGTGTGTGTGTGTGTGAGAGAGAGAGATAGAGGGAGGGAGGGAGAGAGGGAGAGGGAGAGTGTGTTCGATGATCCTGGAGATTATTTCAGAAGAGATTTAAGGGCTGAAATCTCTGAAAAATCTCATAAACACCTGCAAAGTTTAAGTGGCCCATTTTGTCCCTTAATTCCCCTCATGCAAAAAAAGAAAAAAAAGGCACAAATGTGTGGTACCATCCACAAAAAGGAAGCGGGAGGATATTGTCGTCATTGTGCTACTTATGACTTATGTAGGGAGACCCCTTTAGTAACATATTAATCTGTTACAGTCATAGTTTTATCTGTGAAAAGTTATTTACATTTTTTAACAAAATACCTACAAAAAATTAAGAAGTAGAACAATCTGCCAACACTTAAACGTATTTCTGCCTTTGGTTGGTAATAGTCTTCTTTTTGCTGTTATCTGTATCTACCATTCAGAATTTCATATTCTCTCTTAATGAATGAACAATCTGTCTGCTTGCTGAGTGCAGTCTCAGCTTTTGTTTTGACCATTCTTCCTCAGCTGAGTATCCTCACATGTGTTAACACTACAACTCAGTCAACCCTAGATGGCTGTGCTATAACACAATATGCAGGCTTATACACTCAGGGACTGAAAGATAGAATACAATAATGCAAGTTACCATGGTAGCATAATGAGGATGTTCCTGTTCATGCTATGGTTAGAGGCAAGAGGGGTTTAAGCCAGAGACTAATACTGTTTTACAGTTCATACTGAGACCTATTGCACAGGTGTCAAACTCGATTGCGTCACGTGAGGTCTCGTGACTTATCATGACATTTTTTGCCTTTGTGGAGCTGGGGTGTGTGTGGCCAAGGGACGCCAGTTTGACACTCCTGACCTATTGTATTTGAATTCAGGAAGAAATGGTATCTTCAACTCCTCCTATCCCATCACAAATAAACCTCCCTCCATGTCTTGAAACGCCACTTTACCATTGTTGTCCTCTATCATTTTCAAACATTTTGAAGTAGAGGTTTTGCAATGATGCAATGACAACTTCAGCTCTGGCAGGTTATAGTACAGTAATGGCGAACCTTTTAGAGACCGAGTGCCCAAACTGCTACCCAAAACCACTTATGCATTGTCGGTTGCCGGGTGGGTGTGGCCCATTGGGTGGGTGTGGCCCATTGGGTGGGCGTGCCCATTGGGTGGGCGTGGCTGCAGTGGTAACGGCAGACTGGGTGGGACTAAAAAGTTCAATCAATCAATTCCAACTTTGCAAGAAGAGAAGTTGAAATTGACTGATTGATTGAACCTTTTTTTTTTTTGCACACGGTGGCGGAGGCCTAAAGCAAAAAGGTTTTATAAAACCCAGATGAAGGCCTAGGACTGGGGCAATGGCACGCATGCCCACAGAGAGGGTTCTGAGTGCCGCCTCTGGCACCCGTGCCATAGGTTCGCCACCACTGTTATAGTATCTAATATGTTCATTTAGCCTGATCATTGCTCTAAACAACCATTTGGTTTAGTGTTAGGGCACTATAATATTTGGTATAGTATTAGAACTAGTTTGGTGTAGTGGTTAAGACTAGTTAGAGGCTAGAAACCAGGAGATTGTGCGTTCTAGTCCTGCCTTAGGCATGAAAGTCAGCTGGGTGACTTTGGACTAGTCACACTCTCTCATCGTAACCCACTTCATAGGGCGGTGAAAAATAGAACAAGTATTAGGTTTGTTTGCTTGAGTTATTTACAAAATTAATAAAGGCAGGATTAAAATATAAATAAAAATTCTGCTCTAGATAGCCAGGTGTAATGGTATGTGGCAGTGAGCTGGGGAATCCTTTGAATGGTTAGATAAGAGACAGCATATTCCACAGATAAGCAGAGGACAGGGCAAAGACTCAAAAAAGACTTCCCTTAATTTCTCAGGATGTAAAGAAAGATAGTACTTTCAGACTTGCAAGATTCTACTGATGTAGCCTACAATAAACTAGAATTAACTCATCTGATCATATTTCCGGTGCACCTGTTAAAGCTGACACCAGGCTGTTATGTTTCATGCTGGTTCAGCTGCCACTTTTTAATCTTATGGTTGATCCAACAATGAATCAACTATTTAATTTTCCTCCCAACACTCCTCCTTCAACCTTTACATGCTTTTGGTTTGTGTCCAGGCTAGGCAAAGCATGCGTCCTTAACTTTTCAACTATATAGTAGTGCTAAACTTACTCTTTTCTCCCTCCTTTTCCCCCTTAAATGTTTAAAGTGCAACGTTGGCATATTGAAATGAACCTATAAAGTTTCCATGAATGCTTCTCTTCTTTGAAGCTAAATCATCAGTTCTTTGCTTGAAAGTTTTCATAGATTTACAGTGAAACACAGACGTGGAGGAGCAATCTGTTCCTTTTGCTTTAATCATTACAGGATCAAAGCATTAATGGTGCAGTGAGAGAAAATAAAGACAGAATGGAGTCTGCATTGCTGTCAACATAGGGAGACTGGGAAGGCAGTGCGAAGGCACCCACCAGTGCAAACAAGGGAGAACTGAACTGTCCCTAAAAGGAAAAGATGGACACTAGGATAACCATCCATACCCAAGAATGGGAAAAACAAGAAAAGGATGATCCGATGGTGGACAAAATCTGGACTGAGTATCAGCCTGGGTACCATCGTCAAACCACAGCAACTGAGATAGCCAAGCCTTCAAATTAATATCAAGATTTAGCACAATGAAAATGCCCAACATGATGTCATTAAGACTTAAATATTCAACATGTGTAAATTTATAGTCATGTTAAATGCTTTATCAACATTGTGTTAACTGTATGTAAAATACTTCGATTTTTCTTCTCAAGTTTGCTTTTTATTGATGTTCTATTTTTTTCTTCTTATTATTGCTTTTTCTGCCATTCTATATTCTCAGATTCCTTCCCACTCTGCTAATTAAAACAACTGTGCTATTAATACAGGATTTGTTTTTGATTCCCTGTTTTTCTATATGAATCACGTTTACAGCATTCTAGAAAATGGTGGGTTTTCAAACTCTTGGTTGCAGCCATCATCCTGACATTTTTAACTCATCTTGTCCTGTTGATCATCCATGACACAATAGCTGTTGAGGGATAAAAAAGGAAGGGAACTGTCTGGAGGTCTTCAGGTCCTGAAGGAAAGGGAGGAAATAAACAAACTTGACTTGGAGTTCACTTTTCAAAGGGAAAGTTGAGGTGCCCAAAGGGACGACAAATCAAAAAAGTCAGTATGGCAACCACATTGCTCAGATTTCAGAGTTATATACAAATTAAATAAAAATGAATTCTATATGTATCAACCCACTTGTAAGGTATGCCAAATATGACAGTTCCAATATGATACATGAAGGCAGGTTTATTATTCTTATCCCAAAGATGGAATGTCCTTTAAAACCTTGGTTGTATTATACATAAGAGAGGAGGAGACAAGAACCAACTTAAGATTTATTTTTATAGTTTAATTGGACAAACTAAAAAATCCTGTCTGGACAATTCTTCTTTCTGAGCTTACACATTCAAACCTGATAGAATATCTGAAATTCTGGCTGTCAATGATTACTAGACAGTTCTTTGACGATTTTGTATAAACAATATCAAAATTAAAGATTACTGAAAATCATGCTGAACAGAAGAATAGATTTAACTTCTTTAAAATGTTATAATAGTAGTAGTAGTAGTAGTAGTAGTAGTAGTAGTAGTAGTAGTAGTAGTAGTAGTAGTAGTAGTAAAGTTGGAAGGGACCTTGGATGTCACCTAGTCCAACCCCCTGCTCAGGCAGGAAACCCTATACCATTTCAGACAAATGGCTGTCCAGTCTCTTCTTAAAAACCTCCAGTGTTGGAGCATTCACCACTTCTGGAGGCAGGTTGTTCCACTGGTTAATTGTTCTAACTGTCAGGAAGTTTCTCCTTAGTTCTAGGTTGCTTCTCCCCTTGATTAGTTTCCATCCATTGCTTCTTCTCCTGCCTTCAGGCGCCTTGGAAAATAGCTTGACTCCCTCTTCTTTGTGGCAGCCCCTGAGATATTGGAACACTGCTATCATGTCCCCCCTCGTCCTTCTCTTCATTAAACTAGGCATACCCAATTCCAGCAGCCTTTCCTTATATGCTTTAGCCTCCAGTCCCCTAATCATCTTTGTTGCTCTTCTCTGTACTCTTTCTAGAGTCTCAACATCTTTTTTACATTGTGGTGACCAAAACTGGATGCAGTATTCCAAGTGTGGCCTTACCAAGGCATTGTAAAGTGGTATTAATACTTCATGTGATCTTGATTCTATCCCTCTGTTAATGCAGCCCAGCACTGTGTTGGCCTTTTTGGCAGCTGCAGCACACTGCTGGCTCATATTTAAGTGATTGTCCACTAGGACTCCGAGGTCTCTCTCACAGTTACTACTATTGAGCAAGGTACCCCCTATACTATACCTGTGCATTTGGTTTTTCTTGCCTAAATGTAGAACCTTGCTTTTTTCACCATTAAATTTCATTTTGTTAGATAGCGCCCAGTGTTCAAGTCTGTCCAGATCCTCCTGTATCCTAAGCCTGTCTTCTGGAGTGTTGGCTATTCCTGCCAGCTTGGTGTCATCTGCAAATTTGATGATTTCCCCATCTATCCCCTCATCCAAATCATTGATGAAGATGTTGAAGAGCACTGGGCCCAGAACAGAGCCTTGGGGCACCCCACTACACACTTCCCTCCATATAGATGCGATTCCATTGAGGACCACATGCTGAATACGGCAGGTCAGCCAGCTACGGATCCATCTGGTGGTGATGCTGTCTAACACACATTTTTCTATCTTATCAGATAGTAGGTTGTGATCTACTTTATCAAATGCCTTACTGAAGTCCAAGTAAATTATATCCACAGCATTCCTCTGATCCATTAATTTTGTCACTTGGTCAAAGAATGCAATAAGATTTGTCTGGCATGATCTGTTTTTGACAAACCCATGTTGGCTTTTAGCAATGACTTTGTTTGCCTCTAGGTGTTCGCTGATTCGTTGTTTGATTATCTTTTCCAGAATCTTCCCAGGTATTGAGGTCAGGCTGATAGGTCTGTAATTTCCTGGATCCATTTTTTTTTGCTTTTTTGAAGATGGGAACTACATCAGCTCTTTTCCAGTCCTCTGGTAGTTCCCCAGTGCTCCAGGATCTTTGAAAAATATAGTTCAGTGGTTCTGAGATCACATCTGCCAGTTCTTTGAGAACCCTGGGGTGTAATCCACCTGGTCCTGGCAATTTGAACTCATCTAGGCTGGACAGGTGCTCACTTACTGTTTTCTTGCCTATCTTAACTTGTGTTTCTATTCTGTTTTTTATGGCACTATTTTTGATAGGTTGGTCTGTTTTTTCCTTTTGTGTAAAGACAGATGCAAAAAACGAGTTAAATAGTTCCGCTTTCTCCCTGTTGCTTGTCACCTTCTTGCCACTTTCACCCATTAATGGACCAATCATTTCCTTCACTTTCTTCTTGTTTTTTACATGTTGAAAGAAGCTTTTTTTTTGTTATTTTTGACTTTGGTCGCAAGCCTTAGTTTATTTTGAGCCTTAGTTTTCCTCACTTCATCTTTGCAGGCTCGGGCTATTTGTTGATATTCGGACTTACCG
>NW_015386417.1:1388824-1395042 GCF_001527695.2 Protobothrops mucrosquamatus
AGTTATGTGCCCCTCTTTCCACTTTCTATACTTGTCCTTTTTATCTTTCAATTTATCAGAGAGTTCTTTATGCAGCCATGCTGGTTTCTTTTGAGAGCTGTTATTTTTCCTCTTTGTTGGTATTGTGCTAGACTGGGCTTTTATTATCTCACTTTTCAAAATTTCCCAAGCTTCTTGAGTTGTTTTCCCCTTGAGGATTGTTCAGTGTGAACAAGGCCCATTTGAGTTAAAAGAATGAATTCCTGACAAATTGATGGTTTAAACCAATATTTCTCAACTTTGGCAACTTTAAGATGTGTGGATTTCAAGTCGCAGAAATTCAAGTATAGCCAAGTTTGAAAAAAAAGAGATGAAGAACATCAATTTTACCAATGGTTGCATCTGATAGAATAAAATTATTTTAATGTGTTCTGTTGTTTGTGTTCTTAAACCATTTTTAATAGCAGTTTCCTTATACAGAGCATATGAAGATGATTACAGATTGATTTCAAATCTTGTCAGGAGAAATTGGGAAATATTTCCACCTGACACTCTGGAGAACCAGTGCTATTTTTTCTATCCTAACCCTGTCCATGTACATTGGAATAAATTTTACAGTTAACATGGCAAAAGGACCTCCAAGTTTGAAATTATGAGATTTGAAATCTAATGCCTCTGGTGGCATTAATTGTTAGGAAATCGATCAAAGGCCATATTAAGCTATCAACACTTAATCATGCTATAAGCAATTTTCCATGTTTCTATACCTGAAATAGACCCAGTTTTGGAAACTAAAAGGAAAAGAATAGAATAAATAAGGGCAAAGTAGGATAACTGTTACCGTAGTTTTAAAAAGCATTTTATTGTGATTAGTAGGAAAGAGACATGTTGATTACATCAGAACAGCTATGCGGATACCACACTGTATCTCAAACGCTGGAGATAAGCATGATAAAAGTTGAGTCCCGAGCATGTCTAGCTTCTACAAACCTTTGGTTAAAACTCAATTTCTTTCCCCAATGTTTAGCACCATTAATCATTTAGGATAACTTTCAATTCACATGGATCAAAGCTATGGAATTTAATCTTTCAAATTTAGGCTTCTCACCCTCCACAGATGGAATATGATCAGGTGAAACAATCCCTAAAGCAAATGTTAAAGGCTACAGAGAGGCAGGCAGATGCTAAGGAAAGTTCCAATCTTCCTGTCACCAGTACATAACAGATATATTGTCACTGCTGCTACACAGAGCTAAAACAGCCATTGGAAAATTTTCTCTCTTGCCTGATGCCATGCTCTTCCCTCTGCAGTATTGGACAGTAAATACAAAAAAGTTCCATTGGCTGAAAGGATTTGCACCTGCAATTCCTGGGAGGTAAAAACTACAGAACATGTCCTTCTACATTGCTGCCTTTATGGAGACAACCAAACTGGATTCATACTTCCTCTGATCAGTATACATCCTGATCCCCCAGATTTGGCCTATGCTCAGATGCTGTTTATAGAGGAAATACCCCTTATTACAGAGCATGTAGCTAGGTTCTGCATGCAGCACAGAAAATTTATCAAACTATGATCGTGTCAACTTTAGAATGAGCACGGCTGCAGCCATTTTTTTTCCTTGTCATTTCTAGTTGGCACATAGCATGGACGGAGGGGGATTGCCAGGGTTTGTGCTAGACAAAACAGACTTTCTCTCTCAGACTTTCTCTCATGGGAACCAAGGTCGTCGGCTGCTCCCAGGACTGCGGGCTGGGCATTTCATGAAAAGCCTGCCAACAAGCTGAATGGGGAAACGTACTTTCTTGCATAGCCATAGGGGTGGGATTTCTTAACTTTGTATTGGGGAATTGTTATGCATCTCTTCAGACTTGGTTTCACTTTTGAAGTACCGAATACTCTGTATCAATAAACATGTTCTTTGAGGAATTTGCAAGCCTCTGAGTTCTGCTTTATTTGTCTCTGTCTGTCAGAACAATGACAGATTGACCATTATCCTGCAATGCATCATCTGTAACCATAATCCATTTTAAATATAAATATCACTACTTTGCAGTTATTAATAGATAATTTTAGATACTATACTTCATATAGTATTTATATTATCTTTTAATCAGGCTGTAAGCAAGATTTTACATTTTATATGTTAACTGCTAGTTAGGTTATGCATAACTAGTTGCTGCTGCATCTTCTTGCAGTTCTTCCCAAATTAAAAAGTCCCTCCTGCATTCTTTCCTGAGAAAAGACCCACCTCCTTGCTGGTTCATTGGAGGCTTCTAGAAAGAAAATCAGGAAGTCTATGCTCTAATCTACACAGGGACATGTTGGTTCTAACTGAAAGTACTATAATTCAGTTGCTGGAACTGTTATAACCTCATCCCATTCATCGCAATAAATCTTGCTTAGGAAAACAATCACTTTCAGTTTAGATAGGTGCTAAATCAGCTGACAACATGCTGGAGCATCTACCTCGCTTGTAACTCCTGTACAATCTATCCACCAGCCACTTTGGCTAGCATGCACAGCTTCTCTTTAATATTCTGCCCAGACCTATTCCTAGGCTTCTGGGGAAGGAGCATAAGGTGCTCTTTCCTCTGTTGTACCATGAAGGCTGCTTCTATAGGGATGCATGAGTAAAGTCAAAGGGTTAATGTTCCACCTTTAAATGACAGGACCCTACAAAGCAATTCTGGGGAATCAGTTCCAGGAAGCCAAAGCAAACTGGGAGACGGTGCTGAGCTAGGTGAATCATTGCTCTAATTCATGATAAAGTGGCAGCATTGCTTATGAAATCATCATTCCTTCTACTTTGGGTGTTAAAAGGCTCTCCGAAGATCAATCTGAACAGCTTTTCGAGATGTTGGATTCAAAATGCTCCCAGTGGGGGAGAAAATATCAATATAGCACACAACACCCTCAATGTCATTTGCAATAGTGATCTTGCTAGCCTAGCTGTGAAGCTACTGGTTTGAGGGAGAAAGGGGCGAGTATGAGTGTCTGGTGGAGAGAGGATATAACAGGAATCCTTTTCTGTTATTAAAAAATACAGCAAGGTAAATGAAAGCTAGACACTTCTCGTGCAATCTTTAAAAATAGCAAAGAGAAATTCATGTCATTCTTGGTGTAATTTTTAAATTATCTTTTAATTAACTTCTGAAGAACAGATACAGCAAGCAAGAAAATCATTGCAGCTGTTGATACATATTTTAAAGTATATTCTCTTTATTATAATATTAACAGTTTAAATAAAATGCTGAGAATCAATACAAAACTATATCTGAGTGTTTTTCTTTCCTCCAGTTAGTACCAAAGAAGTATGCTTGGTGAAGAGAATCCATTAGCACTTATGAAGTGCTCAGGAACTGTTAATGATCAGTCATAGCCTGGTATACAGCACAGAACTGAACAGATGGTGACACACAGGAGACTGACCATGAAGCAACATGATCCACATTCCATTAAAGAAACTATTGCAACATCTAATCCTTATTTTTCTGTGTATATTCTTCTTTAAACAAGGAAATGTTTCAGTCCAAAATGTGGGTGTCATTTTGTCTTTTTCTATCATATTCTATCATATTGTCATTTTTGCCATGACATTCCCAAGTTGGCAGAGTTTATCTATTATTTACTGCCTAAACTCCTTAGTATAACAGCTATGGGACAGTCAATTGCTTAATTATTTATAGGCACATAGCATGATTCAAATCACAAACCTCAGAATTACATAAATGGCTAACAAGTTCTTAATTGTAGAGAAATATCTAGCTCTAGAGATAAAATAAATGCTTACAGTTAAATTGACTAGTTATGTTGCTGCCTATATTGTTAAGATACTTGGTTATAAAGCCATTGTTGATCCATTGTATAATGCTGTGCTATAGTAACAGGTAGTACTTGACATAAGCATTCATTTAGTGAGAGTTCTATGTTACAATCACACTGAAAAAGGTG
Organism: Protobothrops mucrosquamatus; assembly: GCF_001527695.2. Taxonomy (NCBI): domain Eukaryota; kingdom Metazoa; phylum Chordata; class Lepidosauria; order Squamata; family Viperidae; genus Protobothrops; species Protobothrops mucrosquamatus. Next base: position 1,392,759 of record NW_015386417.1, read on the forward strand.
ACTTATGACCGTTTTTTACACTTATGGCTGATTCAGCATCCCCTTGGTTAACATTATCAAAATTTGGACATTGGCAACTGACATGTATTTATGATGGTTATAATGTCTTGGGATCACGCGATCACCTTTTGTAACTTTCTAATAATCAAAGTTAATGGATTCACTTAACAATGTTACTAACTTAATAACTGCAATGAATCACTTAACAACTATGAGAAGAAAGATAGTAAAATGGGGCATCGAACAACAGTCTTGCTTAGCAATGTTGGGTTCAACTATGGTCATAAACTGAGGACTACCTGTATAAATTATGTACTTAAGTGACATCATTTATGTGTGCATGCTGAGCCACAATATGCTTCAATCTTAAGAGAAGAGATACTTTCTGTTTGCCTTTACAAATCTTCTATAAAACATGTATGTTCATTAACTTCATTTTACAAATGGAAATGACTTGGGAAGTCTTTCCAACCCTAGCAAGCCAGGCCCCCTGTCCACTTTTTCCAGAGTTTGCCCATATTTTTGTTCATTGCATCGATGACACTATCTAACCATCTCATCCTCTGCCATAGTCATCTTCTTTTGCCTTCAATCTTTCCCAACATCAGGGTCTTTTCCAATGAGTCCTCTCTTCTCATTTTGTGGGTAAAAAGTATTTGAGCTTCAGTTTCAATATCTCTCCTTCTGAAGAACAGTCAGGGTTGATTTCCTTTAGGATGGATCGATTTGATCTCTTTGCAATCCAAGGCAGTCCCAAGAATCTTCTCCAACACTACATTTTGAAAGCATCAATTATTCGGCACTCAGACTTCCTCATGGTCCAGTTCTCACAGCTGTACATTATTATTGGGATTACAGATGAGTAGCTAATGTTAAAAGGTGCCCAAAAATAGGTTGATCAAAGATGAACCCACAATATTTCAAGCTCAATATATAAGCTCACACTAACTATAGCAATGCATTACCAGAACAAGATGATACGAATGAGTATATAACCCCTCTTTCTAAACTACGCACACATTAACACTATGAATAGTTTTATATTATAGTAACTGTGTTTAGATTTGCCAACTGTCATCACATTTCAATGACATCATAAGCAACCACTTTAAACATTTGACATTTTAAAGAAACCACAACATTTTTGTGCAGAAATCTGAAAAAAGGCATTAGAGAATAGTAGAATGACATTGAACTTGCATGTGGTCCAAATGCCTTCTTCAAACCATTTTTGAACTACCCACAGACCTAGGATACCCTAAAGGAATTTGCATATATTTTGAGAATACCAGAAATGTTGCTTGCCGTTTTCATTTACTATGTAGAGTAAAACTGTGTTGCCTACCATCTCACCATTTTTAATATCACAGCCTCTTATTCATCCGGATATCCATGATGGTGAAAGAAATGCACAGATTAAAGTTAATGAAATAAAAACTATATAATTTAAGCATAACAAAAAATGCAGTGCATATGTAGTAAAACAATTAAAAAAGGAATGCATTGTTTAATAGATTTATAAAATTATTTTATACATGTATAAAACAGCTGCATTGTCTAAAATAAGGCTTTTCAACCAGTGGTACGGGTACCACTTGTGGTACATTGGCACCTAGGAGGTGGTACATGGGCATCCTAGAAAAGTGGTAGCGGGGGAGGGGAATGAGCTGAACCGGTGGCAGCACCGCACAGGCCTGAGCGAGAGATGGCTGGAGCTGCAGGGCTGTCAGGGCTCAGTGGAAGCGCAAGAATCAGCGCCAGGCTCCAACTGGAGCTCGGCGCTGATCCTGGTGCTTCTGCTGAGCCCAGAAGAAGTGCCGATGAGCTGGAATGTTGCAGCATCTCCAGGGTCTGGTGATTCACATTCAGATGCTTGGCAACTGATTCATATTTATGACGGTCACAGTGTCCCAGGGTCATGTGAAGTGACCAAAACCTGCTGCAACCACCCAGCAGATGGGAGGAATAAAAACCAAACACCCCCCACCCCACCCCCACTGCCAATCCTCAACAGAAATGCTCACAACAATGAAAACCTCGGATAGGGGGAAGAGCGCTGCCGGGTGGGCAGGCAGGTGTCTTAATAATAATAATAATAATAATAATAATAATAATAATAATAATAATAATAATAATAATAATAATAATAATAATAATAATAATAATAATAATAATAATAATAATAGTAAAGTTGGAAGGGACCTTGAAGGTCATCTAGTCCAACCCCCTGCTCAGGCAGGAAACACTATACCATTTCGGACAAATGGCTGTCCAGTCTCTTCTT
>NW_015386417.1:1396581-1401458 GCF_001527695.2 Protobothrops mucrosquamatus
TGATCTTCCACTTGGTGCAGAGTTTGTGTCCCAGTTGATGTCAGGGTAGTTAAAGTCCCCCATTACTATTGTGATGTGCTTCCTACATACCTTAGTTAGCTGACTAGCAAAAAGTTCATCTATTTCCTCTGTTTGGTTGGGTGGCCTGTAGTATACACCTATGGCAATGTCATTTTTTCCCCCTTTTATATTGACCCAATTGCTCGGCTGTGGCTTGAGGGGCACTTTTTTCAGTGCCATTGTAACTTCAAACAGTCACTAAGCAAACTGTTGTAAGTCGAGGACCACCTGTACTTCATCACTTTGTTCCTTTTTTGGAGGGGGGTCATCAAGTTTTTGACACCTTGCTAGGCGACTGGTGGTACTCGGATATTGCCATATCCTAAAAGTGGTACAATGGGTGAAAAGGTTGAAAAGCCCTGGTCTAAAATTACCTTGCCTTCAATTGAAAGCAATTGAAAGCAAGTGCTTCTATATTGAAAGCAATTGAAAGCAAGTGCTTCTATATTCTATCCGTTGGTAGTAAAATATTTGTGGAAAAATGGTTCTGTTTTTATACTTTAAAATGGAAATAATGGATTTTTTTGTCCTTAGTCTGTAATGCATTTAGAAAAAACTACCAGCTTCAAAGAAGTAGAATATTTTTTCTAAGGCAGCAGTGCAATTTAGAGTTTGAAAATGCTCCTTACAGGCAGATAAAATAAAACTGTTAAATAATGCCTATGATTCATGTACTCTATATTCATCACATATGGAAGCACTTCCATATTGCTTTGCCAAATGCATTTGAAGTAGAGGAAAATCAATTAATGGATTATGGTTCAATGTGGACTATAAGCAATTTTTTTATAATTAACACAAAACAATATTAGCAGTAATAGTCTTTACAAACATTTGAATCTCTGCTGTTACCCACTCATTCTGGCATAATTTTATCCATGAAATATTTGTCTCATATGAGTTAGTAATATCCTCCCATATCCCCACTCCAGTTAACTTAACTTCAGTTTGTCATCCGGTAGCATTCACAGTTCATCTGTTTGTCAATTTTTACACATTTTTTTTTTGCAAAGTAAGAATATGCTTACCTCTGAAAAGAAAGAATGCTTGGAAGTCTATCTACACATTATGCAGAGTCAGATGGTAAATTATGATGATAAAATTCTGGATTCTATCTGATGAAAAACACATGAACATAAGAAGAGCTATGTTGGATCAATCAAAAGGCTCATTTGCCCAGGAATCTGTTTCTATAGCAGCCAAACCAGAAGTCGAAAGGAAGACATCAAGTCAAAGGCAAGAACATTTTCTTACTAATGGACTCCAATAATGGTCTGCAACAAAGGAAGTATTTTTAATAATAATTTTATTAAATATTATAGTTAAATAGATAAAAATAATAGAAACTACAAAAAAGAAAAGAATAAAAAGAAAAAATAGAAAGTGCAGAAAAATAATATATAAAGAAAATAGAAAAGAAAAAAATGAGAATGTAGCAGAAAAAGAAAAAATATACAAAGATATAAATTTTCCCTTATTTGCAACATGTATAAATAATGTTAATAATTTATCATAACAAACATTTTTTCATCCCATATCACTTCTCTTATGTATAAACAGATCCTTAAAACCATGTCATTCAGTCCTGCTCAGCAAAAGTCCATTAAGGGTTACCAGAAATAACAACATGTCTATTTGAACTTTGATCAAATAAATCCATTTTATATTCCTTCCTTTTATATTCATCCATTCATTCATTCAACTTGTATGCCACCTATCTAAGCTTTCTTCTTTATTAGAGAAATTCCTTTTACTTTTAACACTTCATATTTCTTCAATAATATCATAAAGTTTGTTTCTTTTTTTTGTCCCTTTTCACAAAATTCTTAAGGACTTTAATAGAGTCCCTTTTATAAATTCAATACAAGAAAGTTATTGCTTGTTCTGTTTGCCACTTATATTTCACTTTATGCATAACTGGGAAACTAACTAATTTTAGATTCTCAAAAATTGGTTCATGTGTTTGTATCCCCCTTTTGTCCCTTTTCTTTTTTTTCCTCCATAGCTATGTGAATTCCTTTACTGTTTGAAAAAACAGACACTCATAGGTCTCTCCTCTCCACCCCTCCAACATTTCTCTTTTCTCTGTGCTTCTGTAATGATCATCTTTAACAAATACCTAAGACAACAAACAATGCACCAAACCTTTGAGCAAAAAAACAACAAAGTTCTCTGAGGATATGCAGTTTCCCATTTTACATTTTATTAATTCACAATACTTCATGACTAAAAAATGTCCTTTATCCTTGCCCTGAAAATGTTCAATGATAAGAAACATTTGCTACTAAAAAGTATAATCTGTTTCTAAAATAAAAATAAGAAAACAAGATATCAAATCATAGGTACAGATTATTGCCCTCCTGCCTGGCAAAATGTTTTTTTTAATCTATGGTAAGAAAGTACAGAGATAGTGGAAATTAGTTTTGATGAGGCCAAGTACATATTATCTCAGAACCATTGTACCATATTTTTCAAAAATCCTGGAACATCGGGGAACTGCCAGAGGATTGGAGAGGAACTGATGTGGTTCCTATCTTCAAAAAAAAAGGGGGGGGGGAACATCAATACCTGGAAAGATACTGGAAAAATAATCAAAAAACAGATCTGCGAACATCTAGAAACAAAGTTATAACTAGACGTTAGCACGGGTTTGTTAAAAACAGATCATGCCAAACCAATCTACTTCATTCTTTGACAAAGTGACTAGATTAGTAGATCAGTGAAATGCCGTGGACATAGTATATTTCAACTTCAGCAAGGTACTTACCACTTCTTGGAAAACTAGAAAAATGTGGGTAGACAACATCATCACCAGATGAATTTGTAATTGACTGACAAACTGTACTCAACAAGTTGTCCTTACTGGCTCTATATCTACATGGAGGAAAATAAGCGATGGGGTACCACAAGGCTCCATCTTAGGCCCAGTACAAAATCTTCATAAATGACTTAGATGAGTGATAGAAGGGGAACTCATCAAATTTGTAGATGACACTAAGCTGGCAGGAATAGCCAACACCCCAGAAGACAAGCTCAGGATCCAAAAAGATCTTGACAGACTTGAACAATGGGCCCTATTCAACAACCTGAAATTTAATGTGGAGAAAAGCAAGGTTTTACACCTAGGCAGGAAAAACCAAAGGTACAAGTACTGATTAGGTGAAACCTGGCTCAAAGATAGTAACTGTGAGAGAGACCGTGGGGTCCTAGTGGATGATCACTTAAACATGAGTCAGTTGTATGCGGCGGCAGCCAAAAAAGCTAATACGATCCTTGGTTGTTTAAACAGAGACATAGAATTAAAATCATGTGAAGTATTAGTACTGCTTTATAAAACCTTAGTAAGACCACATCTGGAATACTGCATCCAGTTTTGGTTACCACATTACAAAAAAGATGTTGAGACTTTGGAAAAAGTGCAAAGAACTAAGATGATTAAAACCTTGGAGACAAAAACATATGAAGAATGGTTGCAGGAATTGGGTATGGTTAGTCTAGAGAAATGAAGGACTAGGGTTGATATGATAGCAATATTCCAATATTTGATGAGCTGCCACAAAAAAAAAAAACAGCGTCAACTTATTTTCCAAAGCACCAGAAGGCAAGAAAAGAAACATTGGATGGAAACTAATCAAGGAGAGAAGCAACCAGGAATTAAGGAGAAACTTCTTAACAATGAGGACAATTAACCATTGGAACAGCTTGCCTTGAGAAGTTGTAGATGCTTTATCACTGGAGGTTTTTAAGAAAAGACTGGACAGCCACCTGTTTGAAATGGTATAGGTTTCCTACTTCAGTAGGGGTTGGACTAGAAGAACTCAAAAGTCTCTTCCAGCTCTATTCTGATTGATTGATGTGTTATAGACCATGTGCTCAATCAGCTTGTGTCCCCCCCCCCCCCATTGCCTACCTCCTTTTATTTCGGTTTGAGAATCCAGTAATCTCTGGAACCTGAACTTCAGCTTCAAAATCTTCTCGAGATTGCACCACTGGGCCTGTTGTGATCAGCTAAATAATGCACAGCTTTACTTCTAATGTATTTGAAGTCATGATCTGGAGGGTAAAAAGTGGCAGAAATACTTGTTCAGTTTTTGAACATCTATGCTAGTAACTTGGCAATTCAAAATTTCTATTTCTTTTTTTGAGCGTGGGAGAGAGAGTGTGAATATTTCTAGCTCTTAGAAGTGAATGTTTTGGCATGGATCAATGTATGAAGTGTTTCTTAATGTTATTTTGAAATTTTTAACTTTCCAATGCTTCTTACTGGACTCAGATTTAATTTTCATTGAGCACAGTTGCAAATTGAAGATCTGAGAAACTGTCCATATTGCAGCCTCTAGTCTTTTTAGGTAGAAAATAATATTTCATAAATACACCGAACGTGTAGAAAAACCTTATGGATCACCTAGTTCTATCTTCTGCTCAGCGCTAAATTACCCTCAACAAGTGACATCAACCTCTTTTGAAATCTTCCAGGAAGAGAGAATCTACTATGGTTCTATATAGAGGCACGCACCACTGCACAACTCTACCTGTCAGGAAATTTATCCAATATTCAGCCGATTGGCCTTTGTCCTTCATTCAGTTTCAGCACAGAAGTTTCTATATTTCTTTCAAAAAATTTTTTTTTATTATTTTCAACATAAAAAAAAAGCAAACACAAGTACATCACAATTGGAAAACCCCCTCCCCACCCCCCACCCGGACTTCCCAAACCTAATCCCAGGATACTATTCATCTAAAAGTAACCTTATATTAATATCCCTAACTCCACAAAATATAATTCTACATAAATAGGTGAAATATAAGTATATATA
>NW_015386417.1:1405202-1426298 GCF_001527695.2 Protobothrops mucrosquamatus
CTCACCTACATCGTCCACAAGGGACGACTCGGGGACTCAACTCCTACCTCGGGCAGCTCACCTTTCCCCCTATGCCCAGGGGAAAGGTATCAAGCCGTTTGACAGCTGATGCAGGCTGTCAAAACGGCTTTTACGCAGAAACAGGCGGGAGCAGCAAACAGCTGCGTCCAGCGAAGGCGCCTGCCACCGGAAGTCCAGAAGTTTCTATATTTCTTGAACATGGCATTTTAGATATTTGTAGATTGCTTCCTTAGGTCCTGTATGATTCCTCCGTAGAGCTTGGTTTCTAAAGCCTTTCATTTCTGTTGCTGATAAATATTTATAACTACTATATCCTTTGAACCTTCTATAGTTTTGCCATATCCATTTTCAAGTGAGATACCCACTCAAGCCAGGGTAGAGAACAATGAAACTATTATTTTCTATGATCTGGAGTAATGTTTTTAACATTGTAGTGCAAGATTGCATTATCTTTCTACCTGCTACATTGCAATTAATCTGGTGATCAATAATGCTCCCAGATTCTTCTTGTTGGCACAGTTGCCAAGCCATGTCTCCCAATTCTTTTGCCTGGGCATTTGATTTTTGTTAAACTGATGCAGAATTTCACTTTTATCACAGCTGAGTATCATCCTGTGACTCAACACTGAAGGCTGTCAAGATCTTTTTGAAGCATGATATGTGTGCTCAAAATTATTAATCTATCCTCTAAGTTAAGCATCTTCTACTTATCTGATTTCCACCTCCACAATACACACACACAGACACACACACAGACACACACACAGACACATACACACACAAACAAACACACAAGCACAGAGACACATATTTAAGAATTGTTTGTTAGGACAGGGACACAAGAATTATGGACTTATAGTAGGTCTTCAGAGGTTTGTGGAGATGGTAGTGGTCTAGTGACTGCTTGGAAATTTTTTGGATCTGTTCAGAATTAGAAGCAAATGCAAGAATTATCAGGAGTCAGCAAAGTAACAATTCCTTGAAAGCAGAGTTGCTTGGCAGTCAGTGTTTGACTAAGATCTAGTGGAGTTTGCACAACCAGGAGATGCAACTGCTGAAACAGTGATGGAGTCAGTGGCAAAGTGGAGGCTATAGCAGCAATGCTCATCAGCCATCCTGGGTGTTTGAACCACTGTTGCTCAACTACCCAGTGCTTTGATGGCACCAGGCCAGAAATGGACCTGTTCTTGCCCAGAGGGCAGTGTTGGCAATGTGGTAAGGTATTCATTCGATGCTGTTTGCAAGAGTCTTCTGAATGGAATTGGCAACTGGAGATGTCTCAGGGATAAGGAAATCTGGAAGCCAGTATAAAATGGCAAAGGGAAGTAGATCAGTAGCCTGTTGTTTCTGCCTATCCCACATGCTTCTATAGTGTGGAAGTTCCTGGTTCCTTCCCTGAAAAAATACTATCTGATGGGACCTAGGAGGCATGATTTTTCTGATATGATGCCTGCTCAATGTAATGGACTCCTCTGAGATTTGACTAATTCTGTCCCCATTAGCTTTCAAAAAGACATAGACGACCCTTCAGAGTCAGGGCCAGAATGTTAAGTGAGCATGTCCTGGGAAGTGGGGTATATAGCAGGGGTCCTCAGCCGTGGCAACTTTAAGACTTGTGGACTTCAACTCCCAGAAATCCTCAGCCAGCAGAGCAAAGCTGGCTGAGGAATTCTGGGAGTTGAAGTCCAAAGTCTTAAAGTTGCCAAGGTTGAGGACCCCTGCTGTATAGTTTGTTCTTGTTATTAACTTTTATTGTTATTGTTAGGGCATGGTAATATATTTTTATATGTTATGCACTGTCCAAAGCTGCATTTTTGTGAATTGGACAACCATATAAATCTTAAGATAAATAAATATTTCTTATTCCCTTCTCAGCTTTTTGGGGAACTTGTTAATCATCCTCACTATCCTGATTGCTTTTGTTATTTTAACTCCTGAGGGTTGTTTTTGTTGAGTTTCACGTACATTTGCCAAGATCTCTGAACTCTATTCAGTTTGCATATTCCTTAGGCCAGTGTTTTTCAACCTGAACAACTTTAAGATATGTAGACATCAAGTCCCAGAGTTCCCCAGCCACATGAAATAGCCAAACAGATAAGTTGGGAGATGTGGAGTACTTCCTATTGGCTTAACCAGCCAGTCTAAACATACGTCTATGCTTGCCTATTCCTTCTCACATTAAGAAGACTGATTGTTTTGTTTTCTCCAGCAGCTAATGACACAGTATAAGGGAAAATTAAGCCAGGAGAATCCATCATTTTTCTTAACTTGTTCCACATTAAAATGGTACACAGAGTATCAGCAATCAAGAATGAGGTCAGTACAGTTTATGCCACCACAATTTTCTGCTGATTTACAGACTGAAGGAAAGCACTTTCAACAGAGACATTTGACTGTGTCCATGGATGCTGTCCCTCAGGTGTCTGACATCTTCAGTCTATCAACTAATGCTTCTCTTGTCAGTTGGAATTAGGCAGGGAAGTTCCTGGAATGGGCTTGGGGGTGGAATTATCTGAGTTTTTAAAAGGGCTTCTTCTCCATTTTTTCCCATCCTGGCAGCTGATCAGCCATACCACCACAAGGCTTCAGCAAGCAATGACTGAGAGTAAGGAAGAAGATGGTGGAGGCCAAAAAGGAAGGTAGAAACTACTGACAAGAGGAAGCAATCTGGAGAAGTTGGACTTTGATTATGATGCTTGTACATATTTACAGAAGGAGAAAGGGGAAGAGAAGAGAAAAAGACAGGAGTAGCTATGTGAACAAAGAGAATGGACTTAGGCAGCAAAACAAACATGGGAAAAAATGAAAAGAAAATGAAGGATCAAGAGGATGTTTATGAGAGAAAAAGCATGGAATATGGTTTGGAAAAGTTAGTTGCATTTTGGAAGGGAAATAACAAACTTATTTACAATTTGTTTTGTTAGACTATGTGGTTTCAAAATGAAGAGACCAAAACATTTTTGTTGTTTGTTAAAGTGAAGTAAATCAAAAGTGACCAATTGATCACTGCCAAGCAGAGTGCTTGTTCATAAAGACAATGATAAATACAGAGAATTCACCCAGTACAAAAAACAGTTCATCTGAAATTCCAAACTGTGAGTCTTGTTAGTGGAAAGGAAAGAGATCCAATATTTCAAGTGAAAATATGAATGGTTACTTGTTAAAAGCAAACAGTATATTGAAGCTATTATAGCTTAGGTCTAAAAAAAGGCTAAGCAATTCTTAAGCACAGAAAATGGATAGACTATTGTATTTGGTGGGTGCAAATGCAAAATCATGAGAAAGTCCATCTCTAAACAGAAAAATGTGGAAAAATCATTCTCAACTACACATTTTAAAATGAAAAGTATATTAAAAGACTTAGAAAAGTTATTGATTTCACAGATAGCGTTAGTAGAAAAGAGATGAACATTTTGAGCTATATATTTAAAATAATTTACAGTAGCAAAATATTCTAATATTGGATTGTAAATATAGAGTTGATAGTAGCAATTTTCTTCATTCATAATTTCCAGCAACTTATCTTATTGAATATATTTCATTCCAAAATAAGGAATAGATTCAAAAGATTATGAACAAAAATGCAAAGATATACATCAATAAAGCATCAGTAGTAGCTGTGAAGTATGCTGGTAATAATTTTCCAGGGTGATTCAGCAACTGCACCAATAATAATTTTTATTAATCTGGTTGAACTTCTCTGATAGCTGAAAATATATTCAATATTCAATTGAATATTTAAAGCTGCATAGGTTTGATGAGCAATATTTCTCAAAACAAATCTCACTGCATTTTCTTCTTATGATGTCAGCACCATGCTGGGCAGAAAATCAGGTGTTTCCCAGAGGTATAGTGAACTATTTCCAATTCATCGTATGCCACTGCTTAAACCAATGGTAGTACCATCTTAATTATGGTAGTAACCAGGAAGTAGATCAGTGGTGGCAAACCTATGGCACGGGTGCCAGAGGCGGCACTCAGAGCCCTCTCTGTGGGCACGCACGCCGTCGCCCCAGTCCTAGGCCTTCAGCTGGGTTTTATAAAACCTTTTCACTTTAGGCCTCCGCCACTGTGTGCAAAAAAAAAAAAAGGTTCAATCAGTCAATTTCAACTTCTTGCGGGGAAAAAAAAAGATGTTGCAAAGTTGGAATTGATTGATTGAACTTTTTAGTCCCACCCAGTCTGCCGTTACCACCACAGCCACGCCCACTCAATGGGCCACGCCCATCCAATTGGCCACACCCAGCCATTGGGCCACACCCACCCGGCACTCGACGATGCATAAGTGGGTTTTGGGTTGCAGTTTGGGCACTCAGTCTCTAAAAGGTTCGCCATCACTGAAGTAGATTATTTCAAATATTTTTGAAGGAAATGTACTCCATTTATTGTATCATCAGTCTAATAAAGAACATACAGAAATCCATGAAAAAGAGATTTAGAGAAAAATATAAAAATGAAGATTTCATTATGGTTTCAAGTTGAAAAGAAATTAACGTATTTGAAACTGACATCAAAATTTGAAATAAATCTTAATGACTTTGATATAAGTCAGAAATCATAACTATATATTCTTTTTTATCCTCAATTGTAAATGCAATGTTAAAAAAACACAAAAGCTGTTAGCAATAGAGAAGCTTAACAAAGAATAATATTATATCAGATTTAATAATCATCAAAATAATAGACCATCCCTTGGCATATTGGGATGAAGATCCTTTTGTCACAATTCAGCACTAGCACCATCATTTAGCAACTACAAAGTTTGTCCCGGAATATTTGAAGGCCCATCAGATAGACTTCCTGTACTGAGCCATTTTAACCAAAACAGTTCATATCTTTCAAAATACAATATTTAGGTATGGTCTCATGTAACATATCTTTAAGTGTGAAACTGCATTTTACACAAGTCTTAAGAGCATGGAGAGGGTAAGAACTCTTTGTTAAGAAATTGGCAGCATGTTTTTGAGAACAGATCAACAATAGCCAGTGTACTTAACTTCCTGTTTTTTCTTTCATCTTCTGAAAAGCGAAATGAATTTATCAGCAAGTTGGATCAGAAATTTGCTGAACTTCTCACTTCTAGTTAATTTTGCAGCAAAGTTTGGGGCAAAATTTCCAATTACTATTATAATTTGTCTACTTAAGAAGGTGGTTAGTTGATTTAGAAAGGGATTGTGACATTGACTTAGCCTAGGCAATGCCTGTAATAAATTCTGCAATGAATCAGTGTTATTTCATACTATTTTTAAGCAAACCCAAATGCTTTCAAAAGATTTGAGCATCCTCATAATTATATGGCTTCTTTATATGGAAAAACAATCTGTACCTTCCGTCTGGTTGGCTCTATTTTTTTTTCTTGTTTAAAAAAAATTAAGCACAAGCAATAGAGCTGCTTTTGGCTCCTAGAAAGCTCATAGGCTTTCTAAATAATAAGACTATCTTAAAATATACATGACATTCAATCATAAAGGTCTATTGTTTCAGAGATATACTGAACTGTATGTGCATGTATGCATCTATGTATGTGTGTATGTATGTATGTATGTATGTATGTATGTATATATATATATGTGTGCATGTGTGTGTGTGTTTATTCTGTGCTGAATCATTACCAAATATATGAGGAAAAATGTTCATGGATGAGAAATATCTTGCAATGGTTTATTATGTGCAGCATAATTAACTTACAAGGAGAGCAATCTTCCAAATAATAGAGTACATAATAATACTGAATGACTATAGAATGTTAATTGCCTTCTCTCTTGTATTTCCAATACCATGGGTCCGAAACAAACAGTACTTAACCTTTTGAACCCTGAATAAAAAGAGAGGTAGATATTTGCTTTTGATTGTCATGGTCTTTTCCTGAGCTGAATCAATAAGTACACTCTTATAGCTTTAAGTCATGATTCTAATTAGTCAGCCTCTGGGGTCCCATTTACAATGTAAAATCTAAGTCCAATGTGGATTTTAAAAAAATTCAGCAAACAGTCTGAACCAATGGCAGCTCAATAAAATAATTAAAATGCCATAAGGCTGTTAGTATGTTCATTCTCTCTCTCTCTCTCTCTCTCCCTCCCTCCCTCCCTCCCTCCTCTCTCTCTCTCTCTCTCTCTCTCTCTCTCTCTCTCTCTCTCTCTCTCTATATATATATATATATATATATATATATATATATATATATATATATATATATATATATATATAATTCTCGCACCCACATATACATACACACATTCATGTTCATATGCATGTACATCCTCTCTATCTGAAATGTCAAGCTGAACTTGAAATTATAAACCAAAAAATATATTTTGAAGTTCTGTTGGCTGAAATAAATTATCAGATTTAAAATACAGATGGAGATCCATAAGAAGGCTCATGAATAGCTCTGGAGACATGAAATTTTCATTCTTACAGAGCTGTGATGGAAGTTACATGAAGAATTAGTCTTTTGTTAAGGCACTTCCTAGTGAAGATGAAGGGAAGTTAAGGATTAAAGCCACTGCAGTAAAGGATTTACGGAATTTTGTGATATTCATAGTTGAAAATATAAAGCACAGAAAGGAATGCACAATTTGGGATATGAATGGAAGATTCTGTGTCGCCCCCTCCCCACTCAGGCATTCTTTTCTACAGCAACGAATAAAACAGGTCAGTTGTCCCCTTATAAAAGCCCTGGTCTCTTAATCTGATTATAAAAAATAACTCTGATTAATATCCTTGTAGGGCAAACTATGGTCTATATACACATTTTTGAACCTTTTTGAAAGGGAGAGAGATAAAGTCACTGAAAAAATACTTTTAAAATTACTTTAAGCCATAAAGAAGCTTAAAATTATATCTATCCAAGACTAAAATAACCAGGAATATTGTGAAAGGCTGTAGTCCTACCCAATGCAGAAGAACGAAAGAAAGAAAGAAAGAAAGGAAGGAAGGAAGGAAGGAAGGAAGGAAGGAAGGAAGGAAGGAAGGAAGGAAGGAAGAAAGAAAGAAAGAAAGAAAGAAAGAAAGAAAGAAAGAAAGAAAGAAAGAAAGAAAGAAAGAAAGAAAGAAAGAAAGAAAGAAAGAATCAATCCCTGGCCAAATTTAAGTTATTCAGAATAATTTACAAAATGAATTTGCAATATGTATGTTTTATTCGTATTACAATATTTGCTAATTCTCCCCTTTTCTGATGTACAGTAGAGCAGTAATACTGAGAATCAGCAGTGACTGAGGAAACCAATTTTAGTGCCATGTTTGCAGAATGTGAACTGCTGATGGATGATTGTGGTGTACAAATGCACAATTCAACAAGTGAGATCAATGCCATGAGAAAGTCGTCCTGCCATTTTGCAGTAAATATCAACTGCATAGGATGTTAATTGACCAGAATGTGAGAATTTGCAAACCTTGCTTTCTTCCATCCTATGATAATTTTGCAGCTATTTCAAATGTAGTGCTAATAATTATCAGTAATACTAATATAACAACAATAATAATATAAGGCCAGAGATTTAAATGAATAGCCAGAAGAAAAGCTTTTAGTGTTGCTGGAAAGTAAACTGCTTAATATTACCACTGCAAATGAAGAGGATCAAGCCTACACAGATCTATAAACAAGACATTTTATTTACATGATTTATAGGCCATTCTAATCTGTTAGTTCTTTTGGGATAGGGGTGAGCAATGCAATATAAATAAAGGGAACAAATGCCCCTTTGGTCAGCCCCAAGAGATGGCCTGTATAGTTCAGAATCTGAGATTAGATAGATTGGTAGAGCAGCTGCTGTACTGGCAGAAAAAGGGTGGATGATGAAGGAAGCATCATGCACTATCATGACACAAGCCCTTCCCCTTTTGTATGTATATTAAAGTGCTGCACACACCTACGAAAGGGAGAGAGCAGCAAGATGCCATAGATACCCATTCTTATTCATGGTAATAAAAATTATCTAGTTAAATTAAAACAGATGGAGTTCCCCATATACTCCCATTTACCTGACAATGGAACTCAATGAACAGGAGAAGAAAAAACAATCAATGGCTTAGGACGCAATGAGAAGCAAATGGGAGTTGGGTTTTTAATCATTGAATTTGAAATTGTGAATCACTTTTTAGCATCACCCAATCCAGCTTTATATCCCACTGCCAGGATCCTTCAGCTATATTCTGTGTGCCACAAACAGGCTTTTTTAAGCCACAAAGTGGCCCTTGACTTGGTCTTGGATATTTATGGATCATAACAAACTTTTGTTGGATGTAGCACACCATGCCAACACACTACCAGGGTCAAGGATAATAGCAGCTGCTGTCCTAACCAATGCTTTCAATCTTATGCTTGGGAGTACACCTATTATGCTCCCCAAGCCTATAAATTGTCCTTATTGTTAGCACTCTAGCCAAGCACCCCAGAGTCCATCTGAAACAAGGACAAAGTAAATTGCAGATCTGGAAAACATAGAGCAAGAGATGGTTCTTTATGCTATCATGCCCATCATTCCCTTTCTATCCCCCAACAAACATAGTTGGATGGGAAGAAGCTTCAGCATTTTGTGTTTTGAAATAATTATTAAAAACTTGATATGTAAATGTCTAAATAAATGAAATTTAGCAGCAAATGTAGTAGAAATGACCAGATCTCCCTATTAGTCCTTACCGTACATTTTACAAGACAGCTGATTCCCAGTTCTATATGGGTTCCAGCATCCACTGATTTATTGGGTAATTCAGCATTTGCCAGTATGTCTTGTGCTAATTAAATGCATCGCACTCTATTCAGAAATGTCACAATTGATTTGTCTTCTGCAAGCACTGACTTTATTTCAATCTTCTAAAAAAGATTTTATGAGCCCCAGATAACTTAACCTGGCACATTCATCTCCCAGAGAAGCTTCTCGGTGTAAGGTTAGGAGGAGACTAAAAAACACCAACAGCCAGTATAGATGTCCTGCTAGACCGCTTGTTTATTGTCAAATGTTCCACATCCAGCCTTGCATAATGTATAGGTATTACCCATTTTATAATAACTCATAAAAACCTCCAAATGAAGCAGAAATGAACAAATGCTAGTGGTAAAGATAACAATCAGTACAAAATATGTGGATTCATTGTGTTGCAGTTTAATGTGACAATTAATTAAACAATAAAAGTGGAAATAATCAGAGACAAAGGTTTGGATCTCAGCTTAGTCACACTTATTTATTACAATTATTTATATCTTCACTTTCAAAATAGAAATCCTAGCTTACCAGCAATAAAAAAACAATTCTAAATAAAAGTGCAATCAATATTATTTCATTCAGTAAAGAATTATAATAAACAAATAAATAAGTTCAGCCTTTGCTTTGACTCTATAGTGATCTTTTATTAGCAACTGCTCATCTGAATCAAAATACACTTGGTGCATGAAGATCTATTAAGCCAGAGGTCTCCAACCTTGGCAACTTTAAGACTTGTGGACTTCAACTTTCAGAATTCCCCAGCCAGCTATGCTGGCTGGGCAATTCTGGGACTTGATGTCCACAAATCTTAAAGTTGTCAAGATTGGAGACTCCTATATTAAGCCCACTCAGTTTCTTATCCTTCTACTAAATGCAGTTGTGTGGCTTATCAGCGCTGCCAGTCTAGGAAACCAAAATCATGCAAGCCAATATTATTTCATTGTGAAGTTGTAACAATAGAATGTGTGAACCAGGGAGGGGCTTGTGGGAAATATCTGCTTATGTTACAATTCTGTCCTGGACTCAGGTTTCTTTTCTCCGAGTGTTGCCTTGGCAGCAGCTCTTCCTCCTGTTCGCCAATGGCCATCCCTTCTGCCTACCACAGGGGTCTAATTTGAAATCACAACACAGGAAAAGAAACATCTAACACTTTTTCTCTATTCTCCCCCTCCAAATCATACATTAAAGATATTTGGAGCATCACTATTCTTTTTTTTTTAATAAATATTTTATTAATTTCAAGTTTTACAATCATAAGTACTTAATAAACAACTCGGTGTCTGGGTTCCTTTATCATTCAGTGGTACATATTAACTTTCACTCAAAATATCCAATATTACACCATCCAGTATTAGATGATATAATACCTCATCTAAGTAGTCAAGACCTCTATTTTCTTCAGTCTTACTTTAGTTTTCCTCCTTTGACAAATAACGTTGCAAGTCAGTGCATTTAGGTCACCAAGTATTTCACTCTCTCTTTCTGTATATATTATTTGGAATAAAAAAGACAATTTAATTAAAGTGTTTTTGTAAAAACGCTTAATCCATTTATATTCATTAAACAGCCTCCATTTTCTTTCTCTTTCAGTTTCTCTTTTAGTTTCTTGTTCTCCAGTTTTTAGCATTTCTTCTAACAGCTCTGTCATCCATTCTATCAATTCGTCTTCCTTGTCCTCAAATATGTTCTGAAGTCTTGAAAAGTAAAATGTCTTTGCCACTTTTGGTGTTATATCTGGGTCTTCCAAATTTTTATTTATTTGTACCTGTCTGTTGGTTTCTTTTTTCAAATCCTCTATCTCAGTGGTGGCGAACCTATGGCACGCGTGCCAGAGGCGGCACTCAGAGCCCTCTCTGTGGGCACACGTGCCATGCCCCAGAGATGGCAACCATCTCTTTTCAACCAGCCACCCGCTAACTCGCTGAGGTCCCATGTGGCCAGATGCATCCCAGGATGGGTGGTTTTCCTCTCCCCCCTCCCATCCCTCCTGGCCTCGCATTCTCTCCTTTTCCCGGGCACGACCCACTGCATCGCCTCCTCAGCTGTTGGCCAGCTGTCCAACTCAGAGGCGGCTTCTCTGAACTGCTGGCGGTGGGCTGCGGAGCCCCAGAGTGCACTGCTGATGGACACTGTCGGCCCCCATGCGCTTGCTGGCCTCTGTGTGCGGGGGCTGATGGTGTCAGGCAGCGGCCGCCCCGGCCCCTGCCTCGCCTTGCCCTGCAACAATGGCACCCCCACCCTGCCTCACCTTGCCTTGCCTCACCCTGCAGGACGAGCCTCCTGCCCACCACCCCATCTGCCAGAGACCACCTGGCTCTCCCCCAACCCTGCCCAGCCCCCACAGGCATCCCTCCCCACAAGCAACATCGAGGTGACCACGCCCACCTTGGCCACACCCACCATCTGCCATGACCACCACAGCCACGCCCACCCAGTGGGCCATGCCCACCTGGCACCCGGTGATAAATAAGTGGGTTTTGGGTTGCAGTTTGGGCACTCGGTCTCTAAAAGGTTTGCCACCACTGCTCTATCTTTATATCAGTTTTCTCTATTTTTTCTTCTGGTTTCTGAGTTACTAATTTATTCTTTATAGTAATTTTCTGAATGTTTTTTGCTTGCAAATTTAAGTTGGAGACTTGCTCATTTATGTTATTTAAATTATTTTTAGTCTCCTCATAATTTAAAACAATTGTGTCTTGAATTGATTTCAACATGGAAAGAATTTCTTTCTGAAGTCCATTTACATTTTCTTGTTGATTATCCATGTTTCTTCCAAAGAGAAATAGTCTAGAAGCAACTTTCCCACTGCTTCTTAATATTTCTTGATAATTCTTGAAACTAAAAGTCAGTCAATATTTGTAATCCAGGCTGGCCAATTCAGAATGGTTTATTGTCTCCTTCATACAAATAAAACAGCCCAAGGATTTTTTCCCCTTTTCCCAGCTGCAGTCTGCAAAAGTGAAAGTTTCAAGAAACAACAAAGAGCCTTATCTAATTTGTGCCAAATTTTCTTTAAGCATAATAAAATGTAATGCCAAGGCTCACCACTAGATGTCATTAACATCCATCTTCCAACTTTTAAGTCCAAACTTATTTCAACAACTTTCCAACTTTTCTTTTCAAAAAGAAAGCCTTAAAAATAATTTCAGTCCCCAAATTTGTCAAAACTATGTCTCTATATTAAATCCAAATTAATCTTGTAGTTTTCTCTAATTTCCCCCCAAAGAAAGTTATTCGCTGCTTCTCTTTTCCTGAGAGAATGGGGCGGAAATTCTTCTTCTCTCCATTATCTGGAAGTATTCTTTGCTTTGGGAATTCTTTTTTCAGGAAGAAGTTTTAAAATTATAAAGAGAGGATTATGTTCTCACCCAGCTCTATCCACGTTGTTGAGAAGTTGCTAATTAGTGCTTATCTTGGGTTGCCGGTGGCTTCTATCTGGCCGCATAAATACAACCAGTCTTTCTTCTGCCAGTTTGAAGGGCTTCTTTGGACCAAATGGAGGGGCTGCCAATCCTCCGCGATCAATGAAGGTCCCTTTCTTCTTCGTTGCCTCCCCCGGGCAACTTTAGACCCTTTTTAGGGTCCCCAGCAGAGCGAAATTGGACATGGAAAACGAAGCCCCGTTTTCCTGTGCCCATAATGCCACGATGTCTAATCCGGAACCAGAGAATCACTATTCTAATTAAATATGGTTGTTTGAACCAGAAAAGGGGTATAAAGGAATCAACTCAAACCTTTCTTACAACTAAGCCACCATTAAGCTGAGTGAGGTGATCATCTAAGGAAGAGATGTCAGGGAGTAATTAAGTGTGCCATGTAAGCTTTAAAAGCTGCCTGCCCACAATGTCGACATCATCCAGCATTGGTTTGTGACTTAGAGGGGACACAACTCCATCTTATCTCCCCCCCATCTTATCTTATAGCAAAAACATAAAACATTTGCACTGAGGTTAGGATGAAGTTAAGTTCAGGTTAGTATAGTCAATAGACTTAGTATACTGTAGTCAATAGTTCAATTTAGTGTCACAGTTAACAATAGTGTTTATGGTTAATAGTAAGCAGGATTACATTTAGTCTTGACTTACAACAGTTCATTTAGTGACCATTCAGAGTTACAATAGCACTGAAAAAAGTGACTTATGACTGTTTTTCACACTTATGATCACTGCAACATAACAAGGGTCACATGATCAAAATTTAGATTCTTGGCAACTGATTCATATTTATGAGGATTGCAATATGCTGGGGTCATGAGATCAGTCTTTGCGACCTTCTGACAAGCAAAGTTAATGGGGGAGAAGATTCATTTAACAACAGGCAAGAAAAGTTGTAAAATGGGGCAAACCTCACTTAACAACATAAATTTCACTTTGCAACATAAATTTTGGGTTTAGTTATCCCTGTAAATCGAGGGCTACATGTATTAAATCTAACAATGATTATTAGGATTAGACTAAACATTTGCATTAATATTTGTCAGGCACAAGCAACCAGACGAAACAGGTAGAATTCAAGCTTGCTACATTATATTCTGCCTATTATACAGGAATCTCCCACTGTCAGCTTCAGCTTGGGATGGATGGATGGATGGATGGATGGATGGATGGATGGATGGATGGAAGGAAGGAAGGAAGGAAAGAAAGAAAGAAAGAAAGAAAGAAAGAAAGAAAGAAAGAAAGAAAGAAAGAAAGAAATAAATAAATTTAGAATTATGATCAGTGTTAGATAATGTTAGGGCAACGTTTGGCTTATGGTTGGCTATGGTTAGTAATAATTTTAAAAGGTGGTTTGCTATTGAAAGTGAGATCTGAGATACTGTTTAAGACTGATATTTGTAATAGTGTTATGATGAAATTATGATTAGATCCATGTATCTCAGTATTAGCCATTTTAACATCCATTGACTTTTGGGAGTTGAAATCTACAAATTTTAAAGTGGCTAAGATTGAGAAACCTGGATTAGAATTAGGCTTCCTTAAAGTTTATAATGAATTTTCATTAGGGTGTCTTTTTATGGTTATTTATGATTATGTTATGGTTATTCAATCAATCAATCTGACTAGAGATGGAGGGTACCTTGGAGGGCTTCTAATCCAGCCTCAAGCAGGATTCTGGAATCTGGATGGCCTATCCAAATGTCTATCTGTTTCTCTTGTACGGTTCTAAAAAAAATCCAGATAAGATTATTCTTGGTTTCTTTCTCTTGCCTGCTTCAATTTTTGGACTATGGAATTGTTTCTCAAAGTCCCCTGTTTTCTCTCATTACAAAATTACTGCTAAATTTCTTTACAATAAGGAATTTAGGGCATTGTTATGGAGTGAGATCATCATCATTATATCTGATTGACAGAAGTTGATTGCTAAGACAATCTTTGCCTAATAAATAACAACCAATATAGTTTAAAACAACAGTTGTCAGCACTGCTATGATCCTGTTCAGTGACCTGGGGTGGGTGGAGTAGGGAAACAGTAGTGTATCTCCCGTATTTGACACTTAGACAAATTTGATCAATTTTCATACCCTTTTCCTCTACTGAAGTTGTGCCACTGACCACCCTACCCTCCTTATTGTCTTTATTGAGTATACCCAGGATGGAGCAGCATCCCCTTCCTGCCCTTTGTATGCCAGAGAAAAGAGGGTCAAAAGAGTCATGGTAATAATGGGTCCTTGGTGCTCTCTGAGCTTGCTTGTTTTCTTGCAGACATTTCATTACCCAAACTAGGTAACATCATCAGTATCTGCAAGAAAACAAGCAAACTCAGAGAGCACCACGGGCCCCTCATGTCAACTCTGAGCTACAAATATTTTCTTTTATTAGTCATGGTAATAGATTTGATTGCAAAGGCAATGACAATTTTACTTTTCATGACCTCAGCCTGTCAACAATTCTGGATCAGTTAATTAAAATTAATATATACTTCCCCAAATAGTGACTGCTGTTTTTTTATACTCAGTGACAACACCAGACTCCTATGGTGAATGATGGAAGCAGTGCTTTTTATATATATATAAAAAAAAGGTGCCGGAACTCACACATATCATACAACCTGCCTTGCCTACCCTACAAGGTTCCATCCAAAAAGGGTGCCGGAACTTCGTTCTGGGCGTTCTATGACAAAAAAAAGCCCTGGGTGGAAGCATTGGACAGGATTTTGCAAAGTCCATTTAGGAGGGATCTGAAATTGTAAATCTACACTTTGGAACTATTCGAGACAGATCATTTCTGACTTATCAATCTTTACGTTATAATGAAACATAGGACATCACATAAGAACAATTTTACATAAGACACAGAATAAAATGTTTTATTGACTAAGAGTCAAGAGGAATTACATAATATAGTCTAGAAAAATGAAGCATGGATGCAAATGTAGATTTTTACTGGAAATTTAAAATGGCGTGTGAGAATATGTGTGTATGTGATATTTTTCCAATCTGTAGTCTACAAATAACTGAAATCAAAGCCTGTTTGTTTAACCCAAATAAAATGTGGTCCACATAAAGCTTGCTTTCTTTTATTCTCAGAATAGTTTTTGAAAACCCTACTTTTAGAAATAAATGTGTTTACTTGGATAACAGCCTCAATACCATTTCAATGGTTAAGATTAGAGAAGTGCTGCAATATTGATCAAATAAAATCTTAGCTAGATATTATTTTTCAAGAGATAAAAGTTTGATTCCGCTCACTGTTAGACTTTGTTTCAACTGGTTTCACTTATGCAAAAGACTTTTAAGGTCAGAGGAAGGGACAAAAGAAGAGGCAAACTATTTGACAGAAATAAGCCCTTCAGTTATTTTCTGTCCCTGCAGCAATAATAATGACAAAGCTCTACTTTTTTGAACTGGAGCACTGGATAAAAAGGAAAAAAAAAGAAACCAATAATAATTGCCTCAAAACGGAGGCACAGAACTTGAACCAGTTGAATTCCAAGCAGAAACATAAGGGCAGCTCAGTGAAGAAAGAATCATATTCACACACACACACACTATAATAAAAGAACAAAACTATAGGAAAGATGATGATGGTGATGGTGATTGCTACACATGGGGAGACTTAATTTTATGTATCTCTCTGGAAGGGACTAACTAACTGAGCTAGAACCAGCAAGCTTTTGATGATTCTTCTCCCAGGTTTCTTCTATACAATAATTTATCTTTTGATAATACGCAATGAAATCTCTAGACTGATTAATAATGTGCCATCAGTGTCGAATCTTAGCAACCACATACAAAGATTTTTCTGCGTGATCTGTCCCTAATCTAGTCTTTCAACAGTGTACTTATTGCTACTGTAATTGAGTCTATCCACCTTGCTGCTGGTCATTCTCATCTTCTCTTTCCTCTACCTTTCTCAGCATCAAGACCTTTTCTAGAGACTTAGGTCTTTACCTATTATATATGAAATAGCATAATTTAAGCCTAGTCATTTTGCATTTTGGATGAACTCTGTGTTGATTCCTTTAACGATCTATTTGTTTGTTTGTTATTGTTGTATTCTCAGGAGTCTTCTCCAACACCAATGTTCAAAAGTGGCAATATTTTTCTTTTCCTGCTTTTTTCAAAATCCAACTTTCACTTCCACAGAGTGTCACAGGGAATGACTACTGATCTTTGTATAGTAGATATAAACACATTACAGCATCTGGATATCTTTTCTGTGGCCTGCTTACTAGTCTATACAGAAGTGTATTCCTTGACTGTTTCTTTCATTACTGTTGACAGTTGATCTTAAAAGGCAAAAGGTACATAACCACTTCTGTATCTACATTATCAATTCTGGTTGTTGTACCTGCTGTCATTGATATGGTCTTTTTTAATTTTATTCTCTTTTTTTTTTACTATGCTCCTTTATTTTTATTGGTAGATCTTGCAATTCCTTTGCACTTTTGGCTCTCAGAGTAGTGTCATCAGCATAGTACAAAGGTTAAAATTTCTAAACTAGAACATCAGAATCACAGCCATATTGGAAATGGAAGTTGCTTACAGCAGTGTTTCTCAACTTTGGTGATTTTAAGATATCTGGACTTCACTTCAATTTTTCAACCAGCAAGTTGTCAAGTCTATCTATAGTATCACTGGTTTATAGCTACCAAATATACAGTCAGAAAACTTAGTTCCCAGTTAGAAATGAAAGATCTACTTGCAGACAGCAGGTCATTGATATAATTCTTGTAGCATTAGAAGACAGAGAATAGAACAGATTTACCCTCAGTTGGGAGCCTACAAAAGAAAGACAGTATCTGTATGATATATGCATGTCTAACTAGAGTTTCCAAATGCATTTCCTGAAACAGAAGGCAAAGCAGTGCTGTTTCTTCTTTTCTATTTAATAACTAGTTGGTTTCTTACTAGCCAAAGTACCAAAATTTTATCTCAGGCAATCTCAATTTTGGTTTATGTTCTGGGTTTATGCTCTTAGTTTTTGAGAATAGAATAAACTATTAAAAAGTCAAATGTCATCTTTGACCTAAAAAACGTTCATGAAAAATACAATGAAATGTACAATTTGACATCTGAATACAAACTCTCCTCCCTATATATTTGAGTGTGATGTCATGATGCAAGTAAAAAGGAGGGAGAATATGTCATATAATCCATGTTTTGTTATTTTTCTGTCACTGGGGTTGGAGATGGAAATCTATGCAGATGGCCTCTTCACAATCTTGAACCAGAATTAGGAAACTTTTAATACAATTCAAATCCTGATATACAGAGCAAATCCGTAACTTATTCCCTGCTGATCCTGAAAAAAAAAATTATTTCATGGGGAAATCCTTATAGAGCAGCAAGCACTATCCCCTTCATTTAGGAGGCCTATGACTTTTGTCAATAGGGTAAACCTTTTGTGATGATCAGCTGGTCCCTGCAAAAAATATGAATGAGGTTCAATTTCTCCAGTCAGCTGGAAAACAGAAAAAAAATTCTGTTTTTCCAATTCTTCTGGCAGGTAGTAATATGACAAACAGGATGAACAGAGGAAGGTCAAAGGATAGTGCGGGAGGAGGCTATAAATGAATCCTAAAACATTTATATCTAGCAATAACTGAGTAGTGAATCAAAATAAGCAGAGGAAACATGGGGCGCCTGGCACCATTGACTGCAATTGGAAAAGCACAGACCACAAGAAATTCCTGTCAGATAGAGAAACTTGCCTTTTTTCGCCATCTCAGCATTCTATCCTAGGCTTCTTCTTCTGAAGCAAATCTACAAATGGTAGATGCTTAGTTCAGGTCTGTAGATGACTGTCCAGTTGTTTCTTGTTAATTCTACCGCAATAATGGTCAATTCTATGTGTAGAAGAGAAAAAGGAAGATAGCTATGCTATGTTTGTATATTTCTTAACCTTAACAACTTTAAGATGTAAGGACTTCAAATCCCAGAATTAAAGTTAGAATTTAAAGCTACTGTAGTTGAAAAACACTGATTTATAGCAATGCTCCTGCTTACATGCAAACAAGTGTTCTCTGCAGGAAAAGGTTTCTGGTTCCTTTAGCCTAAGGATTGGTCACCTCAGTGTTGGTGGACCGATCTAAGAAGACAGGCTGCAGACAACTCTAGAACAGCATACACAGTGATGCTAGGTTTTCCCTTGTACAAAGCTCCAAGAAATGAATGTCCTTCAATGAGGACCTCCAAGACTCCTGCCAATTGCAATCCTATGATATTGTAATTCTAGTCTCTGTTTCTATCAGATCTCTATAAGTATAATCATTAATAAGAAAAATAAAATACATTAATAGATACCATTCTTATCCATAAAAAACAGAACAAGGAAGATTTGTTAAGCTTTCCATATTTCATAGTTGGGAGATAGAAGATCCAGAATTATGTCTGTGCTTGGGAAGCTGTGTTTTGGAACTTCTTGTTTCTGGCATAATCAGATATGTGGACAGGAGGACAAAGGCCAAAGCAAGTGAACATTTCCCCAGACAACTGTCATTCTTCCTTTAATAGATGTAGAGCACATTTTGGAAACCTATTATGTAGGGTATTTCCACAGCGAATGGCCCATGTTAAATAAACCTGCAGTTTAAAATAGCTCCATTTGTGCTTTTTCTTTTCTTTCAACAGTGATTGCCCAGCATGTAGAAAATATTCAATGCAATTGAGGGGAAAAAATACTATTGTTAAAGACAATCAAGAGAGAAAAAATATTTCTTTATTCTCATGAAAAGGCTACCCTGCCTCAGTAAGGTCAATGGATGACAGATAGACCTGTGTGACAGTCAAGACAAGGGTTAGCAGTTAGATTGCATCTCCTGGGAAGTTCACAGAATCAGCTCTGTGTCCTTTACACAGTCTTAATGAGCTTACCATGAAATTCACTGAACCCAAACATGCAGCAATTTCACAATTACGAGCTGAAAATGTCAGATTGTCTTACATATTGTCACACGTTTGTTTTCAGGATTCTTGGATCCTCCGTAATTCTCTTTTTTAGTTTGTATACTCCCATTTCTTTTAGGCCAGAGGAAATAATAATTAACAGACAGGCAACATGTCACGGAAGGACTCTAATCATAATTAATTAATTTGGAGTTGCATAAGTTCTTAAACACATCATGCATTAATTTAGCCTAATTATGGATCTAACTCAAGAGTCCCCAGATGGCAGCTATAACTGAGTATTAATTAATTTGCTTGCTATTCTTATGGTTAACAAAACCTCATTGAAAAGAAGAACTGTGGGGAAACTTTAAAAAAACGGCCTGACAGCTCTATCAAAACCCAAACCCACAAGAAAAAGCAAAAGTGAGAGATTTTTGTAAAACTTACTAAGTATACTTGGCCTGGTCCCAGGAAAAGAAAACATTTCTTGTTAAAGAAGCTTGACTTTGAATTAATCCTTGCCCTCAATTAGCTAAGTTTGGGAAAGTTGGGTATTTTTTGATTAAGACAATGATCTAAGGGCATCTACTTACCTGTGATATACAGATAATTTCCTGGTTCTAGAATTCTCTATTCTAGAAGTCAAGAGTAAAGAGGATGCTTTTAATGGAAAGAGGGAAGCTCCATTACCAAGACAATGATTAGATAAACATTGTTTAAGCCCAGATGAATGGGGGGGGGGGTGTCATGAAAATATCTCAGATAGACACCTTTTCTCCCCATTCCCCAGTTCACCTGAATATAAAGAGGGGAGGAGGAGAAGAATATTCAGCCTTGCAAGATTCTGTTACGATATCCAAACTTAATCAAAGTAGTTTTAGGCATATCTACCATCTGTTTCTTGGCCTGGTCCACCTTGTAAGGCTGACAAGAGGCCAGACAGCATAGTGCTATCTTTGCAACATGGAGTAAAATGATTTAATTCTTCAAGATTATTATTGCTATGTTTACTCATTTAGAGTCATGGTGGTGCAGTTGTTAGAATGCAGTATGGCAGGCTAATTGTAGGCTAGTTCTGCCGACTGCAAGCAGCTTGATTTTGACCGACTCTAGGTTGACTCAGCCTTTCATTTTTTCGAGATCACTAAAATGAGGACCCAGATTGTTGGGGGCAATATGCTGACTGTGTAAACTGCTTAGAGAGGGCTGTAAAGCACTGTGAAGCGGTATATAAGTCTAAGTGCTATTGCTATTTATTCATTCATTAGATTTACAGCTTAGTTTTTTCTACATAATTCTAGGTGATTATATGCCATCTCCTGTTCCAATTGCTGTCCACAATGGCAACCTTCTGAGGTATGTGGGGGTGGATTAATTCAAACCTGGAAATTCCCAGTTCTAATACAATCTTAACCTGTATATCACATTGGTTATCACTGGTTTCCAACTGCCACTATCATTTTAATCATGGCATTTTATATTTTTTGTACACTGTTCTTTTGGGATTTTAGGATAACAAACAAAAATTGCCAGTTGTTAGGAGCAGTGGTAAATGAAGCCTATCACTCTTTTGCCCTATTTGCAAACTCTATGGAGGCATCTAGTTAACCAATAGTATGCAAATGTGGGTCAATATATTTTTGGTCAATGCTTTGAAAACATCACAAGATAGTAGAGAACAATTTCAATATAACATGAATATTATATTATCAGGGAAACACAGAGATTTGCTCATGACAATGACAATTTTAGAAATACCACTAATCTGTTACTGATTCAGTTTCATTATGATTTTGTGCAGTGCTTTGAATGCTCAAATAAATAAAGGAATAAGGTGAATTGTGTAAAAATCCAGTGATCTCCCCTAGAGAATACCCAAGAATACCCAAAGCTTGGACGATTTAATGACCTTATAACTGACCATTAAAAAGTTAATTTGCGGCCTGCGGAAGACTCGGCCTGCGGGCCTTGGCGGGGGCGGAGGCCGTGGCCCGGCGGCCTGGCAACCCGGCGGGCTCGGCCTGAGGGCTCGGCGAGGGC
>NW_015386417.1:1429016-1434520 GCF_001527695.2 Protobothrops mucrosquamatus
GATCTCCCCTCCTTCCGCCGCGCCCTAAAGACATGGCTTTTTCAACAAGCGGGTCTGGCCTAGGGAATTTTAGTGGGGTTTTTAAGGGTAATTTTAAGGGTAATTTTAACGATTGGCCTTTTCAAATATTTTCTTTTAATTTGGTTTTAATGATATTTATTGTACTGTGGTTTTATAAGGCTGTTAGCCACCCTGAGTCTGGTGAGGAGAAGGGCGGGGTACAAATTAAATTATTATTATTATTATTATTATTATTATTATTAATTTAACAGTGATTATTAATGTGAAGATTATTAGTGCTATTTTACATTTTACAGTATAATGAATTACATGCTGCATTGGTGCAGATTTAGGAATTATAATAATGGAAAATATTGTGGTCTGGTGATCCACTCAAAAATTGTGTCAAAAATTGATTTTAGTTCTTGTAATTAGAAAAAAATAAATAAAACAAACTGTGTTCATTTTTCAAGCAGTAGATGGAAGTCAAACACAATTGACTTCAATAGCCTTTTTTTTATAGCAAAGAGCTGATTTCAAAGAAGAGCCTTTATACAGTGTAGAGGAAAGAAAATATAACTGCTCTCTCTTGCTAATACTGATTGTTTAGAGGCATAAAGCAAAAAACAAAACAAAACCCTGAAATAGCAAAAAGGAGAAGCAGCAAGTCTGAAAATTGACAAGATGGTCTAGTAGGTTTCTCTTAGTGGGTACCCTGATGCTATTGTTCCTGCAGGTGTAAGCATTGGGGAAAGTTCAAGCCATTTTTAAATAAAAAGGCCAAGTAGCAATTAATAGGGAAAACTATTTGAGAGAAAATTGGGTGGCCCAATCCATTATATTTATATTACAATTAAGAGTTGTAGACAACTGAGGCAGTTAAAGGTAATTAGTACCTAAAGTGATTCCAGCTTTACGTAACCTGGATCAAGATGCCACAACTAGCTGATTCTAAATTCAGCATCTAATCTTCAGAATGGAAAGTAGCAATCCTAAGTGGGAACAGGATGCACCAATATTATTTATGACAAAATCAGCATTCAATGAACTTCTTAAGAAGTTCCCTAAGGATGGACTCAAGCACGAATCCAAAAACTTGGAAGAACAAACCTCTAGTCCCAGTGACCGAAAGCATGGAAGAACAAACCTCTGGTCCTGGTGACCAACTCAAATTGGATCCTGCAATACAATCTATGTATACATGCATGGCAATTCCTGTCAGCCTCACTAGGCAGCACAGACCAAAAAATCAACTCCATAGGCAGACTGAAAATACTTTTATTGAGATTCGGTATAACAACAAAACTTTGCAAGTGTAACCAATTGAATTGCGGCTAATAAATTGAATTGTTACTTTAATTAAAGATTAGCATCACTTTGTCCGTAACAATCTAAAATCTAAGTAAATCGCTCTGCAACAAGTAAGGAGGCTTAATTGTGCAATTGTTTCATCCCTCCACTGTTGGTACTTTGTTAGTTATCTGCCAATTTAATCTTTAATCAGGGGCATGTTATTATATTCAGTAATAGAATTTTCAACTCAACTAAAACAAGTACAAGATAATAAACAATTTACTATGACCAGAATTATCAGATCTTATTACAAGTTCAATGAGACCTTACATGCCCTTAGTCATGTAGAAAAAAGAGTGTGATATCAGTAAACCAGAATTCACAAGAGAAACCTGTTATTTAGTATTTGTTTCTTTCTAGTGCCATGCATTGAGATAAGGTTGCTATATTTAATTTCTTGAAGCTTCACCTAGAACATCTATAAAGTTTTTTTCTACCCTCTTCTCAGGTCTTTCCTCAAACTTTAACATTTGGGGAAAATCTAAGATGGTCAAGTCCAATTTACAGAAGCTCATTTTAAGCTGTATTCTTCCATAAGCTCAATCCTTTATTTCAAGGCATCTTTTTACTAAAAAGTTATTCTCTTAACAATGAATTATAAGAAAGATGAACAGGAGACTTGAAATTCCTGTAACAGTTAGGCCTTGTCACAATTTTTCTCAGTATAATGAGATGAATTCTCTATTTAAAGTATAGTAATGTCTCAATTTACATCTCTTTGCTTGTATTATACATAAGAGAGGAGGAGACAAGAACCAATTTAAGATTTATTTTTATAGTTTAATTGGACAAACTAAAAAATCCTGTCTGGACAATTCTTCTTTCTGAGCTTACACATTCAAACCTGATAGAATATCTGAAACTCTGTCAATGATTACTATACAGTTCTTTGACGATTTTGTATAAACAATATCAAAATTAAAGATTACTGAAAATCATGCTGAACAGAAGAATAGATTTAACTTCTTTAAAATGTAATAATAATAACAACAACAACAACAACAACAACAATAATAATAATAATAATAATAATAATAATAATAATAAAGTTGGAAGGGACCTTGGATGTCATCTAGTCCAACCCCCTGCTCAGGCAGGTAACGCTATACCATTTCGGACAAATGGCTGTCCAGTTTCTTCTTAAAAACTTCCAGTGTTGGAGCATTCACCACTTCTGGAGGCAGGTTGTTCCACTGGTTAATTGTTCTAACTGTCAGGAAGTTTCTCCTTAGTTCTAGGTTGCTTCTCTCTTTGGTTAGTTTCCATCCGTTGCTTCTTGTCCTGCCTTCAGGCGCTTTGGAGAATAGCTTGACTCCCTCTTCTTTGTGGCAGCCCCTGAGATATTGGGACACTGTGTCCAATCTGAACAGGAAAAAGCAAGATGGGGCAAACTACAATTCACACCTTTGATTAAATTATGATCTCTTTCTTAAAATTATATTAATGAGTACTTCCCTAGATCCTGAGTTGGCAAAAAGGTATTAGCTTAATTTGCACTGTCCAATTACTAGAATGTTCATCTTTATACTTTTACTAAAGGACAATTTAAGGGCAGTGACTGGTGGATTTCCTGGCTTCCCCCTCTCTCTCTGCATCACCAGCCAATGATAAATGTATCAGTAGCCACTTTCTTGATGTGCTAAATGTTTTATTTCATGCTTTTTGCAGAAGAATGCCATACATGTATATGTAAGGATAGCTCTATAAAAGCCAGATATGTGATCTCTCTGGCAGTCCAAACCAAAAAAGTCAACATACCTAGAGCAGCCAAGAGTAGTCAATGGGAGTTTGGCAGATCTCAGATCCTATATCAACACCAGCACTGACAATGAACATTCATGTAGCAAGACTTGTGTTTGGAGATGCCGAAAACATAAGTTAAAATCAGAACAGCTAAAGACAAATTATAAACCTTCTGTGAGGTAGGCTGGAAATGAGATGAAGGCTTATCTTGAGGACATATTTTGTAAAAAAGAAATGATTAAAGGGGATGTGAAGATGAACCCTATAACTCACACATTATATTTTTACAGGAACTGGCCCACTCAAACCATCAGTAAAGTGTAACACCAACAGCAAAAATGTAGGAAGATGAGCATTGTGTACAGTCATTGCTTATGATAACCCAAGGTAGTTCAGGCAACTTCTGAAGAAGTTTACAGCATTGTTGAATATTAGAGCCACTGACACTGCTATCTGGCATAAAGACTTTTTGCTTGGTTGCTTTGAAAACAACACTATAATTCTGCAAAATGAATTACTGGAAAAGTAGAGGGAAAGAGATGGGCAAAGACGATTCCATTGAAGGACTGAGATTTTTTCAATATTATTTTATTTGTATTTTTTTTTATTTTACATTTCTGGACCATTCATCTTCCTCAAAGACAGATTCTTGAAACTGAGTGCATTTTGTCTTCAGGGGTAAAATTCATTGAATACGTTTGTTTAAAAATGCATGCTTATTTGTGTCAGTATTCCTCTCAAGAAAACAAATTTAATAATAGGGAAGGAAAAATACATATGAGCCCATGTTGCAGTGTCTTTGAAAAAATTCTTTGCATAATGTATGTAAATCTAACAGGTTACAACCAAACAAACAGAAGAAGCTATTTCCCACTGTGCAAGAGCTATTGAAGCTTTCCTATTAAATGTGAACCAGTTGATTTAAAGTTTTTTTTAAGAAGGATATACATTCTTGAGAACATAAAATAATACATAGGAAATCACATGTTGTAGGAAGACAGCATTCTTTGAAAATGGTATTACAGCATTTTAGCATCTTCCTGACGGGCTCAGTCTAGTAGAATTAGCATGCTCTGAATTCCATCGATTAAATAGGGTTGCCAGGTGTCCACTATTTGAGTGGACAGTCCGCTTTTTTCACATTATGTTCACTATTTTTTTTCACAAAATAGTGGACATTTTTTTATTCAAAAGCTTTATGATGAAATGGTACGTAATCTAAAGCTGTACAGTCTACTTTTTTTTACTACTTAACCTCCCCCCCCCGCTTGTCCGCTATTTTTTGGAAGCAGACGTGGCAACCCTACGATTAAACAATGATATATCTATTGAGAGCATAGAAAAGTGCTTTTTTGATAGCAGTGCCTGTCTTCTGGAATGAGGTTTTCCCCAAGATTTGAATGGCTGCCCCTCTACTAATATTCCTCTCTACAAGCATAGCAAGGCATGAAAGGCTGAATTGTACCAAAGTTCAAGTACTCAGATTTTGTTAAATTTTCTGCCAGAATACACTGAACGTAATAGACCCCATGAAGCCACTGCTTGGGATCCAGTGAAATTTATCATGCTGACATCTCTTGAAATAAAAATCTCCCTTGCCACAAATTAACTCTTATATGCATCAAGAAAGTCGCTAAGAATGTTTAGAAAGTAAAAAAAATACCATTTAAAAATTAAATACTCCACCAAACAATGTATAACAAGCATGAGCAAGATAGTGTACAACAAGGGTGAGAAACTTTTAGGGGTTTGGGCTGTTTGTTGATCAGAAAGAAGGTCAATTCGGAATGGATGAGCAAATCATATTGTGAGATATGCTGAAATTTTCTACTTCATTGTATGGAATGGGGAAAGGATTAGCTTCCTTGTTCCTAGTTTTTAAAACCAGGGTAACTTTTTTTAGCTATTACACAGCAGGCAGAAAACAGCCACCGATTTTCAGCATTCCTGCTGCCCAAACTTACGGTAATAAGCTTTGGAAGTTGCAACGAAGAGGTAATGTAGAATTTATGCAGTAAGAGAGAACATTGTGCAAAGTACATAATATAGTCTACTCTTATGCAGGGTTAATTTAACTTAATGTTTAACTTAATTTGTTAAAAACAGATCATGCCAAACCAATCTTATTTCATTCTTTGACAAAGTGACTAAATTAGTGGACCAGCAAAATGCTGTGGACATAGACTTCAGCAAGGCATTTATTTATTTATATTTATTTATAATTTAATTTATACCCCGCCCTTCTCCTCATGGGACTCAGGGCGGCTAACAGCCTCATAAAACTACAATACAAATACAATAATTAAAAGCCGAATTAAAAAGAAATATTTAAACAGGCCGATCAATTAAAATTATCCTTAAAAATCCCCTGAAACTTTAAAATCATTAACAATTATCCCTATTTAAAA
>NW_015386417.1:1435080-1466049 GCF_001527695.2 Protobothrops mucrosquamatus
ATCTCACCCAGCGGCTTCACATAAATATTGAACAATAGGGGAGAGAGGACCGACCCCTGAGGCACCCCACAAGTTAGGGGCCTAGGAGTCGACCTCTGTCCCCCTGCCAATACAGACTGCGTACGGTCGGTGAGGAAGGAGGAGAACCACTGCATAACAGTGCCTCCCACTCCTAACTCACCGAGACGCCGCAGCATGACAAAATAAGACCATAACCTATTTCTTGGTAAGCTAGAAAAATGTGGGATAGACAGCATCACTACTAGATGGATTTGTAAATGGCTGATAAACCATATTCAACGAATAGTCCTTAATGGTACTACATCTACATGGAGGGAACTAAGCAGTGGGTGCCACAAGGTTCGGTCTTAGGTCCAGTACTCTTCAATATCTTCATAAGTGACTTAGATTAGTTCTCCTTCATAGAGAGAGAAGGAGAACTCATCAAATTTGCAGATGACATCCCAGAAGACAAGCTCAGGATCCAAAAATATCTTGACAGACTTGAACAATGGGCCCTATCCAACAACCTGAAATGTAATGTGGAGAAAAGCAATGTTTTACACTTAGGCAGGAGACACCAAAGGTATAAGTACAAATACAAGCTCAAAAATAGTAACTGTGAGAGAGGCCGTGGAGTCCCAGTGGATGATCACTTAAATATGAACCAGCAGTGTGCAGCAGCTAATATAATCCTTGGTTTTATCAATGGAGGCATAGAATCAAAATCATGTGAAGTATTAGTACCGCTTTATAAAACCTTAATAAGACCATGCCTGGAATACTGCATCCAGCTTTGGTCACCACATTAGAAGAGGGGATCAACTTATTTTCCAAAGCACCAGAAGGCAAGAAAAGAAACAATGGATGGAAACTAATCAAGAAGAGAAACAACCAGGAATTAAGGAGAAACTTCTTAACAGTGAGGACAATTAACCAGTGGAACAGCTTGCCTTGAGAAGTTGTAGGTGCTTCATCACTGCAGGTTTTTAAGAAAAGACTGGACAGCCACCTGTCTGAAATGGTATAGAGTCTCCTGCTTGAGCAGGTGGTTGGACTAGAAGACCTCCAAGGTCCCTTCCAGCTCTATTCTGATTAATTAACTTAATCCCTTTAAAATTCAAAAAAGTGATATTAGAGCGCAAAGTGAACATTATATGCATTCCTTCTTAGATAAAGTGTACACTATGCCTCGTTCTACTAATCATGAGTGCATGCTTTCTGCATGGTGTGGTAAAAATTCAGGATGGCGATTGCAACAGAGCTATTAAAGTTGTTTATTTTAATATTGACACATACAAGAAAAGGCAGAGTTCCACTTGCATTGTTGCAACCATCAACTAGACCACAACTTGTGGATACCCCTGCATGAGTACACATCTGTAAATCAAAGTGTGTCCATGTAAAGGAGGCAATACTGGGACATGTACTTTAAAAATGAACCATCTAATTATTTTAAAAACAAACTTAAATTGATATTAAATAAGATCATATTGGGAATGTATACTTTCTGATCCTAATACTAAAATAAGCTTTAGAGAAAGTAGAAACTCCTATTGATACTGTAAGCCTTGGAGCAAACTTCTCGTAGAGCCTTTTGGTACACCGTGTTCCCTAAAATCTGATTTATATTCCCAAAGGCATGACTACTCTCCCTAATGCAAAGTTGTCATCCAAATACTTTTTCTAAAATCAAATATAGATGATGACATTTTATTCAAGCAATTAAATGCTATTAATTGCTTTGGTATTCACAGGAACAATAATAATTAGCTCATCTGAATATAAGGCATCTTTTCCCTGAAACACATGGATTGCCAGGCAGATTCCTAATCAGGCTTGATAGAGAAGCAGATGAAATCTCCTGGGTCAACTCTCACATTTTTGCTTATGAAATTAAAGTGAGATAACTCTGAAATATAAAACTCCTTCAAAACCTGCAGATTTTCCTTGCATAAAAAAGGCAGGCGTCTTGGTTTAATTGGTGAAATATCACTGTTTGCCTTGAAGTTTCGGCAAGAGAACCTAAAATATTAAACTAAGATGGATGTGTCATACCGTTTGTTTGTTTCATACTGTTTGCCTACTTGGTCTTTGGAAATCTGACAAATGTTGAATATAAGTGATATTTCATTACTCATTTAATTTAATTATTCAGGTTCAACCCCTGCTTTTCAACTCAGTAGGAGTTATTCTTTGGAAAGCAGGCATTGGTGGAAAATCCTCCTGAAGAAGACTTTGTATCTCTACTATGAACATTTTGACTGAATGAGAATATTCAATGGCATTTCAAACAGATTTCAATGGGAAAAAAACATAGAAGGATTCTTGGGCCAAAATAATTAATTCCTTCACTCGTTTCTCTGGAGGACTATCACTTGGAACGTAAAAAGGCTGGACTTTATAGTGGCATTACCACAGTACAAGCAGTACTAGTAACAAATGCATTATCTTCACTAACAAGATCCCAATTAGGCATTCAGATATGCTTTAGTCCAAGATGCTATGAACCAGAAGAGCCATATATTCACTACAGAGCATATTTAGGCTAGTTATAGCTGAGTTGTAAAGAGCTAGTGATAAGCAAATTTAAAGAACTAGTGATAAGCAAATTTACAAATCTTGGACTTCTCCTGAACATCCTAACACCTCCCCCCCTGCCCTCCAGTAATACCCCGTTGGCTCTAACTCTAATATTTACTCTCTTAGAATAGCCACTATTTAATTATTTATTTACTCAGAGCCTGATACATCTCCATGTATTTACTTCTGCTATATTCTTTCTTTTTTTCTCTATCATTAATGTAAAAAAGTCACAGTGTTTTTATACTATTTCATACTGACAAATATTACTATTACTTTTTAGAAGAGCTGCTGTGCATTAGAGGACAAGCTCTTCAGAAGCCAATGTCCAGAAAGATGGCAAGACTTCTATTTGCTAGAGAGCAGGAGTGAACAGCTCATTATGCTAATATTGCATGTTAGAGGCTTGTTGTACTCTCTTCTGATGCATCCATTCCTGGGCATTATTGGATATAGAATGACTGTGCAAGGTGAGCTTTTGATGTGACACACAATGGCACTTCATTTGCTCCCATCAGTGCTACATGCAATTGCTACAGCAAAGTGCTAAACTCAGCCCTGCCACCGGTCATACTGTAGCTGCTCTTCAGATAAATAGAGTTAAATCTCCGGGGCAGTTAATCTGACACTTTTCATGAAAACTAAATTCACACCATAAAGAGGCAAACAGGAAAAATAACCCAGTCTGATTTTAAAAAATGATGCTGAGCTGTAAAGAGCTGTAAGAAAGTAATAAAATTGGGGAAGCAGCTCTATTTTCAGAACTGCTGAAAAGATGTCAGACTAGCTCACTAGGCAAAACTAATTTATTCTGCTAGTGTTTGTAGATGGATAAAGGCATTCTGAAAGGAAGCCCATTTAAATTTAGTGGTAAGCGGCCAAAGTCTTTGAGGAATTGGAAAAGAAAGGAAGTGGCGTGGCTTTTTCAAATAATAGAAGAAATGGATATATATGTGTATTTTGTGTATGTAC
Source organism: Protobothrops mucrosquamatus (assembly GCF_001527695.2). Taxonomy (NCBI): domain Eukaryota; kingdom Metazoa; phylum Chordata; class Lepidosauria; order Squamata; family Viperidae; genus Protobothrops; species Protobothrops mucrosquamatus. The sequence goes on from NW_015386417.1 coordinate 1,438,636, forward strand.
ATATGCACACACATATGCACATACTTTTCTTGCCAAGTGTGCAATAATTGTATTTCTGTATCATACACAACCTTAATAAGACACAACTATCATTGTTACATGGGGCTTTTCTTCTTCCATCAATAAAATTAGAAGAGACAGGCAGCATTTAAAGCACTTGGCACAATTTACATTGACATAATACAGCCTTTCTATAAGACTGTGGATAAAAATACAAGTCCTTCAATAAATTTCCATTTTATTTTAGTAAATTGCCCCTGCTGATTTTCATATTACTGATTTTGAAAACTTTAACCTGGAAGAAATGTATGTCAGCTTCACAGCAAAGAATTCTGTCATTATCATTGTATCTCTATTATTCAACTTAGTATACCCAATTAGATTTTCTTTCTCATATATACATACATATTAAATTTAATATGTATCTTTTTCATCTGCTACTGTACAAATACTACTCATTTTTAAAAATTGGACATTTTGCTTTTTGAGCATTAATTGGGTTTCAGAAATTTGACAATCCCAACTGAATGAAATACATCACATACTTATGAAACAAATAGCACTCAGGCATTTGGTATGTGAATTACGATTTTAAACAGTGACTCTCTATCAGTGTAACATGAATCACCATTGAACCTCAGTAGTCAGTTAATTAAAAATTAAATTAATTTTTTAAACATAACATGTGTCACAATTATATAATAACAGGACACTTAAAACAAATAACATTTTTGTAAAAAGTGAGCTTTTTGTTTTTTTCCAGAGTTTAAATTGAATTGTGGATTTAGAATATGAAAATAGAGAACCTGATTTAAAAGATATAAGGCAAAGTTTATCATTGCCTTCAGCTCTATTGGCATTGCTACTGTATCTTCATCTACTTTCTCCATATTAGTGCAATGTCAGGCGGACATTGTCAGCCTTTAGGATGATTAAGGATCACCTTTTATCTAATTCTTTTTCAATGGATTTGCTTTTTCAGTGGATTTCTCAATGGATTTGCTAGGGGTTGAACTAAGAATTTTCTACATATAAAGTAGATGCACTATCATGCAGCAGTTACCCTTGTGAAATTCCTGTCCAAAATTTAACAGACTATCTGCTCATCATAGTTGTCCTGTAGCAATCCCACCTATTAAAAACAGCTCCATGGGAGACAGAACAGGAAAACATGTCAAAATAGGCAAAATAATTGTAAGAAAACACCTTTCCACTTTAGATGTGTTCAAACCACCAGGAACAGATGGTTTACATCCCAAGGTTCTGAAAGAGCTGGCAGATGTGATCTCAGACCCATTGAATAATATCTTTCAAAGTTCCTGGAGCATGGTGAAAGTGCCAGAGGACTGGAAAACAGCTGATGTGGTTCTAATTTTCAAAAAAGGGAAAAAAGTGGAATCGGGAAACTACAGACCAAATCAGCTTGACATCAATTCTAGAATAGATAATCAAGCAGCAGATTTGTTAGCACCTAGAAATGAACAAGGTGATTAATAAAAGCCAGCATGGGATTGTTAAAAACAGATCATGCCATAAAAAAACCTTATCACCTTCTTTGATTAAGCGACTAAATTAGTGGATCAAGGAAATCCTGTGGATATAGTATATTTGGACTTCAATAAGGCATTTGACAAAATAGATTACAGCCAACTTCTGTGAGATAGAACAATGGATCTGCAGCCAACTTCTGTGAGATACCAAATGGATCTGCAGTTGGCTAATCAACTGTACTCAGTCTATAACTTTCAACAGAACTACATCTACATGGAGAGAAGCATGCAGTATGGTACCTGAAGGTGTCCTGAACTCAGTACTCTTCAACATATTCATAAATTATCTAGATGAGGGGACAGAAGGGGAGCTTATCAAAACTGCGGATGACACCAAGCTGGGGGAAACTGCTAACATTTTGGATAATGGGATCAAGATACAGAAGAATCTTGACGTACAAGAGAAATGGGCCCTATCCTATAATACCTAGTTGAGTGGTGAGACAAGTAAGATCTTGTACTTAGGCAGGAAAAAAATGCACAGGTTTAGAATAGTAGTAATAACTGTGAAAGGAATCTAGGTGTCCTGGTAGAACACCATTTAAATATGAGTCAGCAATGTGCTGCTGATGCCAAAAAACCTAATGTAGACCAGCATCAACAAATGTATAGCACAAGATCAGAAGTGATAGTACTGTTCTATATTGCACTAGTGAGGCCACACTTGGAATACTGTGTCCAGTTCTGGTCACCATGGTTGATTTAAATATGAGATGTTGTGTACGTTCCCAGCAGCTAGTCTAGGTATACTTTTGGTACTATTTTTAAAAATTGTAATTACTTTATTCTGTTCTCGTTTTGCTTTTAATTGTTAACCATCCAAAGTCATGTATATAAGATGGCTGGCAGAAGGAAGGAAGGAAGGAAGGAAGGAAGGAAGGAAGGAAGGAAGGAAGGAAGGAAGGAAGGAAGGAAGGAAGGAAGGAAGGAAGGAAGGAAGGAACATAATTGTTGCCTCATTAGGCCTGACATCTGCCCAGCAGTGGGTTTGATGATTTAAGAGAAGTTCTGATAGCATATATTTCAGAATGGGATACTGGAATAAAGAGCTTTGTCAAAAGCTTCGATAAATCCATTTCATACTGAGGAAGAGATGTTGGATATTTTTTTCCTACATGGATTGAGATACAATTTATCTGAATCTCATCCCATTTAGGAATGAGCCAAGTGATGAAACCAACAAACCTTCAACCCTTTTTTAGTTGACAAGTACATATTTATTGTTAAAAGTATATTGATCACTCCTATTCATATCATTTACTTGTTGCCAAAATTCATGCTCCCGTTGACCAATGTCCTACGTAATATTTGTAATAGGCAGAGCCTTGAATATTTCTTAATAACTGCTTTCTGTAACTTTAACAGCATGTACAAATATACAGCATATATTTGCTATCCTGAACTTAATATCTGTCTTAAAAAGAATACATAGTGGTGCTAAGACTATGCTTATTTATTTTGATCAAACGGCAAGATATCTTGGGCAAATCTAACCACCTGTTACAATTTGTCTGTCTGAAGTTATTTAGTATACAGAGCAGCATAGTACAGTTTTTATCTGTAAAATATGCAAAACACAGAAAATGTATTTAGAAAGTACATGAGAATAAATAAAAGAAATTGTAGATATTTAATAAGAAATTATAGACATTTAATAAGAAAAGGAGAAAGAAAATAAAATAAAATATAATTATTGGCGATTTAGTTTACCACAACATCATTCATAATATTTCTCCATATATTATATTTCTATATGGTGCTCTCTGAACTTGGTTGTATTTTAGCAGACATTTCATTACCAAACTAGGTAATATCATCACTGCACAACCAAGCTCCGAGAATACCAAGGACCTCACAGTTTAATTCCTGAGCTACAAATATTTTCTTCTAATGTATTACTATCTTGGCAAATCATATTTTCCTCCATCCTATTTATATACCGCTACATACATTGCTATTTGTTCTTTGAACTTCTTGACCTTTTAAAAAATGATCTCTTGAATTTCATTGTATTGGCATCTGAATACAATCTGAACTGACCTCAAGCACCCATTCTAGTTATGATCAATTGAAGTTTTCACAAAATAGTTTCTACTAAAACAGGGAAGGTTTAGTTACCAGTTTTATGCCATATGCAATATTTTCCTATAATTATAATAACAGTGTTGCTCATTCCATACTAAGGAAAGTAAGGCCTGTTTTGAAAGCTAACCTACTCTTGCCCCCATTTTACCAACTAGGATGCCTGTATTCACACACTCAAGATGCAATAGAAACAAAGAACATCACAATTAGAACAGAAAGAAAAATCTTATTTTCTTTTTTTCCCCAAGGGACATGATAGGTAATAAATCACAGCAATGGAGCAGCTGCATGGGTGATTGTTTTCAATTAAAAGAAAATAGACCTTTCCTTTCCTTGTCTGAATGCACATCTAAGAACACATGAAATAATCAGGTTAGCACTCCTACTACCAAACATAGACAAAAAAATTGAAAGTTCTCCATGAATATAATACAGAGAAATAAAACCCTTTATGTACAACAGTATCTTAATCAGATATTTGTTAGCAACAAGCTGCAATGTAAACATATCTAATTTACATCTAATCCTATGCATGCTTACTCGGAAGTCAACAAAAGGAATCTATAAAGAAATGTTTTAAAATAAAATAGATATCAATTCACCATAAGAAATACAAGGGGACTTACTCCAAAGTAAATAGAAGTGCAGCCCAAATTTACATACTCTCATGGGTACTATCAGCTTGCAATGCTAATAAGTTAAACACATGAAGAAAGCCATCCAATTCAACAGATGCTCTGAAGAGTTCTGCCAATTTTTTTGTAGTTTCTCATGTTATTTCAATATATTTTCCCCTCAAGATGAATATTCTAATTTTCTTCAGATAGGTTTTATGCAAATATTAGACTCCACCCCCATTCCCTTTCATGATCTATCAAACTATAATACTGAACATTTTCTAAAACATATAGTCAGTACTTTACTGAATTTAGTGCTGTGGAATTCCTTTAATTATATGATTTAAAAATAATATGCAATGTATTAGTCACAAAATGGCACTAGAATCTTTTTATTTAATGTCAAAAAACTTTTTTCTTTTGAAGTCATTGAAATTAATTACATGTGATGTTAGGCACTTGATAATCCTAAATAGAACTGGATGCATAACACATGTAAAAGTATTTTTAAATGTTTCTTCCTACAGTACATTCCCCTCCCCCTGGAAAAAGATAATAATGAAGTTACTATTTGTTCTTGGAGAGAAGCTTTCATCTTGGAATATCACAGATGTATACATAGAAATACATTTGCTTCATTTGAGCAGGAACAGATAGACAATCTGTGCTGAGTTGTAACTATATGTATATGCATTTCATATGTTAGCTGTCTGTTTTATTGAGACCTAACACTATTATTTTTTTAAAAAATGCTTCTTTTGAAGAATAAAAGGTACTAAGTTTATCTGTTAACATTCTTAATAAGAAATCTATCTGGAGATTTTTATATTGGTTCTATTTTTGACAGCATGCACTTTAATCAAACTGCTGGGAGTATATTTTTCCTACCATACATGTTAAATCCAACAAACCTTAGTCTGTTCAATGAACATCTAAAGGTCAATCATTCTCTCTTTGTTGCCTCAAAGAAAATTTAGTGTTTTAAATCTTAACCTTGTTGATCTCCTCAGATTACATTTTATAAGGACAATTATTATTTTAAGTTATTCATTCACCTTCTCTGGAATAATTAACTACAATTTAGCACAGTCTTAGAATATCATCTACAGAAGTTTTGTATTCTAGTTTATTTAAGTAATCATTTATACCACTTTTGAAATTTTGCATATTAAACATGGATTGTGTCAAAAGGCCAGCAATAGTGTTTTTTAAGTTTAATTTATGTTGCATATTTCATTAGTTTGTAAAGATTCTAAGTGACTTCACAAGACTGAGATAAAGATTTGAACACAGGTAAAAATGTTGCTCAAAATAAGATGGATTCCATCAAATCCTTTGTATTGTTGTTGGGAAAAAATCTTCACCCTTCTTTGTTCTAGACAATCCCATTTGCATCCTATTTGAATTATTTTGCATTAACTCAGTAGTTAATTTTAATCTTACAGTATTAAAGATTGCCTAATCACATTCTTCTTCCAAATGTAATATTTACTCCTTCACTTTTATGGATATATAAGTGGAACAAATTTATGTAGAGAGAAATCAAAGCAGCTTCTTCTAAGGTAGCAAGCATTGTTCAGTAGACACAGTCTGGTATCAGGATGTGGGAGAATACAGGAATAGAGAAACCCACATTCATAATTGCGTAATAATTATAATTGCACTAATGAATGTCTATAACTCTTCTAATGAACATCTATGACTGTTCATCATATATCTGGGCAATATAATATAGAAAATAAAGCACATATTTTCATGTTTTTCTCTAATCCACAATATTTTCCTATGGGAAGATTTCTTACACTTAGATTCAAAATCTTCATAAACCTTTAATAGGATTTTAAACAAGCCATAGGAAGAATTTTGAAATTAGATTCAAAATCTTATTTCCAACGAACCTGGCCCTTAATCTATTTGCAACTTTCCAAAATCAATGTCCTGATTACACATTTTCCATTTATTTCTGATTTTTTTTAAAAAAATTCTTAAATGTACATGAAATTGTTTCACTTAGGACTGAAGGAGAATCACCCAGTGTAATGGAACTTGCTTTTCTAAAGGTTTTTAGTATAAAAAAAGCAATTACAAGCCATTTGCAAAACTGATTAAAAGAGGAAATGGGCAAATCCAATGTCCATTCAAAGGCTCCCAAGCACGGCTTAGTTTAGACAATATGACTTTCTTCTGGCTTCCAGAGCTCTGAAACCACCAAAGACTATGGTTTACAGTCTTCTCACAGGGAGCCTCTGTAAGGAAGCACTTGTCCTCTCCTTCATCTAGAGAAGAGTTTGGGGAGCTAATCCATGCACCAGCTTCTCTTTCTACCCTGGTCTTCAACTCCTCTCTCTGGACCTATCTTCAGTCCACCATTATATTCCTGAATATTTTATAAGTGTTCAATTTCAATGTATATACAAAAAGGACAAGCTTCTATTGTAAAGCCACAAGTGTCATTATACCTGTTTTGATTTCTCCCCTCACAAATGCCACTGTATAAGATATTAAGAATTAATAGATAACTGTAATTATCTCAAGAGATACTTTTGTCAACATAATTTCAGTCTAAATTGTGAAGAACAACTTAGAGGATAGGCTAATGTAAGAAGTATTTGCTTTGTTTTCTATCTTTAATGCACTGAGGGGGAGGTTTTTTAAATTTAGCATCACTTTCCTTCAGATATATATTGGTACACAATAAATACAGTTTGTAACAACTGTTTTAAAGTTTCAGTGATTATGCATGCATAACTGTGGGTTTTTCAGACATGCAAAATTGTGCTGCTTTACCTACAAAGTCCACACCTATTTTCACTCAAAAGAAGTCACGTTTGTAAAGTTATTAGTATATCACTATATCTGAATAATGCATTCTTTTATATAATGAGCTTTTTCTAAACTGACTTTGGGTGCTTTAAAGAAGAAGTCATGATGACAACTTCCATTTTCTCAAACCTGCAGATATTTTCATAATTCCAAAGCTACAAGTTCCATCTCACAAATCTAATGGTAAGACCAGTTTACATAATGAACATATGCATTAAAGCCTAATGGGTACATCCAGCAGTGAATATACAATGTACAAATGTGTCATATGTTCCTATTCTCTAATGCTAGGATGAACATTTCTGCTCAGAGACAAATTTCCTTAAGACAAACTGGGTCAGTCCGGCTTGAGGGAACTTGTCTCTGAATGTTTAGAGGCATGAATTTGCCCTTTATCTGTTATGTATTTACATGGGGAAATAGAAATCACACAAACAAACATAGCAACACAAATTGATGATATTTTTAAATATCTACTCAAAGTTGATGAAAGCTAAACATTTCTGTAGAAATGACTTTACAAGACTGGATAGTGGCTTAGAGTAAATATGACTGCAGTTGCAAGGATTATGGAAATACATCATTCCCTATTTATGTAGTGTGCTTGCAATCTGATGTCATACAATCTGCCAAGTACACCTACATATTTAGCAAGAAACACTCAGACCTCTTTGAGTACTCCCTGACTAGAAAATCAGGATATAAATCAAATTAATACCAATAGTAATAATAACTAAATTGGGCTATACCCTAGTATTTTTCAAACTTGGCAACTTTAAGATGCGTGGACTTCAACTCGCAAAACTCCAAAAACAAACAAATATTTCCATTCACATGACATATACATGAGTTACTACATTATCCCAATTTTCTGAGTTTGCATGATACACTGAACTATAATCATGCAGGATCCAAATTATGATTGGATGGTTTATTATTCAGTATATTATACAAACTCAGATAGTAGCTGTCAAAATCTGGAAGAATCAACATCATAAAAATCTCCACCAAAGTCTTACACTGTAATAGAGGAAGAATATTAATAAAGGGAATGTTTATATATTCATTTGGAAGCTGTGAGATAAAACATAATGGAGATTTAGTAAAGAAAGTAAACCATGCAAAAGCTGTTATAAATACTAAGCTAATATAGGCATTACTTTGAACAAGTTAAAGGTTTATATTTCTTAATATTTCAACTCTACATGAAAAGTTAATAAGAACAATATTTAATATAGTTTTGGAAGTAAACTACATGAAACAAAATGGCAAGTGAATGAGGCAATTAGGGACACATGATGTTTGATATTTCTATGCAGAGAAGCTTAGGAAAAGAAATAGATGGATTCCCTTGACTTGGCTTGGCTGATCTCTCAACAAATCTCACCATCAGCAGGAAAATATCTACCAAATATCTGTCTTACCATGCAATGGGAGTAGAGGCAGGTTTTGGACAATGGCTAAATCTTTAGTTTCAATCATTTGTCAAAATTTAATCCAGGCATTGCACAAGCCCCTAACCCTTAAACCCCAGCAGAATAGGAGGAATCAAAATTCTTACATCTCCAGTCCTACACAAGCATCCAATGGAATAGAGATGTGATGGATAAAGAGTTGGGCCTCCTGCCATTTCTCCCCATTAAATGGCAATCCAGTTGAAAGAGCTGAGGATTATAGAATGTTGCAGAGGAAAGACCCACAACTTTGAACATGTTAGTCTCCTACTAGTTTATAAGTATGGGTGCACATTATGAGAGCTGCTATTATATTAATAGGTCACATGGATAGAAGGTTGCCCCAATTACATTCCCATAACCCTATTTATAACATGGGATGGGGTGTAGGCAGTGTTGTGCACTATGCAATATTCTTGCATGAATGTCAGTTGTGAAGTCGTTTTTTAATATGCGTTTGGTATTGTTCAGCAACTGCATTAAACTCATGTTTATAAGAAGAGCAAATAACAGCTAACAGGTATTGGGTTACATGATAAGTGGAGAAAAATTAGCCTCTCAGGCCTGTCAGTTATTATGCCATTTTCTTTTGAACATGGATTCAGTGCTAAGCCTGTATTTGAAAACATTCACAGTTGTGTGTGTGTGTGTGTGTGTGTGTGTAAAGTCCTAAAGTGGTAGAAAGAAAGCTAATTCTCCCTTGCTTCAATGCTCAGTCCCCTACTATCATTATTGGTCAGTGTCTATTCAGCAACTTCAAGACTGGTTCAAAGTTTGCAAGTAAATGAGAACCTAATTTTTAAAAGTGTTGACTGTTTCACTGCCCCAGGGAGACAGTATCCAGAGATCAGAAGGCATGCCTGCCTTTAGCTATAATGGGCAATTGATGCTGGGCTATCCCACTTCTAGGAGTCAACTGATTGTACCACCAGCAAAACATCAATGAAATATATCAGAATGTACACGTAGTAAAAGTTGCTGACACTTGCTACATAATCAAATAGAAAACTGCTGTTTTAAAAACACAGTGTATACAACCTACAATATATACAACCTGGCTTAGTGTCAAGAATGAAACTTTGGCAGCTACGTGCCTCTGCATTTCATCTTGCCTTTAGTTAATGGGGGGGGGATGTTACTTTCAAGTGGGTTAAATGGAAAAATGAAACCTCTTTGATTTAGCTGAGAAACTGAAACCTTGTGAAGGACACCATAACAGGTATGGATTTGAAGCAAACGGTTCCCATGGCAAAGTGAACTTGTTGATATGTATTATGTAAGATGTTGGGAGTTTTGCTGGGAGAACTATTGTTTAAGTCTGTGAATTGGTGTTGGAACCTCAGAGTTAGGTTTTCTTTGACATAACCAAGCTGTGTATTCTATAAACACAATGAAACAAAACATCTGAAACAAAATGAACCTGGAGTTTTATTTGGATTCTCGAGCTGGATGTTGGGATGAAAGTGATATCATGAGAACATATCAGAAACAGTAAGTTGTTGGGCTTTGTTTGTGCTATGGTTAGATGAAACTGGGAGAAAGCATCAAATTTATACAATGCACCACTCCCAAATAAAATAAATCACATTATGGCTTATAAAAATGAATGAATTACGTCAGTGAGGATGCTTCCAGATTCCTTCTAATCTTACCAGTCAAAAAAGATTGCCTCATATTTTTTTTCTCTAGATCACAGATGAAGAATGACAGTATTTGGGGACAGATGTTTCTGTTGCAACCTGTTTATGTCTTTGGAAGTTGGAATAGTATATAACCAAAATCAACAGATAATACAAGGAACAATAAAAGCTTTTTCTGAAAGGATGTCAACTTTCCAGGTTGAGATGAAGTGATTGCACTTGAAATGTGTCTCCAAAATGGAACTTCAAAGTAATTTAGTTGAGTATATGCCTGCATCACCGACATAGCTGAAACTATATATTAGATCAGTGATCTTTTACATAGAAATAAATCTCAGGGAACTCAATGGGATTTACTGCAGAACTTTTGAGACTATAAGGGCCAAAGAACAGAGCAGTCTTGTGAGCTTCCTTTCTTGTCACTGTATCTGCATCAATGTCATGTTTTGAACATTTTTTCCTCCAGTGAAATTAGCAGTCAATAAGCAGGTGCATAAGGTAAAATGGAAAATATCTGAATAGTTGGGGGGCTTATGTCTTAATATACTAATTTTAATCCCGTGAAATCCCTGATGATTTCAAACACTGAAGTATATTTTGGATGAAACCCTGCTCTCAACATGCTTAGCCAGTTGCTTCTCCTTCCCCCTTCTCCCTAAAGGATTTGGACATAATACTGAAAATTGGCAAAAATACGAGTCCTAATGATCCTAAGCATAACCCTAGGTACACTTTGGACACTAACTAGCCATATTAAAATCAATCAACATTAAGTTCTGAGTAATTCTGGGAATTGAAGTCAACACATCTTAATGTTTTGGAGGCTGACAACATGTATTTAGACAAAAATTATGATGTTGACTCTGGAAAAAAATTGAAAATATGTTAAAGTCTTTTTCATTTATGGAACATACCCGAAGGGCAGTCGGACACACACCGGCCTTGCTTTCTGTCAGGCCGCTTATACTATATTCTGCACCATCTTTAATCCAGCCAAATGCCAACCAAGGAAGCTCCACGCTGCTCCACCTGGGCCAGGCCAAGACGGGAGGCGGAGTTGCATTGGCGCCCGGAGGCCCCCTTCCGCGGGCGCGATACTAAAGCCGTAGTGGGAGGCGGAGGAGCTGCAATCCTCTGTTCTGACGCCCTCGGTAAGAGCGAAACTAAGCGGACGGCGGACTAACGGGAGACGCGGCCTTCTCCCGAACCAGTAGTGAGACCACGGGGACGTTTCGAAAAAGAAGAACCCACGATTTAGCCCGCCGAGCCGCCAACTGGCTCCTTTTTCTTCGCCGTTTGGTAAGGCAGTGACACCCCCCCCCCCCGAAGCTCCGGAGCGAGGCCTTGTGCTATTCGCTGCATGAAATAGTTGGGTCAGGACAGGCGAGCGCTTTTAGTGCTGCACAAGCAAGTTGTGTAATCGCTGGATTGTGCTTTCCTTTTCTGTGCCTTTCAACTAGAAAATGCTTATACTGAACTAATGAAATTCCGGGATCCTCAGTTTGCAAATCTTCACCATATATTAAGTTATAATTTATAAGTTATATAATCAAAGCGTCTTATGTGTATTTGAGGTATCTATCAAATATATCATTGGAATTCCTGCTATACCTCAAAAAGGGTGGATAATTAATATTAATATAACATGTCTGACAGATGGCTCACCAAAAACATAGAGGTGACCCAAAATAAAAGATTAATAATTGGGCCAAAGTTGATACTAAGGCAATATCAGAGATATCAATTAAAGCAGAGAATGCTACCAACTGGGCTAGAACAATGCAGTCATCTACTACTGACTGGCTGTCAGCCTTCAACACATTCGCTAATCTCTGTAATATCCTGAAGAAACACTTAACAGCGAAACCTGCTACAAAAAGAGCCCGAGTGGGTAGATTCTGTTGGTTTGACCCTGAATGCCAGCGGCTGAAAAAGAAATTGAAGGCAGCCATGAGGCTCGCCCAGAGGAATCCTACTGTTCATATATAAGCTGAGATGTTGCATACAAGAAGGGAATATAAAAAAAATTATAAAATTAAAGAAAAAAAGTTTTGCCATTTCAATCTGGTCAGAACTCGAGTTGGCTGCCAAAAGTCATAACTCAGTAATATTTTGGCACTCTGTAGCAGGTGTCCTAAAGAAACGGAGATTTGCATTTGATATATCAATTTCTGCTGAGGACTGGGAGAATTATTATCAGTGTTTGCTTCCACGGAACCTGCAGAGAAACTGGCTTTAAGCAGTGATTTAGTAAATTCTAGAACTCCTCCCCCTTGACCACCAGTCCCGGAAAAGGAGATACAATCCATCATTAAAAGCTTAAATAAATAAAGCCCCAGGTGAGGATTTTTTACCAGCAGAATTATTTAAGAAATTTCCCAATTGGTGGGGACCAGTATTGGCAGGTCTTTTTACACATATAAATAATACCTGCCATATGCCAGATAGGTGGAATATTGTAATAGTTGTCCCCATATATAAAAAAGGAAATAAAAAGGATCCTAGTAATTATAGGCCCATCAGTCTGATTGACATTGCAGCAAAAATATATGCTAGGTTCCTTTTAAATAGAATTGAAATCTGGGTAGAGGAAAATCATATCCTTGCAGAAGAACAAGCAGGTTTTAGACAAAGCTGATCCACTATTGATAACTGCTTTGTCTTGAACCATCTAATTGCCAAATATGGCTATAAGAGGAGATCCCTGTTTGCTGCTTTTTATAGACCTCACAGCAGTATTTGATATGGTAAAAAGAAAAGTAAGTACTATGGAGTAAAATAGAACCTAGATTGCTGGCTTTGATTAAAGTCCTTTACATAAGTACCTGTTTGAGGGTGTGGTATGGGGTTAACTAACAGGATTCACACAAATAAAGGTGTAAGGCAATGGTGTATCTTGGACCCATTATTATTTAGTTTATATATCAATGATTTGCCAGGGTTAATGAAGGATCCCATGGTACATATGCTGATGATCCTAAATACATACTTTAACAGCTTGCTCTATGCTGATGATATGATTTTATTATCGTATTCACAAGTAGGATTACGTAAAGGCTATTAAGAAGATTCAGCTCTTATTGCCAGGATAACTCCCTAACCATTAGTAAATCTAAATAAAAAGTCATGGTGTTTGAACAGGTTAACACCTTTGTATATTTAGGTGTAACTTTTTCCAAGACTGGATCTTGAGCAAAAGCTCATTTGAATTTACTGCTTAAACTAAAAAAATCATAGTTACCCAGGGTCCCTAGCCCCATTAATTAAAGTATATAAAGCTAAGGTTACCCCTATGCTCTTGTATGGAGCAGATGTTTGAGGTCTATACTCAACCACAGTCCTAGAGCAAACACAGTCCCACCATTTTAGATGTATTTTGGGTGTAGATCTAAGAACGCCTGCTGCAGCAGTTAAAGCTGAATTGGGAATTCATACAATTCATGCATTATCCAAAATTAGAGCATATAACTACTGGCATAAAATCAATGAAATGGAGACTGATAGACTCCCCAAATTATGTCTACTAGATTAGAACAAATAAAATTACAATCACAAATCTCCTGGATCACCAAACTAACAAATTTTGTAAGAAGCTGTAGCCTTCCTGACTCTTGCGTAACAGGAGAATGATTTAAAAAAAGAGCTGCCCAAAGAATTAAGAATATAGAAGCACAAAATGACATAGCTATCCTTAGTAAGGTGGGTAACTTGAAATGGCTGAGAAAATACAATCATACTTTTCAAACAGACAGCTATTTGAAGTTACAGCTGCCAAAACATCTAAGGGAGATTTTTGTGCGACTGAGATTCGAACAGCTCGACACAATGGTTAGATATGGGAGATTCCATTCCATACCCTACAATGAACATCTCTGCATTTGCGGAGTGCCAGAGGTAGAAGACCTGGCTCACATCCTATTTGATTGTTGCCTGTATAAGAGAGTGAGAGACAGGCACCTCAGTCTATATACCAAACAAATGACCCACTAGGACCCCCATATCAAAACAATTTACCTTATGTCCAGTCAGAATCTGAAAATAACATTTAACATAGCACAGTATTTAAACAAAATGGTTCAGTTGAGATCTGTATATGTGGGATTGATTGGGGTAGATTGCAGGGTTGACACCAAAATATAATTTTATCTATATTTTAAATTATTGTATTCTATTCCAATTTCATTTTAGACTGTATTTTATTCCAATTTCATTTTTATTTTATTCTAATTTCATTTTAAATTGTATTTTATCTAATTTCATTTTAAATTGCTTTTATCAAATTTTAGTAATAATTTGTTTCTGGAACTTTGCACTTTGATATGGCCCAAGGGCTAATCAATAAAAACAAAAAACAAAACAAAATATTAATGACTTTGTTCACTGTTTTCCAAATGCATGAGAAAAGTGTGCTCATATTAATAACTCACACTGAATACTTTTTTAATTTTTGTGCCTTCGAATCATTTTTGACTCCTGGCAAATGCCTTGACTAGTCCCTGCAATGTTCTTGGCAAGATTTTAGAAGTGACTTGTCATTGCCTACTGTCTTGGGCTGAGAGACAGTGACTGGCTTAAGGCCACCCAACTGGCTTTGTGCCCAAGGCAATATTGGTATACCCTATAGTTTCCCGGTGCTAGCCTTAGCCACTACATCAAACTAGGTCTCTTTTGATTTACAAGTGGTGAAATACAGATCAACTTTTGCAGAATGTTAATTTATGGCAGACAAATGTGAGTTGCAAATATCCAGAAGATTAAGTTGCAGCAAAGAGATACAGGAAACTTCATAAATATCTTGCAATCCTTGTGCATTATATTCAGAAAATACAGAGAACAGCCAATTAAGTATACATCTCTCCCTACATGTTGATTTTAAGAGCATGGTAATTCATATTTTTTGCTAAGGTAATAATTATAGATGCCTTTGTGGGATCCTTGATGTTCTCTGAGATGTTTTCTTGCAAATGTGTCATTGCCCAAACTAGGTAACGTTCACTCACCAGTTCAGTTTTGTGAATACGGTATCTTATATTCACCATTTTAAAGCCCTTAATTAAACATTATATTGGAAATTTTAATCCAAAACAATATTTTCTATTTGAATTAATCTGTATATTCTACACTTAACAATTCTTAATGTGAACTTCTGGTCAAGCAGTGGTGTCTGCAGGGTTGGGATCAAAAAAGGCAAGATGGTAGATGCAGTATATCTGTCTTGACTTTTTTATTCTCCTTTCATGTAAACACTGCTACAGACAAGAATATACTTAATAGTGGTTAAGTGGCTAAGAACAAATGGATCTCCTGTCTAACAAAACCCATTTTTAGATATTTAACCTTGTCTTTCCTATTTGAACTTTTTTTAAAAAAATTATTCTGCAAGATCAGTTATTATATCTTACATGTATTCACAATTGGTAACCACCCTAATATCAGTTTTCTGAATTAGTACTTGTGTTGGTATTTAGTTTATTATCTGAATGATTCAGTCATTGGCCTGTTCTTGCAAACCAGCCGTGTCTATCAGTTACTTCTTACTGCTTGGGAGATTTCTACTGAATAATATTTTTAAAGAGTTTTAAGGTTAAAATAGCAAGATGGTATATATTGCATCTGTCATCTGGCCCTTTTTGACAGCTTCAGAGGAGGAAGCTAAGGCAGCAGACGGATTTTTATCAATTCACTGTTGGCCTGTGAGAATGAGATGGTAAATGGCTTCCTCACCTAATTGTTATTGTAGGGTGACACTAAGTAATATGAGACTGTAAGATGGATCACTCTTTGAGAATAACTGCTCTAACCCTTTGCTGCCATCTAATGGTTGTCCAGATTTTGGCTACTCAAGATGTAGTGGACTACTGGGTAAAATGACTGTTTAGTATATCTATATGTTTTATAGAACTGCTAAAAATCTAGAGGGGCAGTGAATGATAGATGATTTACACATAATTCACTAGGATAATACATATGGATATAAGATGAGAGGGAGAGAGAGAGAGAGAGAGAGAGAGAGAACTTGATATTCATCAATAGGAAACATTTAGATAGGTATATTGGCAGTGGGGGTGCAGCCAAGATCGCAACAGAGCAGCCACTTCCATGCTGAGCTACTTATGATATTTTTAAATTTTTATTTTTATAAATAGCTTATAATAGTAGTGGCAGCCGCTGGAAGGAAAGCAAGGGAGGGAAGGAAGGTTCTTAAACGGGCTGGTGGATCTATGCACTTGGCAGCTGGCAGAAGAAGATATTGTGCATGGTCCTTCCACCTTGTCTAACTTGCTGTATAATATCATGTTTAAAGTTTTATTTCTCTTCTAATCATACATGCTTCTGCAGAATGTTTGGAAAAGATAGCTTATGTTACACATAAAAATATATATTTCATTTCATAAACAATCCTATGGAATGTTATGGTAAGAGTATTGTAATGGGAAAAGGATCTTCAGATGGATGGGAGTTCCTGAGAAACTATAAGCACCATTGCAAACAGGTTTCATGAAAAAAGAAAAAAAAAGGATAGCAGCATGAAAAGCTACTGAGCTTTGTGAAGAATATAGCTAGGAAATGATACCAAACCACCCAGACATAGATAGTCTAGATTTGTAGAAATAATATTGGCAAGATAAATCTCAGAATGGTTAACAATAACAATAAATTTCCTTTAGTTATGTTTAAAATAAGAGAAAAAAGTGCCTGCTTAGTGAGGATTGCAAAATATGAACAGATTGCAAAGGAAACACTACTTTATACTGTATGGTTCACTAATTCCACATTTTTCAATCTCAACAACTTTAAGATGTATGGACTTCAACCCCTAAAATTCTTCATTCATCCTGGGTCGAGAATTCTGGGAGCTGAAGTCCATGCATCTTAAAGTTGTTGAGACTGAGAAACACTACACTATTTTCTGATAGGCTTCAGTTTTAATTGGTTTTGAGGAGAGGTTGAATCCTTAGGAAGTACAATGTGAGAGTGATAGAATGAAATAAACTCAGGCTAGATTCCTCAAGTTGGAGCTACTGTTGGTAGAGAAACTCTTGAGTAATTCAGCTATTGCTCTGGGCAAGGCTGCATTGCCTCTAAAAAAAGCTTGTGTGCAGTTCAGTTGTTCTCTTGGACTTTGACTTCTTGCTGGAACAAGTGAAAGTTGTTTTATCCAAAAGAACCTTTGCCCACTTTCATCAGTTAAGTCCATTCCTGAAATAGAAATTGCTGAAACTATATCTCAGTTTAAGTTAACTATTACAATTCACTTAGTGTGGAGCTGCTCTTTATGGTAACCTAGAAACTGTAGCTGGCCCAAAATGCAGCTGCTTGCATGCTGACCAACTCTAGCTGATTTACTAGAATAGCACTGCAAAAGCTGCATTGGTTTTCAGTAGGCTTCTGGGCCAATTTCAGGTGGATCTTTGCTACTTTGGGAGTTATTCTCTCCAGGTAGAATCTTCCTACTCCCCTAAACAATATGACGGGGGGGGGGGGGGGGGAGGAATGCTGTGGATACCTCATAATACAAGCATTCAGGTGAAGATAACAAAAGTTTTAAGTTTAGTGTGATTTTGATGTTACGAATGTTTTTAATATGTGCATATTCTGATATGCCTAGAATTGCTTAAGAAGGCAGTATATAATCAATGAATAATAGGGCAAGGCTACGTGAATTTTTGTTCAGCTTGTCTTAAAAAAGTAGCTGTTCCAATGGGTATTTCTAAGCAATACAAAGTGGCAGTATTGAAGCTTGAAAGATTATTAAGAAATGTTTATTTTAAATGAAATTAAGTCTCTAGATCAGATAAACTGCTTCATCTGGTACTCAAGAAACTAGCTGACGGCTAAACAGTTATGTATTAAGAAATCATGGATTACTCTGAAGTACCAGATGACTGATGGAGCACAAAGATCCCTATCTTTTAAAAGAGGAAAAGCAGAATCCAGGCAACTGCAGATCAGTCAGTGTGACATGATACTTGGCAGGATTCTAGAGTGAATCACAAAGAAATTGTTTCAATGTGCTTATCAATCAGTATGGCAGCTACCAGAACACAATATGGATTTGTCAAGAATACTAGACTAATCTTGTCTGAAGAACATTCTTATTAGAAATTTTGTATTAAACAGATTTTAAAAATCATAGAGTAATCACCAATGATTAAGAATCTATTTGGTGTAATGTTTAAGGCTAGAAACCAGGAGACTCTGAGTTCTAGTCCTGCCTTGGGCACAAAAGTCAACCATGGATCAAATACTCTTTCTCAGCCCTAGGAAGGAAATCTTACCAAGAAAACTAGAGGGACTTATTGAAGCAGTCACAAGGAATCAGTGCTGATTCAAATAAATTAAGTAAATTACTCATCAGACTAAAGTGAGCATTCCCTGAGAGCCACAAAATTCAGTCCCGAGTCTCTGCAGTTCAGTAATTTTTATTAATGACATAGATGGAGAGATGGAAGAAAACTTAATGTGGTAGAAAAAATAATATTTAATGTGGTAGAAATGACCCAAAATTGGATAGAATAGCTACTATCACAAAAAAGAAATACAATTCAAAATGATATCATAAGGTTAGGAAATAACATATTGAAATATAATAGACAGATCTAGTGTTCTTCACTTAAGAATGATAGCACTCTTGAAAGGATGTCATAAACCTATTCTGTTTTGTTGAAGCGGGCAAGACATGGAATAGTGAATTTAAGTTATAGGAAGGCAGATTCTTATTAAATGTAAGAACATTTTTTGCTAACACTAACAGCAATTTGACAGTGGAACTGATTTCCCAGTGAGGCTATATTCTCCCCTTCAGAGGATATATTCAAGCAGAGACTAGATCACCATCTGTTAGAGATGCTTCATTTAGAATTGTGCAGTGAAAATTGGACTTTAAACTCTGAAATTCCAGATGTAGATTTAAACAATAATTTGAGATGGATTGATTAAACATCACAATGATATATTGCTCTTTTTTCTTTTGTTATTAAATTGGGAAAAAAAGTTTTTAAAAAAGGAAGAACCCCAGAGAGTAGAACATGTGATTGTCAGTGTGAATCAGTTTGTCAGTCGTGGACAGCCATTAACAATCATCACTGTAAGATGTTGCCAGTAGTATACATTTTTGGGGAACAGAATATTGCTTGTACTTAACAGTCTGGGTTCATGTCTTACAGCCTAACAAAATAGAAGGGGCTGGCTTAAAAAGCTGCTCAGCTGCCAACCATAGCATCTTAATTGATTTAAAATAGATGACTATCCCTCTGTCCTAGAAAAAGTGATGTTTGGGATTTGACAGCTTTGTTGTAGAATGTAAATCTAGTTGGTGAATTATGAACAAATTCTGAGTCACCAAAAGATGAATGGTATCATGATGAATAAAGTTGTTTACCATTATTAATAATTTGGTATGTATATAGCCATATGTCAAAAACAGGTTATGTTTTGAGGCCAGTGCTTCCATTTTAGCTAGCATTCAGTTTCAGGCACCGTGAGAGTTGGTAATGCAGATAAATTGAAAAGTTACAGCCCTGACTTCTTGATTGAACACTGTCCTTGTGGATAACATTGGAAAATAAGTGTCATGACTAGACTAGATATATACCATTCTAATTTAAATGTGTATAGAGAACCAGACATTTAAAATCAATATACCATGACATCAGATTAAGAACTGTTCTGATGTAACTTCATTCTCCAAATCGTACCTTGGCAAGATACAGAAAAAGATGTTTTAGATTCAGAAATCCATGATGATGTTAATTTCATATTTTCCATAAGGGCAGACAAAAAACATTCCATTTATAAAAGCAAGAATTTCAGAGTTTCTAATGTTGGTGGGGTAAACTAGAAATAACCAGATATGTTTATAAATAAATGTTGGATGCTTTGGCATTTTGTAATTAAAGTATGATACTTGAAACGAATCAAAATTTTACACTGTTACTATTGAATTAAGTGTCTAGTTGTCACCTTGCATTGATTTGTATAGCAGTATTAGAAATTCAGAAGCTGAATTGTTTGGATAAAAGTGTGAATAGGAAATTTTGAAATCCTAGGCATAAATAACACAGGATTTAATTTACATGCAAGATTTTGAAAAAACAAAAAAGAATCCTTCATGCTTTACTGAATAATAGAAGCAGAAGAGTAGCTCCTTCTTTAAACTTAACATTTAATAAAGGAAGTTTTTATTTTCCTTTTTAAATACATTTGCATTAAAATGCAGGTAGTTTATTTATATAATTAATTAGTTGTTTTTTCTCTCTCTTCCCTTTTCTGTTGCACATTTAGTCAGATTATAATTTAAAATTCAAAAAATAAAAATAGAATATAAATGTTTTAAAAAATCAGATTAAATTAAGAAAGGTAGTAAAATCATTTGGCAAAACAGCTTTAACTGTCCTTATTTTCTGAACTTGCAGAGAGCAGGGGATTGAGAGAAAGTGCTGCCCATAATTTGAGAGCAACATAGGACCTCTGCTACGTGCAAGAAAGATGGACCTCATACAGTGTAGCAACCTTCAAAATAGCCTCTCCAGCAGATCTTAGTAGCTGAGCAGAATTATAAAGGGATGATCTATTGGATAGGTATACCTTAAGGTATCTAGGGACTGATGTTAATGCTATTACCTTACATTGTGTCCTAACTAGTAAAAATTATGATTCTTGTGCCTTGAGAACTAATTAGCAACCTGTCACATTTTGCACTCATTACAACTTCTGGACCACTTTAGAAGAGAAGTCTCACATAGAATGCATTGTAGTGGTCAGGATGGGATGTAATTGAGGAATGGATAATTGCCCAATCTGACCAGCTTGCTGAAGCTGTAGATGAAATTACAAAGGTGTTCCTGATCATAGCTTCCATCTATGAATGCAGATTACTGAGATTTCAACAGATTGGAATGTGTCCTTTCAAAAAGAGTACTGCTTTATCAAAGGCAGATTGACCTCATTTCCTCAATTTAATTTTATGTTTATCAGCACTATACTTCTTTAGTCATATTTAACTTGTTTGGTTTCATTCTGCCCATTAACAAATTGAGACAATTTTCAAAGGTACTGATTGCTTTCTTGGAGTTGATGACTATATTGTAATTATACTGCTAAGTACATTGTCCATCAACAAATCATTTTTGGTAAAATGTTCTCCAACTGTAGATTATGGATGGTTTGGTGCATTTTGTAAAGGAATCTATGATAGACTTAACTACAATTTTGCAGTGAAGTTTGATTTGATTTTTTGGAAAGATGCTCTCTCCCCTCTTTTTGAAATAAATTTAATAAAAATAAAATAAAAATAAATTTTATTAAAGAATGAAAATTATGACTGAGGTTGTTTTGTCATTAAATAACTGCTTTATGGACGAGTATCTAATTTTTTTATTATGGCTGTTTGGAAACTTAATTGCTAACCTAAACAGCCAGCAATTAGAATCATCAATCAAAAGAATATATATGCGGGTCATGCTTAACTGTAAAAGGACTGTGGTAAATGTGTTGTATTAACACTGTGTTCAGCTACGATTATCTGTCTGATTTTTGCCATGACTAAATATATTGCTTGGAGTGGAGCATTTACATGATTTTGGGCTGCCACAGACAAAGTATCAGTATGGTTTTCGGTAGGTTAATTTAGAATAAACCATAGCAGCCTATTGGAACTAATGCTACCCTCATTCCACTTTTAACTTTTGCTAAAATATGACTTCACTTCTCTTATGGTTACTCATAAGAGTACTATATGCACAAAGCCAAATACCAAATGCACGAAGCAGGAGAACTATTTGGCTTGAAAATAAATCTGAACAGACCCAGATTATGTTTAATAAATTCAGTAGACGTAGTAGACCACTACATATACCTTGGCCAATGGATCTCAGGTGGTACAATAAAGCAAATTGAACAGCATGTTAAATGTGGTCAGCAGGCATCCAGCAAGTTTAGCATAATTTTCAAGAACAACCTCCCCCTATGCCTGAAGAATAAAATTTTCAATCAGTGTGTGCTACTTGCTCTAACATATGCTGGTGAAACATGGACACTAACCTCACAATTGATACAAAAGCTATGAGTGGTGCAAAGAACCATGGAAAGTTACATGATTGGTATTACAAGACAAGATAGAAAGACCTGCACATGGATTAGACAACAAATGAAAGTATATGATATCAAGAGAGTAAAAGAAATGAAATGGAAATGGGCTGGTCACATAGCAGGAAGAACTGATGGCAGATGGACCAAGGCAGTCATAGAATGGATCCCATTGATAAAAAGCATCCATGAAAGTGTCCTAAAAACAAGATGGATCAACATCAGCAAATATTACGGGTCCAATTGGCAAAAGAAAGCTCAGGACCATGTAGGTTGGAAACATGTAGAAGAGGTCTTCATTCTGCAGTGGATAGATAGTGGCTAAATTGATTATTGTGATCATGATCATGATACTCATTGAAGAACTGGAATAAGCAAACAGTCATCACCTAATAAATTTATGGCCTAAAATAATGTGCAAATATTAAATTTAATTATAGCAAACAATACTTTAAGGAATATAGTAAATGTGTTATATAAACACTCTCTGTTCAAGTATTGTTTGCTACAATTAAATTTCAAACAAGAAGAAAATAATGGGACATTACAGGAACTTCAGATCAGGCATGTCCAACCCACTGCCTACGGACTTCATTTGAGCCTGGACAGTCCCACAATGTTGTAATAAAAACAATTAAAAATAAAGGAAGTTATTATTTATATGCATTAACTATATTATATATGGGGCTCAAAAAATTCCTCTTCATTCAGTGCCGGCCCAGGCAAGCCAAATGGTTGGACATCCATCTTCTATTAGGATTTCACAGAAAGATTTTTCAGCTGTTAAGCCACCCTATACCTTCAAGCAAGTTAAATAACGTAAATCACATTGTTTCAGGTGTTCTGAATACTTGTAAAAAATTCCAACTGAATATCAACGTAGACCAAGAGTAAATTACTGCTTCTCTAATTGCTGTTTCTACTGGAAAACTACAGTCTTCTGGGACCAAATGATTCCCAATTAAATTACTTTAATTCTACTTTAGTTATTTAAACAGAAATTTAAATAAATAGTTCTAATTAAAGTGGCAAATACTTAGTCTAAAAAATCTGTAGGTATTTTAAAAAGTGTTGAATGTTTCACCAAAAAGAAAAGAAATATATTGGCCATATGTTTTAAAAATAAAATTCTTTATTAGGATAATATTTTGATATGATCAATTCAAATGATAGGTATACTTTCAAATTTTCATATTCACTTTTATAGGTTGTATATGTTTACAATGGACTGGGTTTTTCATTTTTAAAAAATGAAATATTATTTTTTATCCCTGCAATCCTGAAAAGGCCAAATACCATCATACATTGTAATAGAAATCAAGCAGTATAATATATGCAATCAATTTCCACTCATCATTTCAAATCAGTAATCTAATATATTCTACCTGACTTTATAGCTGGTCCAATTCTTTTTGCCTTTAAAGAAAGAGAGTTGAACTACTATTCTTGCAAATGTTACAGTCTAATATTACCTTTTTAACAATCTGCAAATATTCTACAAATATTTGAATAAATTCTAATTCTTTTCATTGGAGTCAATAACATTTGCATCAGAATATTGCACTGTGATGCTCTTGTCATTTGAGATCATTATTGCATCTGACTTAAGTAAACCAAATAAAAATAAAATTGCCTGAAATTTCAAAGCAATCACCAGAACCCTAAGTGTAAAAGCTCTAAGTACTGTATTAGAGATATATTAATATTTTATTTTATAATATTTTATATTATTTTGTTGTATAAATTGTCTGAAAAGTTTATTGAGATACTGAGAACAAAAGATCTTTCCAAAGAATCAATGGGTGCAATCTTTTTCTTCCATATATAAACAAAGTTATATATAAAGTTATATATAAACTTTGTTTATATATGGAGCTTAGAATTATGACTCACAGTAATTTTGATTTAAAACTGTTATTATTTTGTATTTCATTGACAATATATTTTTAATATATTTTAATATAGTCTCCAAGCTAACAGTATTAAGACATATTTACCAAATCAGAATTATGATAGAAATTGTATATTGTTTATCATAATGTAACAAGTCCCTAGTTGTTATTACAACTTTACAAATAGTAGGGTTTCTTCCAAACAGCATTATAGTATAGGTAGTCTTTGAGATATGCCTGTAATGAAGCATATCCATTACAGTTGCTAGTGGTGATGGCCATTAAGTAAGACAGTCTTGCTTAACAACTCCCTTTCTATGCTGTCTCTGATGTGGCATTAAACAAATGTGCACTTTGTTAAGCAGAGCACAGGATGCCTCAGGCATAGGAGAAGCCCTTAGGGGGCCTAGTGCAGGCCCAGGTCTACCTATCCCAGACTTGCCACACCCTCCAAGGTGCCCCATGCTTTGCATCCTCACTGATTCCCTGCAGGCCTTTTTCTCTCCTCTTGGTCCCTGCAAACCTTTTCCACCCTATGGAGTCCCCACATGTCATTTGCCCTTCTACTAGGTCCCTGTAGATCTTAGGCCTTTCCACCCACCAGGCCCCACATCTTCTTCCTCACTTATCTTTTCAAGATCTCCAGACCTCATACTGGGGAAAGAGAACAACAATGCATCACTGTCTCCTGGAAGTTGCCCCCATTGTTAGTGCAACTGCAACTCCTTACAGGTGTGACCACTGTGTGGCCCAGGGATAAACTGTACTGTTTTGCTGTCTTAATAGAATAGAATTCTTTATTAGCCAAGTGGGGTTGAACACACAAGGAATTTGTCTCCGGTGCATAAGCTCTCAGTATATATATATACAAGTAATAGTGATAATCATGATCATATACATCATGAAAGCACATTCATCATAAATCGTGAAATACAACAGTTCTTCATAAATCATAAGATGCAACACTTAGTGATAGTCATAGAGTACTAGCTGAGCAAACAGCATAAATCATACTAGAGTACAAAAAAACAATATAAATTGTAAGATATAAGCAGCAACATTATAGTCATAAGAAGATAAGGATAGGTAATAGAAAACATGAGGAGTATCATAGTAATACAGCTTTACTAAGTATTTTGACAGTGTTGTAGGAATTAGTTGTTAAGCAGAGTGATGGCACGTGGGGGAAAAACTGTCCTTATGTCTAGTCGTTCTGGTATGCAATGCTTTATAGCGTCGTCTTGAAGGAAGAAGTTGAAATAGTTTTATGTCCAGGGGTCTGTAGATATTTTCACAGCCCTCTTTCTTGCTCATGCAGTATACAGATAATCAATGGAAGGCAGGATGGTAGCAATTGTTTTTTCTGCAGTTCTAACTATCCGTTGAAGTCTGTGTCTGTCTTGTTTGGTTGAAGTTCTAAACCAGACAGTTATAGAGATGCAAATGGCAGACTTAATAATTCCTTTGTAGAACTGTATCAGCAGCTCCTTGGGCAGTCTGAGCTTTCTAAGTTGGCCCAGGAAGAACATTCTTTGTTGTGCTTTTTTATTACATTTTTGATGTTAAGTGTCCATTTTAAATCTTGAGATATTATAGAATCCAGAAACTTGAAGGTCTCTACTGTCGATACTGTGTTGTCTAGTATTGTAAGAGGTTTTAGAATAGTAGGGTTTCTCCTCAAGTCTACTGTCATTTCTACAGTTTTGAGCGTGTTCAGTTCAAGATTGTTCCAGCTGCACCACAAGGCTAGTTGTTCAACCTCACGTCTGTATGCCGATTTGTTGTTGTCTCAAATGAAGCCAATCACTGTTGTATCATCTGCAAACTTCAGTACTTCAACAGAGGGATCTTTTGAGATGCAGTCATTGATATATAGAGAGAAGAGAAGTGGAGAGTGCTAATTGTACAGGTATCTGATGTGGTTTTGCCTAGCTCAGGGGTAGGCAACCCAAAACACTCAAAGAGCCACTTGGACCTGTTTCCCACCGAAAACAAAACACTGGGAGTCGCAAAACCCTTTTGATATCTAAAATGAAGATAACACTGCATATATCCTTTTTTACCTTTATATATGTGTGTGTGTGTGTGTGTGTGTGTGTGTGTGTTTGTAGATTTTCATGGGTACAGGTATGCAGGTCTTGCCGTATTCGGGTCTTTTTCCGTGTAAGATTGAGAGTATCTTGGCGACATTTCGACGAGGTCCCACTCATCATCTTCAGGCTGGGGTCTTCGGCTTCGTGCCTGTGCAAGCAAAGTGTGATCGGAGCTGCCGTCTCTCTATAAATACTGGTGGAGGTGGGTGGAGTGCTGGCTTAGTTGCTGTAGGTGGATTGATTGGCTGTGTGGGAGCCATTGTTTGTGGATTGTTTGGCTGTTTTGTAACATCCTGAGTAGTTGAGGTGCTGGCTGTGTGACCATTAGTCTTTTGTGTTATAACGACCTGGGTAATGGGTTGTGTGATTACATTCTGAGATCTAGTGTAGTGATATCCTGAGTTTTGTGTTGCAACATCCTGGGTGGTTGGCTGTGTTGTAACATCCTGAGCTTTAGCGTTGTAACCTCCTGAGTTCTGTGATGTGATGTCCAGAGCAGAAGGCTGTGATGTAGCATACCGGGCTTTGGTTTGGCTCTGAGTTTGCGGTCTAGCTCTGTGTTCATGGCATGTGTCCATTTGCTTTGTGTGGGGGTCGGAGGGAGGTGCAGCAGCTGGTGATGTCGTCGTGGTTTGGCTTCTGGATGGTGGTTGCATTTCGTCTGAGGGATGGGTTTGGGTCTGGGTTTGGGTCTGGTGAGGGTGAATGGTGGTGGCGTACTGTGTTGTTCTGGGTCCGGTGTCAGTTTTCGTGGCTAGGACCCGTTTGTTGATTAAGGCTAGTTTCCAGATATCTGGTAGGCAGGAGGTATCGTCATGTTTATTCATGTT
The DNA here is from genome assembly GCF_001527695.2 of Protobothrops mucrosquamatus. Taxonomy (NCBI): domain Eukaryota; kingdom Metazoa; phylum Chordata; class Lepidosauria; order Squamata; family Viperidae; genus Protobothrops; species Protobothrops mucrosquamatus. Next base: position 1,465,707 of record NW_015386417.1, read on the forward strand.
GTGGGGGTGTTTTTCTATTTCGATGGCTTCCATAATTATTCTCTTGTTATTGTGTTCAGTTTTGGAGATTAGTTTGGTTCCTTCAAAATCAATTTCATGTCCTGTAGCTTTAAGGTGCTAGAAGAGGGAGGAAGTTTTTTCTTTTTTTCTGACTGCGTTCTTGTGTTCTGCGATGCGGGCATTTATTCTCCTATTAGTTTGTCCAATGTATGTGGCTGGGCAGATTTTGCATGGTATTTCATAGACTCCTTGGTTTTCTAGCTGGATCCTGTCTTTGGGGTTTCTTAAGATGTTGGCTATTTTTTGGTCGGTGCCGAAGGCTGTCTTGATATTGTGTTTGTGG
>NW_015386417.1:1466807-1501830 GCF_001527695.2 Protobothrops mucrosquamatus
CAAAGCAAACGGACACACGCCATGAACACAGAGCTAGACCGCAAACTCGGAGCCAAACCAAAGCCCGGTATGCTACATCACAGCCTTCTGCTCTGGACATCACATCACAGAACTCAGGAGGTTACAACGCTAAAGCTCAGGATGTTACAACACAGCCAACCACCCAGGATGTTGCAACACAAAACTCAGGATATCACTATACTAGATCTCAGAATGTAATCACACAACCCATTACCCAGGTCGTTATAACACAAAAGACTAATGGTCACACAGCCAGCACCTCAACTACTCAGGATGTTACGAAACAGCCAAACAATCCACAAACAATGGCTCCCACACAGCCAAACAATCCACCTACAGCAACTAAGCCAGCACTCCACCCACCCCCACCAGTATTTATAGAGAGACAGCAGCTCCAATCACACTTTGCTCGCACAGGCACGAAGCCGAAGACCCCAGCCTGAAGATGACGAGTGGGACCTATATATATATAGGACCTATTTATATATATAAATATATATATAAATATATATAAAATATATATATAAATATATATAAATATATATATAAATATATATAAAAGGTAAAAAAGGAAATATGCATTGTTATCCTCATTTTAGATGTCAAAAGGTTCTCTCTCTTCTCTCCCTCTCTTTCCCCCCCTCTCTCTTTCTCTCCCTCTCTCTCTCTGTCCCTCTCCCTCTCCAAGGCAAGCTGCCATCCTCTCCATCCTGTGCCCTCTCCCCCAAAGAGATTGGCTGGCAGAGTTTGTCAATCGCCACTCTTCCTCTTCCTCTTCCTCCTCCTCATCCCCCCCCCATTCTGGCTTCAGCACAGAGTTTGCACCAGAAGAAGAAGAAACGGGGCACTTCCCGCCCACCCGCTGTTTCTCTTCCTCTCTTCCTTCTCCCCTCACTTCTTCGGTGCGCGTTTTCTGGGAGCCCACCCAGATTTCAGCATCTTGGATTCCTCTTCCTCCCGCACTCCCCACCCCCACAGATCCCTTCTTCCTCCCCCAACTCCCTCCCCCAACACCAGCACTGCCCACCCCTTTTCCCATCCTTCCCGTGAGTGTGCGGGGGTGTGCCTAGCTTGCGATGGGACCAGCATGGAAGGCGATGCCGCTGCCATGAAGAGGGTAGCAGCCCTGGCACAGCAGCCAGAAGGGTGGCTGAGCGCCCCTTCCCCCCGTGGATATAAAGATGCCTGTTTGAAAATAAAAAGCACATTACTTAAATTTCACTTTCCTAATCTTTTATAGATTGAATTATAATAGTGATTCTGAAAACTACTGTATGCACCACTATTTTTCTACAGATCACATTCAGAGTTATTTTGCTCAAATGATAAATTGTAAATTAAAATTGTTCTGTTTGATTCAGTAGCAGTTTGATATTTCTTAAATTTTCCTTCAACTCCCTTTGTACTGGTATGTACAAATAAAAAATAAAATTAACATAAGATAATTTAGTGCTGATCTGCTTAAACTATTTTGCAATACTACAATTTTATGATATCTTGAGGATCTACAAAATTATTTTAGTATAATCATTGGTGGACCAGTCTGTTTCATTATTGCACAGAGTATGTTTCTTGAAAAGGAGAAATATATATTCAGATCTGTTTGCTGGGATAAGATATAATACTAAAAAGTGGAAAAATAAAATGTAAAAGGTGCAGACAGTGATTATCATGTTTTATAATTTTATTCATTTATAACATAAAATATGAAAATACAAAATAGAATAGAATAGAATAGAATTGGAAGGGACCTTGGAGGTCTTCTAGTCCAGCCCCCCACTTAAGCAGGAGAACCTATAGCATCTCAGACAAGTGACTGTCTAGCCTCTTCTTAAAAATCTCCAGTGATGGAGCTCCCACGATTTTTGGAGGCAAGCTGTTCCACTGGTTAATTGTCCTCACTGTCAGGAAGTTTCTCCTTAATTCTAGGTTGCTTCTCTCTTTGGTCAGTTTCCAACCATTGTTTCTTGTCCTGCCCTCTGGTACTTTGGAGAATAACGTGACCCCCTCATCTTTGTGGCAGCTCCTCAAATACTGGAATACTGCTATCATGTCTCCCCTGTTTCTTCTTTTCTTTAGACTAGCCAAACCCAAGTCCTGCAGCCGTTCTTTGTATGTTTAAGTCAGTAAGGGACAACAATAGGGAAAGGGGAAAAAGAAAAGTGTGAAGAAAGGGAGGGAAAGAAGCAAAAGGCGTTGACTTCCGACTCCCTCTGTTGCAGTAAAATAAGACATTAAGATAGAATCTCAGCTTTTTACATTTCTATAATAGTATGAACTATATCAATTTATTTCTATATCAATAAATCAGTCTAATCAGTAAAACCCAAAATCATAGCATCATTTTTTTCCACCTCAAGCACAAAGTCCAGAAGTGGTTTCCAAGTAGAAAAAAATGTACTTATATTTTTTTCTTTTATCAAAACAGTCAATTTAGCCATCTCTGCTAACTCCATCAGCTTCTGTAACCATTCATCCATGGTGGGAATTGAAACATCCCAGACAGTGATTATCATCTACTTACATTTTCCTGAAAATAGTTAAGTTCTCTGCAACAACAATATATATGGTACATTAAAAACTAACAGTGATTGTGCGGACTAATACACAAAAGTTTATCTGTATATAAAACTCTTGTATCTGATTATTAGCCTTCAACTTGGTGTCTGATAGCTTTCAATTTAGTGAAACAGTGCATCTCAGGCAACAATTTTTGAATCAATATATCTCAGATGGGCTTATGGTCTAATGTACAGATTGTATAAAATTTGGGACCCATGACTTCTGGGGAAATGAAATTTGGCAGTTTTATAACCACTTCAATACTGCTGCACCTTCCAGCTGCACTTCCCAGAAACTCATAGGTTATATGGTACAAGAAAAAATGCAAGAAGCATTTTGTCATTCTCTTTCCCATTTCATTCTGATTTGTGCTCAATCAGCTGGTAGCAAGATCTGACCTGTGAATGGTGATCAGCTGCTTTGGAGCCAAAGCTGAAAGCTGAAATGGGGTGTGTCAAGGGAAGAATGAAGGAGTATCTTGGATGCCTACTGGTAAGATAAGGCAGATTGGGGGCCATCCACTGATGATTGAAGGGGGCCTCACCAATCATGGAAGGAGACCTTGGGGACACTCTGGAATGGGCAATGGGGTGCAGTTTCCTTTGTTATTCCTCCCTGTAGCAAATTGGCAGGAAGTTCTGCAGAGTGATTTCTGATGCCAGTCTTCCATAACCAACATCAAATGGGTAATCTAACAGGAAGTTGGAAGTTGCTCTCGCTTCCATTGTTTTTTTGCCCATCTGTGGTCATTCTTTTTCTACGTTTACATAAGGAAATATCTCTGAAAGGATGTCACAATGGGTCCCGGGTTGTCTAGTGTTAAAATAAAACTGTTAGCTTAAATTTAGTGGTGATCAAACTCTGTTGAAAATGAATGTTCCTAAAAATATATTTGGACATGGCGCATACATTCATGCATTGCTTAGCTGGCTAACATATGTAGTGTGATAAGAAAAGAAGGATGGTTGCGTAATTCCTCTGAAATTATATTACACTCTATGAATCTCTGTAACTAAGAACAGGACAAGGAAACTGATTTATACTGTGAAGATTTTTCTACTAAAAGAACTGTCAAAATTTTGAGCAGTTGATTGAAGCTTAAAGAAATCGGGTTTATTGAATTTATGCTGATATAATAAGACCTGCTATATGCAACTAAAATAGCATGCATCATTCCAGATTGAAATAACCTGGGACAGATGTTGACTTAGTTATTGCAAAGAAATAGTTCAAATATTATGTGAATCTACTCTAGCATTTTTCACAATTGATTTATACAGTTGTACAGTATACTTATTTACAGTGTAGCTGTTCCATGCTTTTAAGGAAAACTTCAGCCTGATAAATAATAATCTTTTAGAAATCTATAAATTTAAAATAGCTTTTAGATATTTCCAGTTTTTTAAAATTACTTTTGTTTTGTGCTATGTCTTAACACTGTTCACTATTAGCAAGAGAGCCATGTTGGTTCTATTTCTGTTTTATTTATGATACATTGGCTAGAAACTTGAGCACAGATAGTACATGTGAAGTTGTATTATATTGTATTAATTTTATAGAACTCAGTAGGAACAAGGGATTAGACTTGTGCCCAAAAACTAATTTTGGAATTCTGATATCATTTTAAATTTATGTTGCTTTTGCCTTTATTGTAGTTTGTTGTTAACTTCCATAAGCACAACTTTTTAGTAAACAGGAAAACAATAAACTTAATAAACTTATGGCAACTCAGTCCTTAATATGGTGATATCAAATGATTTTTAATCTAGAATGCCAATTTATATTTTATTTGTCAATAAAAATTGTAGATATGAATTTTGTGGGATTCTGAAATTAAAATTGCAGTGCAAGTCAGATATTATCTGCTTACTTAGGAGTAAAAAGAGATAGTTTGCATCAGTATAAAATATAAGATGTTTTTATATTTAGAATTAGATAGAGAGCCAATGGAAGGATTTGTGTTAATATAGAATTTAGATTGATATTTAAAATATAATTTAGATTGATGTTAAAATGCCATTTAATGCAGAGGTCCCCAACCTTTTGTGTATCAGGGACCGGTTCCGTGGAGAAATATTTTCTGCAGATCGGAGAATGTGTGGGTTTGTGTGCTGCCTGCATCCAATGGATAGGGCTTTGCTTGTTTGTGCGGACTGGTTGCTGGCATGCCGCGGCCCGGTACCAGTCCAGAGACTGGGGGATGGGGACCTCTGATTTAATGAATACTGGCAAAATGTATTTTAAGGGAGAAAAGACATATTATTATTACTCTGTTCTATCATTTTATTTTGACTATAAATTGCATCTGCTCATTGAACCTTTCTCAGACTTTTAGGCGGCTGGAGGCTGGATCTTACCAAGAGTAGTTGATTAATGTCTGAGTTGGGCAACTTGAGTTTAATCAAAATGAACAGAGGTTACCCAAAAGAAGCATTTTGCTTTTAATGATTCACACTTGAAAAATCCCCTTAGATTTGTTAGGCATTGTTTTGTTAAATAGAAATAGTTCTAGTGAAAAGAGTAGGATTTTATCTTCAATCAGCAAGATAGCATTTTGACCCATATTCTATAATCTCATTTTGGTGCTATTCTTTACTTATATTTCTCTTTAGAATAGCGTAACCTCATCACACTTTTTTTTTTCCAAATCAGAATTTTCTCTAATTTTGCTTGTCCAAAGGAAGAGTAGTAGATAGCATATATATGTCATAACAAATTGAAAACCATGGATCCTTATGGCATAATGATATTTTTTCAAAACTGTCCAGTCAGTCACTGCTTGCTTTGTGACATGAACTCTACTTGCTTTGTGGGTGTTTTCTTTTCTTAACAGCATCTTTTGCATACAGTGCCAGTTAAATGGTTTGTTAATTTCCCGTAGAAGTGATGGACTTCTTGGACTCTCTGCCATCTTATCTGTTGCATTCATAGGCAAAAGGAGAATTCTGAAAATCTGCTCTGAGACCTTTTTTGCAAGTAACAAAGAAATGTTTATGCCATTATGAACTAAAAGGCAGTCAGAAAAGACTTCTGTTTGATCAATAATGTATGCTCCAGTTAGTCCTATCCTCTGGACATCATTAAATAGTAAGTTTGTTTCATAACTGATTATTTTGGCTGACTAAAATTTATAACTATCTCCTCAAGCTTTTGCATTGTCCAGCAGGCAAATATGAATTGAAATAATCAGTTATGCTTAGTGATAATATGGAATATAGATAAATAAAAGTTGGAATTTGTTATTAACTGTTGGAAGACTGCGATTGCAAAAGCTGATTTCTTACTGGGATGATAACCTTTGTTTTTATGTAATTTGAACTTCTAACAAGCTCAAAACTTTGTATATGACATATCAAATTAAATTGTACATTTTAAAAAAATGACAAGCCTTTTAGATTTAGTTAATAATTTTAATAGTTAAGCAAGACTAATTTTATGTACAAAATATGCAATTGTCAAACCATGCAGGGATTCACATAATTAAATGTTATTGGCATTGAAAGATCTTCATTTGTTTTTTATTTATTTCCAGGCTCCAGTCAACAAAATGCAGGGTAAAACTTAAAATATTTTAAAGACTCAAGAGTCCAGATAATTTGTTTATTTATTTATATATGGTTACTTTCATCATCAGCAAAATGTTTTTCTCTTATATTGTTATCTTTGGAAATAAGTGATTTTCAAGTAGGGCAGTGTGAATAAATTTTCTTATATGATTATCCCATTTTTATATGCAATACAATTGTTGAAAAAAAAATCTTCAGGTCCAGTCCAAGCCGGGAATAAACAAAATGGAGGCTGCTTTAGAAAGAAGGTACTTGTTTTATTTAGTTGCCAGAAACTTCAGTGACAGCAGCATGCTTCTGGGGTGGCTGACCAAATGAAGCTGGGAGTGGTGGGTTTTTATACTTTCTTGGGCTTTGTGTTTGGAGTTGTTCCTGTGCAATGAACTTTGACCTAAGTTTCAGTGTGCCCTTTTGGTATTCTAATGGTGGTAGATTAATCCTATTATGTCCTAAAGGTCATTTGCTGCTTTTCCGTGGCTGTGGCTGATGACTATGTCCTGTGTTGGATTTTTGGGTAAGGGTTTGCTGGTTCTAATCCTATCACTCTGCTGTTGTTTAGCTATCAAATCTTGCTCCAGTGGATTTCAAAAGATCTTGTTTTGAATGGGCTTTTGCAGGCAGCATTTGCTCATGAATGGGGCCTCAGTCTTTCTGAATGGGATTATCAAATCTGCATTTCTACAGAGCTGGCCTGCTTAGTTTCTGCTTGGGGCTATTAAGAAAAACTGGGCCTGCTTTTCTGCCTTTCAGATCCTTTGGGGAAATATAATAGTCTTCCTTTTTAATATTCCCCCAAATATTTCCTTTTCTGGGGGGAAAGGACTGACTTCCCACACAATATTATGCTATTTGGTCAGAAGTAAGACCCATTAAATTTAATAAGGGACCTATAGATGACTCTGTAAGTCTAAATTCTCAGATTATTTCAGCTATTTGTACTTTTGATCAATATTATTTACTATTTTTTCTTAGTGTTCTTGGTATATTATTAAATATTGTTTGGCTCTTCAATTTTATTCTTTTTACATATGTGTAAATTGAAAAAATATAAAACAGTTTTAAAAATTAATGCTCTCAGACACTCCCTTAATTCTATTCCAAAGAAGGAAAGCCATTAAAAAAAACATTTAGTCACCAAAAAAAACCATTTAGTCACCATATTTTAGTGACTAAAATATGCAGAGAAATAAGTAATCTGATGGATGTTAGATATTTTTAAGCAATATTTAATTTACTAACTTCCTGCCATCAGACTCTGCAATTCTTAAGTGGATAAACTGGCAAATCTAAGCACACATATTGCTATAATTGGCTACACAGACTCAGTACTGTATGATTAGTCTCTTTTTATTTTGGCCTAAGATAAAATAAAAATATTTTTGGTGATAAAGAACAGATCATTTTGGACATACTGCACTATAGGCAATCTTCGATTTATGATCACAATAGAACCCAAAATTCTGTTGTTAAGCAAGACTTTGTTAAATGAGTTTTATCCCATTTTGCAACCTTACTTGCCACAATTGTTAATTACTGCAGTTGTTAAGTTAGTAACAAGGTTTTTAAGTGAACCTGACTTTCCTATTGATTTTGTTTGTCAGAAGGTTGCAAAAGGTGATCACATGATCCTGGGGCAGTGCAACCATAACAAATATGAGTCGGTTGCCAAGCATCCAAATTTTGACCAAGTGACTATGGGGATGCTGCAATACCTGTACGTGTGAAAAATGGTAATAAGTCACTTTTTTCAGTGCCATTGTAACTGCAAACAGTCACTAAACAAACTGTTGTAAGTTGAGGACTACCTATATGTCCAAACTTCCATGTTTAAGAAAGAATTTAGAGAATAATAGAGAACCCTGGATAAAACTTATTTTTTACTGTTTACAGTCTGGTTTCAGATCCATATATGGGATTGAAGTAGAATTGATCAGCCTTATTCATGACCTTTGTTAGGATCTGTCCTAGTCTGTTGGAAATGTCAGCAACTTTTGATACCATCAATTATGGTATCCTTCTGGATTATAAAAGTAGGAGGAGGAATTAATGTTATCAGTGTCCTTATCCAGTATCTTCAGGCTATTATGAATTGGCTGGAATGAATCAAATTCAGACTGAATTGTACCAAATTATTTTTGACTAGAAACCATTGGATCTGAATCCCAGATAGCTTTAAACAGAGTCACTCTGATCCATAATCTGTTTCTGGATTCGTGGCTTCTGCTTCTTTCTAAGGCTGTTTTAATATGAATTTTGACAATATTTTTATATGTTGTTAGCTGCTTAGTGCTGTTGTGGTAAAAAGAGGAGCCAGACAAATAAAACAAATATGCAAAGGTGGTTGGCAAAGAAAGCCATTTATCTAATTTTTGTCTGATAACGGACCTGGCAAGAACAACTCTTGTTTTTCTTAGCCCTAGAGTGCAACACCCTCTATTTTTTGGTGACGTTCAGCAGAATGTGAAAGCACAGAAGCTGATAAATGAAGCCATTTAGCAGTACTGCAATGGTATGAGCACAATATTGGCTGCCTGCATGTTTTGGTTCCAATTTAAAATGTTGATAATTACCTATAAAGATCTTCATGGCTTTGTAAAAATTACCTTGAGAACCATCTGAATAGAATCTAAGTGCACTTAAACCAGGAAGGAATGAACTGCACCCCTGCTCCACACCCCACTCCTCGCCTGTGATTTTGGGATGGAAGGGAGGAAGGGAGGAAGCAGCTCTTTTCTGTGACTGCCCCAGTCCTGTGGAATAGCCGGTCAAGGTTTAGATGACTCTCTCATTCCTTGTGCTGGTTTATTGTTACCGTTGTTCAGTTATGTTTTAACTAATGGCATTTCTTCTGTAAAACTTCAGTATTTAATCTGTTTTAATAAAACAAATTTAATTTGTTTAAATTTAAAATAAAATTTGTTCAATAGTACTATAAGCCCCCTAGAGACTGTTTCATTTAGCAGGATGGAAATGAAATGAAATGAAATAAAAAAAATTCTGGACTTTGAAGAAAGGGAGCCACTTTTTGCTATAATTTATATTGTTTAGATAAGATAACCTTTATTGTCATTTTTTACTGTGGGCACAACAACGTACATCAATAATGAAATTTAGTTGCCCACTCTCAAAGTGAACACATATATGACACAAACCTAAACATACTATATACAACATATTCATACTATATACAAAATATGTATAGACCTACATCCCTACATATTCATAACATATAAATATTAAACACTGTCCATCTTGCATATATAACAGAAGGAGGAAGCTTGAGAGTTCACAAGGTTTATAAGATTCATCCTTCATCCACATCTGGATTATTGATAAAGGCAGCTGTATCTATCTTGAAAAGATTTCCTGCATAAAAGAAAAATGTAGGGTTTTTTTTTCTTGCTGTTCAGCTCCCCATTGCAGCCATTTTATCTTCCTGAACTACACAGATCCTCTTATGTCCCTTTATTTTTTGTTATTACATCATTCACTTGCTGCAACAAAAATAGCTGGTCAATTAATTTAGCATATGATATACTTTGCTTCTAGTTAGAAAAAAGTCTTTAATCTGTGTTTATATATTCCTTATAGAACAGAACAGAACAGAATAGAATAGAATGGATCTTGGAGATCGTCTAGTCCAGCCCCCTGCTCAAGCAGGAGAACCTATACCATTTCAGACAACTGACTTCTAGTCTCTTCTTAAAAGCCTCCAGTGATGGAGCACCCACAATTTCTGGAGGCAGGCTGTTCCACTGGTTAATTGTCCTCACTGTTAGGAAGTTTCTCCAGCACTGGAGATGGATAATCCACTAATGGGTTAACTTAATCCTCCTGCCCAATCAGATCAAGTCAGCCAAACTTGCCACGCCTGTCCAGGGCCTGATTCCCCAGTTTTCGACTTGATCTTACCCAAGACAGACGTGTAGGTTTGGCTCACAGGGAGGTAGTTACTCTTTAGTGGATTATCCATTAACTTTAATATCTTAGGTTACAGAATCCTTGACTTTAGTCTCCTAAGTAGCGCTGGGACCAGCGCTCCTTTAGAGGACTATTCCTGCTGATTCCAGGAGGTTTCAGTTTCAAACAGGATTCCGCTTTTTCCTTCAAACTACTCCCCTCCCTGAAACACTTTCCTCTCAAAAGGGGGGTCTTTTCCATCCGTTCCTCCTTCCAGCCCTTTCCAAATTCCCCCTCTCCATTCTCACCATCTCCCCCCCCCGGCATCGGAGCATGCGGCTGCAACTCCGAAGGGCTTAAAGAGCCCGGATTGATTCGCGGAGGCCGAAGGGGCCTCGGAATTGCTTCTCGCATTTCTGATCGTTCTGGAGGCTTCTGGAGTCACAAGACACCGACGATCAGCTGGGGAGAGCGTTTTTCCAGTCCTCTCTCCCCGAGAAGTGCGTGACAGGCCAGGTAGGTTCCAATCAATCCGGAACCGCACAGGGTGTTCGCGGTGAGTCACGGATGCCATTTTGAGACCGCGTGGTCTTAGAGCCTTGCTAACTGCAAGGGAAGGTGGGGGGGAGTACAAATAGAACTTTCCAATTAATTAGGCTGTGTCTGCTTCAATTAAGGGCACCTTTCTCTCAGTCCCCTAATTGGAGTCCCTGCACAGCATCTCCGCAGTCACGGTCGCCATCTTAAAGGCTTTAGCTTTCTATTAGGCCACCATTTTAGAACATTCTAGTGCTCCAACTAAGGCCTCACTCAGGCTTCATTGACAAGGACCTTTCACTGGTTTTAGCAGCCAAGGTTTATCTGAGGGGGGGAATAAATTCTCTCAGGTCATCCTTGGAGATTCACCTGGCAGTTGAAATTTTCCTCTTATCCTTGGCATAGGCCCAAGACCTTGTTATTGGGCCTCTTGGTGTCTCAAGTCCTGGTCACCTCTGGGCTTGCTGATTATACAGTAGTTCCTAGCCTCTGATGCTGTACTGTTGCCACCTTTTATATTGCTGGCCTGGCAACATGGCAAGCCTCACTAGCAGGCCGAAATCCACGTTCCGGTGGAAGTCATAGCAGCTGCAAGTAGAACTGGTTCTTTGGATACCATTGGTTCGGTGATCGGGGGGGTGGATAGGGCAACCTAATTCCAGCCTTGCCCTACAACCTTATTAGCCAATTGATCCCCTTTCCAGGTGCACCCTCTCGCGCACCTGAAGATTTTATACCAGCATGGAGGATAACATGGCTTCCTAATCCAGGGCCGCCTCTCCTTCCTCCTCAGCCCGGAAAAGGCACAGTTCTTCATCCCAAGAGGCTGCTGGTAGGATCGCAGCCAAGGTCAAACCCAAGGCTGCCTCTGGAGGGAAAACCTCAAAATTGGCTGACAGACAGGCCAGCAGGAGACACCAGGCATTGGAAAAGGAGTTTTCAAAGGCTCAAAAACAGGCCAGGGCTGAGACTGTACAGACTGAGTCCACCTTCTTTGATCTGCCTCTCGGTCTTTCCTCTTTTCCTCAGGAAGTCTGGGTGCCGGCAGAACCTTCCACCTCTTATGGTCAAACTGATGTGGTACCTGAAATACATACCTTCAGGTCTCCCTCTACCCCACTGGCCCTGCAGGCCCCAGAGGCCACCTTTACGCCCACAGCCGCGGGGCTTAGAGGGGAGGAGGCAGTCCTTCCATCCTTGGACGATAGGATCCAGGCCCTGGTGGCTCAGGCGGTGGAAAGGGCCCTTGCGGTCAGGACCCCGTTGGTGCCCAGGGCGGAATCTTTGCTTTCCCTCCCTCTCTCACGTCCCGTGACCCTCCTTCTCCTTCCCACTCTTCCCTTAGTGGAGTCTCATTGACCCCGGAACAGGATCAGGCTCTTGATGCCTCGTGGTCAGAGGAGGAAGAATCGACACCGGATCCGCCCCCGTTCGGAGGGCTATTCAATCCATCTCTCTTTCTTCCCCTGCTTCGCAAGGTTAGCTCGGTTGCACACGGGGGACCGACCCAATCCGCTCCAGTGGCTTCCACAACGGATTCAGAGGTGGACCCCGTCTTTGTTGAACCGGTGGTCGCTCAACACCATGTTTCATGCCCAGCCTTGTTCCTCAATGCAATTAAAAAACAATGGACTTCCCCAGGTACCTTTCCCCTTCCAGGTGGGAATGATAAGAAGCTGGGTTAGCGTGGCTTCAGAATTAGATAAGACGTGGAAGGTTCCCACGGTGGATGAACTCCTGTCTCATCTGTTCTCCCCTTCCACTATTTCGGGGGATATGGCAGAGGCCTTAAAATCTGAGGACCGCAGATCGGAAATGACCCTTAGAAGGTCACATCAAGCAGCGGCCTGGTCCATCAGGGTGTCCACTTCAGCTTCCTTTTTCACCAGGTCCGCCCTCATCTGGCTACGTCAGCCACAGGCTAGGATCCCCCCGGACAATGTCCGCACGCATCAGGACCTGAGCAAGTTAGTAGCCACGACGGAATATGCTTCCGATGTGACTCTACACGCTGCTCGGTTTTCCTCCAGATCCTTGGCGTCTAAAGTGACAGCCTGCCGCATGCTATGGCTCAAGCACTGGCAGGCAGACGCCAAGTCCAAGTGGCATCTGGCAGCAGCTCCATACCAAGGTAGCAAATTGTTCGGGGATGCCTTAGCCCCATTTCTGACCGAGAACAAGGATAAAAAGAAAATTCTGGCCCACCTTTCTAAGCGACCCGATAGACGGTTTACCCCTTACAACTGTAGGCAGTCCTTTCGGTCTGCGGCCACTTCAACCTCCTCGACCCTTCACTCCCAGGCAGGACCGCTCGGTTGACAGACCGGCCCCACGACCTAGACAGCAATTCCAGCCCAAACGGCCCTTTCGATGGTGGCTTTGTCCAGCCATGACCAAAGGGTCTCTGTTCAAGGAACCTGGTCGGCTCACGATCACAACAGATGCCAGTCTGTTCGGTTGGGGAGCACACTATCGATCTCATTGGGCCCAAGGACGGTGGTCTCGGTCGGACCTGAGACAAAATATCAATTGGCTGGAACTCAGGGCCATACATCTAGCCCTTCGACACTTTTGGCACAACATTGTGAAACAACATGTGCTCGTCCTTACGGACAACGTGGCAGCAAAGGCCCATGTGAACCGGCAGGGGGGCACCCAATCCCGTGCACTCCTGACCAAGGCCCAGCAATTGGGATCCTGGGCAGAGACCAATCTTGCTTCCCTCAGGGCGGACCATATATCGGGGGAGGCAAACAAGAGGGCAGACTTCCTGAGCAGGTCAACCATGGACCACTCGGAATGGCGTCTGCACCCCAGGTTATTCAGGGAAATCACTCACAGATTCGGTCTTCCCATAATAGATCTGTTTGCCTCCAAGACAAACGCACAGCTTCCGCGGTTCCTTTCACACTTCCCAGTTCAGGGAGCAGAGGGAGTAGATGCCCTTCGGGCTCCATGGCTGGATGGCCTTCTTTATGCCTTTCCCCCTCTCCCCCTTCTCCCAGCGGCTATCTGCAAGCTTCTGCTGGAGAGGGCGGAGGTTCTCTTGGTAGCCCCTTTCTGGCCACGGAGACCTTGGTTCGCCGACCTAGTCGGTCTTTCCCAATCGTGCCCTTGGAAAATTCCTCCAGATCGAATATCACTGGTCCAGGGGGACCTGACTCATCCAGACCCACAATGGCTCCAGTTAGCCATTTGGCACTTGAACGCCGGCTCTTATCCCAGGAGTCCTGTTCCCCAGGGATCATTGACATAATTCGGTCATCCCGTAGGCCGGCTACAAACCGCATCTATGCCACTTGGCAGAATTTTTCTCGGTGGTGTTCCACTCGTCAACTATCTTTATCGACATTAACTGTCCCGAATATTTTGGACTACTTACTGGAGGGACTGAATAAAGGATTGGCACCTAACACCTTGCGCAGGCCCTTTCTACCTTGCTTTCTTGCAATACTGTTCATTCTCTGGGTCAGCATCCCTTGATTCGTTCCATTCTCAAGGGCGCAACCAATACCAGGCCACCTGTGATCCACAGGTATCCCTCATGGGAATTACCTCGGGTACTTCAGGCTCTTACCAAGGCTCCTTACGAGCCTCTCGGTTCGTGCGACTTAAGGTCCTTATCCCTTAAGGTCGCCTTCTTAGTGGCCATCACCTCGGCCCATCATATTTCTGAGATGGCTCTCTCAATCAGGGAGGATCTGGGTGTTTTTCACCGGGACCGGGTCACCCTTCGTTTAGACCCTACCTTTGTCCCCAAAGTTAATTCTCTTTTTCATAGGGCCCAGGATATCGTCCTTCCGGACTTCTGCCTGCATCCTTCCCATGACCTGGAATGTCAGTGGCATTACCTGGATGTCCACCAGGCTCTACGTTATTATATCAAAAGGACAGAGGCCTTCCGCAGCTCTGAGGCACTTTTTGTCTCCTTCCACCCTTCTTCAAAGGGTCGGAAGGTCTCGGCCTCCACGATCGGCCGATGGATAAGAGCTTGCATTGCGGGGGCATACCAGTCTGTTCTACAGCATGTGAGATGTAGCCTCCACCAATGGGTTATCAATGCCTCCTTGCTCAGTTTAGACTAAGATCAAACTTTGGCCACACCTCCTTGGGGCTGTCCTTCCCCAGTTTGTTCTTAGTCTTGGCTCAGTAAGGACACAACTTAGCATAGCTCCTCAAACAATTTATTTGTATTAGCTTTAGGTGAAGTGAATTAGTAGGATTCATTCTCTTTTGTTATTTTTTCCTTTTTCTTTAATTTACTTACTTATTTGAAAGCTTGTAAAAAGGTTTTGGCTTGCTATACGTCAGTCCTCAGGGGACTCCCTGCAGGGAGCGCTTCCCTGGAGGCCTTGAGTTGCCGTTTGCCTCCGTTTCACTCCGCCTTTGAGCGCTGCGAAGGGGATTCCCCTGAGCGTTTTGGGAGCCTTTTCGGCCGTCTCAAGCTGTAAGGAATTTCCCTGATAGCTAGCGGTTTGACTTCTATCGGCTGTTTGGGCGCTGTGAGGGCTTTTCCCTCAGCGCTAGGAGGCTTTTTACTCGGCTCGTAGTTTTTGGCGCGAACTGGGATTTCCTTCACCGCTTGCGAGTCCGTTTCTGGCTCGTTGATTGCAATGGAGAGGGGGAATCTCCCCAGGAGGAACGGAGTGCAGTCGAGCCGGAAGGTTGGACGAGTGGATTACTCCTCCTCGGAGCCACGAGGCTCGGGCGAATAGCGGAGACCTGTTTTCTGAGCTGCAAATCGCAAGTTGTTTGCCTTAATTTCGAAGGGAGCGAAGACTGGGTGGCTGAGTCCCGTGGGCCCCTTGACCGCCTGGCAGGCCCTCATACAGCGCTTCCCTTTCCTCTAGCGTTGCCATTTGACGACCACGAGGCTGGTGGCCGCCATTTTGATTTGTCATACTAGGTGTGGCCATTTTGGTGGGGCTTTCACACCGTCGGATTAGGCCTGCAAAGACAATCTGACAGCCTGCTGTGTTGGGCTTTCCAGGGGGTATTCCACAAATTCTTCTGATCCTCTCAAGGATTGCATCTAGGAAAGAAGGATTCTCCTTTCTCTCAGCGTTTGTGTTGTCTAATAACCTTAGTCCTGACACATTTATTGGGAGAGTTTGTCCAACTGTTCTAATAGCTCGCGGCGCTGTGCCAGCAGGGCCTAAACAGGCAGCTTTACTAATCTGTCTGGCTATTTGCCATTGTGGTTGTCTTAGGGCACGGGAAAGATTCCCTCCCGGACAACTTGATCTGCGTGTTTACCCCCATTGCAGGGCTTCTCCCATTTGGAAGGTCCGGCTCACAATGGCAGATAGTGTTTCTCCTCAGACCTCGCAGGGTTCAGTTGCCCCCCTGCACAATCCAAGCGCAGATCTTCTGATGTAGGCGCGGGGGGAAAGAAAAAAGCCAAAACCAAACATCTGTCTGCAGAACCCTCGAGGACGGCTGAGCGAGAGGCCACGAGGAGACATCTGGCATTGGAGAAAGAATTCTCCAGGGCACAAAGGCTCAGGTCCAGTGAAGCGGACGTGGTTCCCCCTGCTTCTCTGGGCAGTTCACCATTTGAGCTCCCACCAGTGCCTTCTTATCAAGCTCCTATAGCTTGGTCTCCTCAAGGGGGAACTGAACAGATTGGTCTCCCTCCTTCCCCTCCAGGTTTCCCGATCTTACCTTCTGGTCCTTCAGTCCCAGCTACCTCAAACACACCTCAGCCCGCTGAGGCCTCTACTTCTGGGGTTGTCCCTACAGAGCAAACTCTCTGGGCACAACACTTTAACACCTTTATGCAACGGGCCTTCACCCAGTTCATGGCATCTTCCATGGCTCAGGGACCTTCACTGGCCCCATCCACCGCACCTCCTACCTTGCCAGCTGGTCGCACTGAGGGGCTTCAGTCCACAGGCTCGGGTATTTCTGAGACCTCCTCTCACCTTGGGGAGGCCGAGTCGGTGGACTTAGACGCACCGGACCTCCCTATGTCAGAGGATGAAGAGGGTGCTCCTGATCCGGCTCCAACGTCCGGTCTCTTCGACCCTTCTCTTTTTAAATCCCTTTTATTAAAGGCCTGTACCACGGCCAATTTGGTTACAGAACAGGAACCTGAACCTTCTACATTGACCCCACAGGAGTCAAACCCCTTATTTGCAGTGAAGGTTGTGGAGGAAAAACATATTCCTTGCCCTGCAGTATTCCACACCACGGTGGAGGACCAGTGGGCATCACTGTCCACCTCCACTCAACCCAGCAGCATTGAGAAGAAACTTTTTAATGTTTCCCCAAAATTTTCTTCCCTCCTTGAGGTTCCTAAGGTAGATGCCCCGCTGACGTCCTTATTCTCCACGTCCACAGTTCTGGGGGATATGGCTGAAAACCTCAAGGCGGAGGATAAAAGGTTTGAGTTCTCTCTCCGCAGAGCTCATCAGGCCTCAGCCTGGTCCATCAAGGCGGCGACTTCTTCCTTCTTTGCGAGAACCTCCATCATGTGGCTCCGTGAGTTACAGGCTTTAATTCCCCCTGATCAGGTGCGTGCGCAACAAAATCTGGGGAAACTGATGGCTGCTGCGGAATTTGTCGCAGACGCATCCCTCCACGCGGTCAAGCACTCTGCCAGGTCTATAGCTGCCACGGTAGCGTCTCGCAGATTCTTGTGGCTCAAACAGTGGAGGGCAGATCTTAAATCTAGATGGCGTCTGTCTACAGACACATATAAGGGTACTCAGCTATTTGGGGCAGTTTTAGAACCGCACCTGGTTGAAGGTAAGGACAAAAGGAAAACATTGGCTCACCCCTCCAAAAAGGCGGATAGGAGACCCAAGCAAGAGTTCCGCAGACAGTCCTTTCGGACTGGAGCTGCCTGGGAGTGGCGGCAGCCCTTTCGAGCAGGGCAGTCCTGGGATGGGTCCAGAGGTTCCCGATCCTTTTCCCCCAGACAGGATCGACAGCAGGGCCACCAGAATACAGGAGCCAGGGGACAATATCAGAACAAGCGCCCCTTTAGGGGAGCTGGAGGACGTTCATTCAAGAGGCCCAGGTGACGCCACTTTGGATCCTCCCATAGGAGGTCGCTTGACTCTGTTCAGCGACGTTTGGGAGGTCACCACCAACGATGCTTGGGTAAGGGAGACCGTAAGGCTAGGACTAGCCTTAGAATTCCGCTCCATCCCTCCGGACAGATTCATCCAGTGTCCGAACTTAAAACACGCAAACAGGGCGGGGCTAGTCTCCAAGGCCATTTCCCATCTGTTAGAAATAAAGGCCATAGAGCCGGTTCCTCTGGAGCAAAGGGGAAGGGGGTTTTACTCCGTCCTCTTTGTGGTCCCAAAGCATCGGGAGGTTGGAGGGCGATCTTGGATCTGAAGGGACTGAACCATTTCATAGCCTATAGGCGGTTCAAAATGCAGTCCCTCAGATCCATCCTGGCCAGTATCAGGAGGGGAGATTACCTCTCTTCCATAGATCTGACAGAGGCTTATCTTCATGTCCCAATCAGACCCCATCACCGCAGGTTCCTCCGCTTTTGCCATGCACACAGGCATTATCAGTACAGGGCCCTGCCCTTTGGTCTTTCTTCGGCCCCTCGCGTTTTCACGAAGCTACTGGCGGTATTAGCAGCCCATCTCAGACTGATACCGGTAAGAGTACAGTGCTACCTGGACGACATCATTGTCCAATCCAGGTCGTTCCGGTCAGCACAGTTGGATCTACAAATCACAATTCAGACTCTTCAGAGACACGGCTTCTCCATGAATTTCAAAAAAACTCACACCATTCCGACCACTCGGATTCTACACTTAGGCGCGGTAATAGATTCGAACCTGTGCAAGGTATATCTATTCCGAGAACGCAAGGACAGCATCAAATCTTTAGTTCGCAATATCCAGAAAAGCAAGGTGGTTCCACTAGTTCAGCTGTCTCAGCTATTGGGAAAAATGATATCGTGTCTGGGCATAGTTCCTTGGGCACGACTTCACTCCAGACACCTACAGTGGTTCCTCTTACCCTTTCAGAGGAAGAACATGAGTGCCTCAGTACGGAAAGTGAGAGTTCCTCACCACACTCTAATGTCTCTCCACTGGTGGGTGTCAACAGCCATACACAAGGGTTCACTGTTCAAGGAGCCTCACAGGCTCGTCCTGACCACGGATGCCAGCTTATTCGGCTGGGGCGCACACATGCAAACTCACATGGCACAGGGACAGTGGACCCAATCTGATCTCGCTCACAACATCAATTGGTTGGAGCTCAGGGCTGTACACCTGGCTCTGCGCCAATTTGCCCACATAGTAGCGGGAAGACACGTCCTGGTAATGACGGACAATGTCGCAACCAAGGCCCATGTCAACAGGCAGGGGGGGACCAGGTCTTGGACCCTCATGCAGGAAGCTCTATCCCTGGGCCTGTGGGCGGAACTCAATCTGGCATCCGTTTGCGCAGAACACATCTCCAGGGAGGCGAATCGTCAGGCCGACTCTTTGAGCAGGGTATTAATAGACCACTCAGAGTGGCGCCTGGATCCGTCTCTTTTCACGAGAATAACGGAGAGGTTCGGCCAACCTCAGGTGGACTTGTTTGCCTCGTCGGCAAACGCTCAACTAACCAGATTTTTCACAAGGTTTCCATCACCGGGGGCGGAGGGAACAGATGCGCTCCGCAGCCCTTGGCCCAAGGGGCTCCTGTATGCATTTCCCCCTCTTCCTCTGATTCAGGCTGTCATCAGGAAACTGCTTCTAGAACAGGCGGAGTTGATCCTGTTGGTCCCTCACTGGCCAAGGAGACCTTGGTTTGCAGACCTCGTGGATCTGTCGGTCTCTCCGCCATGGAAGATCCCACCAAATCTAGTCGCTCTCAGTCAGGGTCAGCTACAACATCCGGACCCGCAGTTAGCCGCTTGGCACTTGAGCGGGAGGGTTTAGCCAGGCAGTCATTTTCCCTGGACGTCATAGCGGTAATCCAGGCCGCCAGACGCCCTTCCACTAACAGAATTTATGATGCCACATGGAGGCATTTTTGCACATGGTGCAGCTCCCGGAGTTTAGATCCGTTGAAAGTCTCCATTCCAATTATTTTGGATTTCCTCTTAGAGGGCCTGAACAAGGGCCTGGCCTATAACACTATTCGTAGACAAATTGCTGCCTTGTCCTCAGTTCTCACTTGTGAGGATCATACGCAACTGTCAGGTCACCCGACAGTCAGGGCCTTCCTTAAGGGTGCAGTTCACACTGCTCCTCCCGTAGTACATAGATACCCCACGTGGGATTTACCAAAAGTATTGCAAGTTCTCACGGGACCACCATTTGAACCTATTAGGTCTTGTTCTTTACACTTCCTTTCTCTGAAAGTCGCCTTTTTGGTTGCCATTACTTCGGCAAGGCGTATTTCTGAAATGGCTGCGCTCTCAGTCAGAGGGGACCTCTGTACCTTTCTGGATGACAGGGTGGTTCTCCAGTTGGACCCATCCTTCATCCCGAAGGTCAATACTTGGTTTCACAGGTCTCAGGACCTGGTTCTCCCAAATTTTTGCCCTCGACCATCCCATCATCTGGAAAGGCTGTGGCACACGTTGGACGTACGAAGGGCCCTGCATCACTACGTAAAACGTACTGAACCCTTTCGCAGGACTGAGGCTCTTTTTGTGTCTTTCCATCCTTCTTCCAAGGGTCTGAAGGTATCTTCATCAACCATTGGAAGATGGATCAGGGCATGCATCTCTTATGCATACAGATCTCAGTCTCTTCAGGTTCCGGCGAACGTCACAGCCCATTCCACACGTAGTGCAGCCACGTCTGCGGCTTATTCTGCCCAGGCTTCGGTGGAAGAGATCTGTCGGGCAGCCACCTGGTCTTCTCCCTCTTCTTTTATAAGGCATTACAAACTTGATCAGTTTGCGGCGGCTGATGCGGCCTTCGGCAGGAGGGTCTTGCAGAGGGTGGTGGCGGCTCGTGACTCACAGACCTAGACTTCCCTCCCATTGGGGGACATGGGGGCTTGGGTATGTCCCATCGGTGGAGGCTACATCTCACATGCTGTAGAATGGGCGTTGTCTTACCTGAACGCCATTTCTCAGCATGTAGATGTAGCCTCCACACCTGCCCGTGTAGGTGGGTCTAGGCTGTATTTTCAGGAGGAGTGTTGTGTCAGATCATGTGGGCTTCGCCTCGTCAATCAACAAACTGGGGAAGGACAGCCCCAAGGAGGTGTGGCCAAAGTTTGATCTTAGTCTAAACTGAGCAAGGAGGCATTGATAACCCATCGGTGGAGGCTACATCTACATGCTGAGAAATGGCGTTCAGGTAAGACAACGCCCAATTTCTTGCCAATTCCTCGTCATGTTAAGGCCCACTCTACAAGTAATGCGGCCACTTCCGCGGCCTGGGCCACGCAGGCTTCCATCGAGGAAGTGTGCAGGGCAGCCACGTGGTCTTCCCCGTTGCCTTTCATACGGCATTATAAACTGGACAGGTACGCATCTGCCGAGACATCCTTTGGCAGAAAAGTTCTCCAGCAGGTGGTGCCTCGCGACATGGTTCCAAACTTGCCTGCTTCCCTCCCGTAGGACAAGCGGGCTTTGGTATGTCCCATTAGTGGATTATCCATCTCCAGTGCTGGAGAAGGGGCGTTGTCTTACCTGAACGCCGTTTCTCAGCACGGAGATGGATAATCCACACCCTCCCAGTTAAGTCCTTAGGCCTAGGATTAGTTCTGTGAGCCAACACGTCAAGCTGTCAGTCTGTAGTTGCGCCCTCGTCGAAAACTGGGGAATCAGGCCCAGGACAGGCTGACGTGATCTGATTGGGCAGGAAGATTAAGTTAACCCATTAGTGGATTATCCATCTCCGTGCTGAGAAACGGCGTTCAGGTAAGACAACGCCCCTTCTCCTTAATTCCAGGTTGCTTCTCTCTTTGGTCAGTTTCCAACCTTAGCAATGCATTATTTTGATGTTTTATATTCCTTGTTTCTCTTTCTCAGTTATGGTTCCTTTCCTAGTTAGACAATCATACCATTGCAGTTATAACTTACCTACTTAGGCCTTTTAAATACCTATGGTGTGTTTGATCAGTTTAAGCTTCTGGGAATTTTCAGTTCAAGAAGCAATGAAAAAAACCAGTATCACTTTCACTATTTATTTCTTTTTATGAACTGTGAAGTTTTGCTGTTTTATGCTTCAGAGATGCTTTTGAAATAACCAGCAAGTATTTCAAATAATAGGAAAGGAATATAGGCAATAAATATGAAGGAAATTTCAACCTACTTAGATCTATTTATTAGCAGCTGTTTCCTAACTGTAATTTATCCTTCAGCCTTAAAAAGATAAAAGATAGATAAAGTGTTTGATAAGATAAATCTTAACAAATACTTTAAAACCATATTTGGGACTGCATATGACAAAATAGTTTTAAAGACCCTAGTATCCACAATGAAATAAAATTAATCATTCCTTTCATAAATGTTTTTTCACTTAATAGCAAAACAGAAGAAAAATATTTAAAATAAGTTCTACCTTATTTCTATAGTGTCTTTGTTAACATGCATAACAAAGATAGCATGTAATTGTTTTTCATTCTTTTTCCTTAGAAAACATATTTTGTATCAATAAAGCAAAAAATGTCTTCGCTGAAGGGTAAGATTCAGACTGTATTGGGCCTGATAGACCCTAGCCAACTGGGCTACACTATGACCCATGAACACTTGACAATGGGCTTCAGCTGCTCTTACTACCCACCACCTTTGGGTCAAGAAGCTCTTTCTGAAAAACCTATTGAGATGAAGAACTTGTTTTGGCTTAAACAGAATCCTTATAGCCACAAAGAGAACCTTCTGCTGTTTGAAGAGACGGATGCTGTGAGAGAAGAACTCCTTCATTACAAGGCTGCAGGAGGTGGAAGCATAGTGGAAAATACAACCACTGGGATCATGCGAGATGTGAAGATACTAAAACAGCTTTCAGAAGAAACTGGTGTCCATGTTATTGCTGGGGCAGGTTTTTATGTAGATGCCACTCATTCCTCTGAGACTAAAGCTATGTCTGTGGAACAGGTAGGTATCAAAATGATGTCAGAAACTGAACAACCATTTTGAACACTCAATAGATGTTACTACATTCATATGTAAAGAAGGGTTTAACTATAGATGGATGAATATTTCTAGATGACTGCATGAGAACAGGAATGCAAAACCATTCTGCTTAAATATATTAGTACAAAGTGTTGAACACATTTTTGACAAATAACAGAGAAAACCCTTGTTTGCACTAAGTTCTGTTGTGCAAAATCTAGTTTTTCTTTCACATGTATCTCAGGAGCAGAGCTGTTGTTCCTTCCATCTATTTAAGCAAAAACTAAATGTCAAGCATAAACTGATTTAATTGTGAATTTTTTCTCAGTAAGACGCTAACAGTTTTTAATTCAGCATGTAGCTTTCATGCCCTTTAATATATAGAATTGCTATTCAAATAAGCATATTTTATGTTGCAAATGACTCTTCATTCAGGACTGAATCTGTACATTCCTGAAATATTTATTATGTGCCTGTCTAACATGAGTAACGGTTATTTGTTGTTCAATGAGAAGAGAAGACATTTTTTTTCTCCCTAACATAATTATGTTGATCCTGTTGATTCTGGCAATACTTAAAGTATTATAACCACTCCTCATTTAGTAGCTGAGTTGTGCTGTTATTAAGTAAAATGGTTATTAAGTGAACATGTCACAGAGAGAGAGAGGCAGGAATATCAGTGATTGCTGCCATCTAATTTAGATTAAGATCTCTCATATACCCGTGCCAGCATTACTGTCACTCCAGTGTGAATTCTTGTCAAATGCATGAAATTTGGTTGTAAATGCACATTGCTCAGAAAATTATTGTTTTATTATTGTATTTGTAATTGGTTGCTGACCGAAGTAGTCACTAAACAAGTTATGGGTATCTTTAGCATTCTTTTATCTATAAAAACATGGTAGAAATGTTCCCAAATCTTTCAGTTACATTATGGGAAATATACCAGATAAATAGCCATAAAACTACTTTTATTTATATATACTATTAATTTATTAAGCAAATATTAAGATTATATTCTGAGATTCTGCATGTACTATCGCAGTTGTCAGTAGTTAATATTCCATGTTTACCAACTTGTGCATATTATGTTAATTTGCTGCAACATATCAGGAAGAAAAGAGCTTTAAGGTCAGAAGTCAGTATCTTCAAAACAAATTGTGAAGTATTCTTGCTGTGATATTATTTATCCTGAACTCTCCTATATATATATAAAAAATCAGTTTTGACACATTTCAAATGAAATCAAATTTTTATTGTGGTTGTAGACCAGCACATCAAAAGTTTTCACCAAAATTTACTATGAGATTACAAAAAGTCACAATTTGGTTTTCAAATATATTCCACATTTGCAAAAAAGAAAGTTTCCTGATTGGTTGATTTATCATAGTTTTCCTTTGAGGTATATAAAACTAATGTAAAATAATTCATTTATGTGGGAAATTGGTTTTTTCCCATAGGGAGTGAGAAATCTTTCTCTCAAAGAGCACCTTTTCTCAAGGGTAATCTGTTGATTTTGAGCTGGTGGTGAACAGAGTTAGAACAAAAAACAGCCCTTGATTTTAACACTCTTGTTTTTTCATCCCCCATTTTTGACAGAAAAAAGACATCCTGTCCTTGCTAGAGCCTGACTAATTCATTATGAGCAGTTAGAACAATTTAATATGGATCTATTCAAAGCCACATACATCAT
This sequence comes from Protobothrops mucrosquamatus, assembly GCF_001527695.2. Lineage (NCBI taxonomy): Eukaryota > Metazoa > Chordata > Lepidosauria > Squamata > Viperidae > Protobothrops > Protobothrops mucrosquamatus. Next base: position 1,491,133 of record NW_015386417.1, read on the forward strand.
GTATAATTATTTATTTAAAGTTATTTGTTACGGGGAAGAATACTGTATTGATAACCAAATATCTTTGGGACATGACTTCATGTAAAAGCGATTCTCCTAATTACACGAAACTTAGCAAAAATGCAAGGAGTTTGTTTTAGAGTTGGTTAGATTCCAGTACATTTTTGTTTTGGAGTTGCTTATAATTCTACTTCATCCTATTTTAATAAATAACAGTAATTGTTTCCTGCAGCTTTCATCTTCCTTCCCTGATGACATAACAGAAATGTCATCTTTATTTTGAAATGCATTGGTGTTGTAGCTTTTTTGTTTGGAAACAGAATATTCATTTGACTGGTGGAAAAGGTTGAAATGTTCTTTTTGGCTTTTCTCACCACAAGTTATACCCATCAAAGAGAATGCTTACCATAATAACATTCATTTTCTTTAGTTGACAGAAGTTATTGTTAATGAAGTTCTCAATGGAGCTGATGGAAGCAATATCAAGTGTGGTGTAATAGGGGAAATTGGCTGCTCTTGGCCTCTGACTGACAGTGAAAACAGAGTCCTTAAAGCAACAGCACATGCCCAGGTGCAACTTGGCTGTCCAGTCATCATCCATCCAGGCCGAAATGGGGATTCACCTTTCCAGATTATTAGAATTTTGCAGGAAGCTGGGGCTGACATCTCAAAAACTGTGATGTCTCATTTGGACAGGTAAATTGGCTTTCTGGAGACTGAGTTCATATTTATGTACTGTATATTTATTTTTGCATCTAAAGAGTGGAATTTTAAGAAATTAATTAAATCTGGAAGTTTTGATGTATTATTAGACAGAATGGCTTAATTTTTACTGCCAGTTGTAGTCATAATGCTTAGATGAATTATCCAAAAGTTAGTGACAGATCCTTTGAAAATACTCAAACTATAATACTTATAAAAGAGTACTCAGTTCTGCTAAAATCTAGATTTTTTTTTTTAAAAAGGTTGCCTGCCTAACTGCTTTGTAGACTATAACATTCATTTATAGATGAGTGCCTCCTTAGTCTCTAGCTGGATACCTTAAATAGATTATATATTTTAAGTGAAGTAGATTCAAAATCTACTTTATAGTATCAAGTTCTAATTATGTCAGGGAACTGTTCAGACTCATAATTCAAAATATTTTATTGATCTATAATTTTTACAACATTGTTTAAATTTTATGAAGCCACACATACCTCTTCTAAGTACTTATACTATTCTTCCAACTTCACCGTAAAAATTGTCAGATTTTTCTATTCTTTTTGTTGGATCTTTCCAACTTATGTACACCCTCTTTCTTCATCTGGATATATTATCTACATAGTATGCCCAAGAAACTGTGATTCTAATTCCGATACTTCCACTTCATAGATTACTTTTGTCTCTTGTTTACTAATTATGATTTCATTTTTTAAAATGAAATATTTCACACTAGGTCCATTGATGTCTGGAATAAACCAGCTATGACATGATACATATATATTATGGAAAAGAAATGGTTCCTATACATAGCATCCTTCCTAGTGTCTCCTAGTTTTATTAGTTTATGATATACAGTATTTTTCACATAAAACTGCTTATCATTACCTCCTTGTGGTTGTCTAAGAATTAATCTACCTAGATGTTTTAAATTAATGCAGAATTTTGTAGCAACATTACTGTAAATTGGATATGAAACTGGGTGGCCTATCAGTTTTTCCACTAGGATATAGAAATACAGTTTTGCAGTCATCAATCAAGACAAACTAACAACGAAGAAAGTTATGTTGACTTATCTCAAGTAAGCAAAGACTTAATCATGGATAAGTCCATTTATGTTGATGTTTGATGTTGCTGGCTTACTGTAGAACTGATGTATGGTTCTTCTCAGAATTTTAGAATAGTTAAGAATAGAATGTTTAAGTCATAGAGTGTACATTTTGCAAGTAGAAAAGTTCTAAAATTATATCCACATCTCTAGGTAAAATTTAGAAAAAATGCCACGTGATTTTGATTAATTGTCATCAGTCAGTGTTGACAAGTCTCTCTGTTTGTGAGTTGATTCCTTAAAATAAACCACTACTTTTTTAATTGATAGTGCGTAAAAAGGTTGGCCCATCTTCTTGTTGGCTTTCCCTGAATCAATTGTCAAAGATCTGAGCTTTTTTACAATATGTATATCTATAGAGCAAGTAACCTTCAATAGCTCAGAAGCTATCTGTTGGAGGGTAGTGCTGAATCTTTATCCTTTTCCAGAGGTTTTAACATTTGTAACAATGACACCAAGCAACACAACAAATAATCAAGTAATGTTGAAAAAGATAGTGGGCTGTGTTAGATGACTCATTTTGTACTAGAACAGCAAGGTATGGCTTCTGAAAATAAAAACAATAGTGCACTTAATCAAGAGTATAGCAGTGAATGTCCCCCTTCTTCAACTGAAAAAAATTATCTGTATATCCGAGTTTCTGTGACCTTATGTGGCCAAATGTTGGCAACTTGACAATTATTGATTAGCATTACAGATGGAAGCTATTTTGAACATATACCTATCATGAAAATATGGGATGCACTATTCTTTCTGTACCACTTCCATTATAGCACTGCAAACTTGGTAAAGTTTTTCAGATTTGATGAAAATTCTGGAGGAGAGGTGTCATGGCCCCATCGGAACCCAATTCGGAGGAGAAGCTGGAACCAGAACCATCTGACGGAAATAGCATGTCTCCCTTGGAATGCTTAGAGATGCCAGGGGCTGAGGACAATGTTGTCCCAGACCCCTCAGGCATTGGGGAAGGTGGGTTGACCAGATGGAGAACTGCCTGCCCTCACAGACACAGGGGAATATCGGCTGCAGACAAGCCGTGGTGCTGATAGGCAGCAGATCCCCTCTGATGAGGAACAGCTGCCTCCCCATTCGATCTAAGGGCACGGAGAGCGGAGCGTAGGCAAGATCAGGAAAGGGCTGTGGGGCTATTCAAGAGAAGGTCACCCCTGGCTTTGATTCGTGCTCTTGCCCATGCCTTGCCTTTGCCTTGCAGACTGCCTTTGACCTTGTGGACTGGGTTTACCTCATGGACTGCTTTATCTTGTGGATTTGCCTTTGGCCTTGTGGCCTTGTCTTGGCCTTTGTATCTGAACTCTGGATCTTGCCCTGTGAGCTTGCACCCTCTCTTTGGACTTCCTTTGTTGTTTACTGGCTTCTGGGGACTGAGGGTGGCTACCTTGAGGGTAGTGTGGGGCTTTACCAGGCCGTTGTAGGACCGTTTGTTGTGGCCTTTAATCAAAGGAATAAAGGACTCTAGTGATGCCGGCCTCTGTCTGGGTTGTAACAGAAGGGTCTAAAGCAGCCCAGTAAGAAGAGTCCCATGAAGAGAACAGAATGGCATGTTCTGGAGTAGTTTTTCTTAAACTTTGTGCTCTCAGGACACACTTTTAAAAATCATGGAAGACCCAAAAGACCTTTAATTTGTAGATTTTGTGAATCTCTGAGAGGGTCTTGAATGACACTTTTAGAAATAAATACTGTTCTAGAGGCATTGCTGACTGAAAAATAAGATAGTAGAGGTCATGGTGCTGCAACTTTTTATTATAGATCCTTAAAAGGAAAGTAAATATGCTACCAACCTATTTTTTCATTCTGCTCATCTGTGAGGCATTAGAAGAAAAATAAACTTTTTCCAGATTGCAAATACTTCTCTGTCTGATTGCCTAGAGGTGAACCTTGATTGCTTCAGGTAATCAGGCTGGTGGTTATTAACAGGCCTTATTTAAATGAATTCGTTTTCTTTATATGTTAACTAAAAGATCGCTGGCATTATCCTTTGATTTGTGATATAAAATAAAGACAAAATAGAGTACGCTGTGGTTCTTCAATATAGACATCCATCTTTATAATATTTTTCCCCACTTCAATATCTGGAGCTGTCTCTATGGGAGATGAAACCAAAACAATGCTTGGCAATTTGAAAAACTTATTAGTTAGCATTTCTGATTTGTGTAAACTCTGAAGATTATTGAAAAAATAAATTTATTAGCTAGAGTTTGCAGGAGTGATGAGCAACATGATGGCCTACTGGTGAAGATGCTGACCTCTCACTGGGAAGATTGAGAATTCAATCCTAGATAGCAGCAGACGTTCCTCTTTCAGGGTGCAACTCCACATAGGCATCAGGAAGGGCATCTGGCCATTCAGCTGTCCCAATTCTACCCTGAATCAAGGGATTGTAGGGTTATAAAAAAGAAGAAAAGAAGAAGAAGAAAAAGAGTTAGCAGTTAGCTGGTGGCAATTATTTTTGGTTTCTTTCATCCTACCTGCTCCCCCTCCTTGATTCTGTTATTAAGTCAAAAGATTGAATTTGTGTAAGCAGTCCTTTTTAGAATAACACATTGTGATGTAATTGAAGGAACACTAGGAACTGTTCATTAAGCCCAAGGGTTTGAAGATACACATACTTTTGTATGCTTTTCATTCCTGTTCAGTATGATTCTTTCCTGGATCTGTAGTTTATTACCACTCTTACACAAATCATAGGCATAGGGACTTTCTCACATTAGTTAATTGCCTCAATATTATCATGCATCCAGAAATACTTGATCACATGTCATATTTGATCTATGGAATACTTTCTCTCCTTGCCTTTGGCTGAATTTAGGAAATTAATCAAATCAGTGATCAAAACATGGAACGTGTTACCCTTTCATTGCTCCAGGTTAGCCCTATTTCAAATCAAAATGCATATTAAAGCCCAGACCAATGTTTCTCAAAATATGGTCCAAGGATCCCTGGGGATCTACCAAGATCCTCTTAAGAGTCTATGAAATCAAATTTATTTGCCAGTCATTGAAAAATAATACAATATTAAAATCCCATCAGACAATGGTGAAAAGTGGTAGTAGCAGTGAATGTGGGTTTTTTTAATAGAGTAAATAAATATAACCCATAAAAACAAAAGCTCTTTTGGGGGCCCTTTGTAATTTTTAAAACTGAGAATGAGTCCTGGAAGAAAAAAGTTTAAGAAATACTGACCTAGAGGAAATTAGTAAATAAAACTCTTTCTTTTATAAGCAGCTCAAGTTGATTAAAAATCAGATTCTTGGCCATTGGTTAATTAAAAAATAATTTGCTTAGAGGTTTTATTTATCTGAATAACAAAATATTAAACAAGATGAGTGTCTTACTTCATTCTTTGTAGTGTAAAAATAGAAGAACTCTAATCCAAAGGAAAAAATGAACATCATCTGAGCAATTTTTATATACTGGAATTACATGGATTTTTTCATACATAATATTAGGAAGAATAGAAACACTGGTTTCTTTTTATTATTGTACTTTAAGATAATCCACTGCTATAAAGTGGTTTTTAGTTTATATATTATATGTATTATTTTTGTAGGTATTTTAAATTTTGTCTGTTCCATGTAATGAAATTAACTAGAACTTTCCCTGCTCAAATAATTGAAAAATTTGATCTCCCCTGCTTTTTGTAAAGAACCAACAATCCTCAATTTTGGAATTACATTTCAAAATATATATCTAACTATTTTTATTTTTCTTTGTTAACATTTTTAATTAATTAGCTGATGAATATCTTTGTACAAATATACGCATACTGTACATACATACATACATACGTACATACATACATACATACATATATACATGTGACTCTCGACTTACAACCATTGTTTGGTGACTGTTCAAAGTTATTATGTCACTGAAAAAAGTGACTTATGACCATTTTTCACACTTACAACCATTGCAGCATCCCAGGGTACGTGATTTACATTCGGATGGCAACTGATTCATATTTATGACGGTCGCAGTGTCCCAGGGTCATGTGATTCCCCTTTTGCAACCTTCTGACAAGCAAAGTCAATGGGAAAGCCAGATTCACTTAACAATCATATTACTAACTTAACAACCTCAGTGATTCACTTAACAACTGTGACAAGGAAAGTCATAAAATGGGGCAAAATTCACTTAACATCTGTCTCACTTAGCAACAGCAATTTTGGGCTTAATTGTGGTCGTAATTCGAAGACTACCTATAATTGTTATTGTACATGTTTATTATTAAGTTTGCCTACTCTGCCTAGTATTTCATAATATAGAACAATACAATGTGGTAGGTTTTTTGGGAGGGGCAGTGAATTTAACCAGATTTTTAAATATTCCGGATGTTTATGAACTGATTATTCTTAAAAATGATCTGATGGTTTTAATTTACTTTTTAGTTTACTTTTAAGGCATATGCCTCAATCCATGCCACCCAAGGCAACTTGTTTTGATTCAGGAATTTCAAGTCCTAATGGTGGCAAAAGTGAAAATATTCTGAATAAGTATAAAGTAATGATATAAGAGAGCATTATAGGAAGAATTATTTATTGTTTAGGGTACTCCATTTTTTTCTTTATGGCATATATTGCCAAAGAATTGAAAAGATAAACACCAATTACTCTTCTGATAAACAAGATGTGTATAAAATAACAATATTTATAAATGTGACTAGGTCTCTACAATTCTTTTAATTTATTTTGGAGGGAGAATTGTTAATTATAAAGCAATATATGCTATATTTGTAGATTTATTAAATGACAAAACAATTCAGTTGATTGCGAAACATACTTATGGTGTATATTGGATTTTGTGCAGGACTATATTTGATGAGAAGAAACTATTAGAGTTTGCCAAACTTGGATGCTACTTAGAATATGACCTTTTTGGAACCGAATTTATTTCCTATCACATGAATCCTGATATTGACATGCCAAGTGACAACGAAAGAATTTTACGGTATGTATTCCAATGCCATAACACATTTAGACTGGAACTTTTGCTGATGATAAAAATGTCATTAGTATCCAGGTTTAAAAGGCCACAAGATTAGCCCACCTGCCATTTACATCATCATGACATGTGTGCTGGCTGTTCATAAATTGTATCATAGTTATTTGAGGTATACTTTATAATTCATGAAGGTACATTATCTCTTTCTCAACCAGGATAGCCAAGGAAATTCTTTGATTCCTAATGGGAACCCTAAACAAGCATATAGCTTGGGAACATAACATATCTTTGCCATTTCATATTTTGCCAAATTTGTGGTACAGTTGTCCACTTTAAAACATATAAGACGGGGGTCATCAACCCCCGGTCCATGGACCGGCACCAGTCCGCAGCATGCCAGCAAGTGGGCCACACAAACAAACAAAGCTCCATCCTTAGGATGCAGGCAGTATTCAAAACCACACCTCTTCTGGTCCATGGAAAAAATTTTCTCCATGTCACCAGTCCCTGGTGCCCAAAAGGCTGAGAACCTCTGATACAAAATGTGTACTTTATTGTAAATATGTTTTCGGTAGAATACATGCATTCTTAAGATTTTAAGATCATATAAATACAGTACCTATAGAAAATTAATGTAAACACAGGACAGAACAAACTTATGAACACATGCAAAAATAAAAAGTCTCATCAGTCAAGTTCTTTTCTAGTCATCGTTCAGAGAGAAGTTGGATACCTTTGTCATGTGAAAATTTCTTCTCTCTTTTGGTAGACATTGTTAATCAAGGGGCAGAAAGAGATTATTCTTTCTAAAAGATCACCTCTACCCAATATGGAGGGAAATCTAGCATAAGCCCTTCCTACTAACATATGCTGCCCTTTATATCATTTGTTTAGAAAATTAGCATCATTCACACTGGAACATCTAATTTTATTTCTTGGTTAGGTGTTAAGGCTAGGCAGTTTCCTTCTTAACTATAGTTTACAAACGATCCTCATCATCTGCTCCTAATAGGAACTTTAGTTAGTATCAGTCACAGTTAAGTCATAACTATTAAAAGAAACATGAGTGCTTAGGTAAATGGAATATGTAGTCTTGTACTGAAAAGAGTGCAGATTGTACAAGAGTTTTATATTTTCATTAGATGCCATAGTAGAAAACTATCTCACTAGCCAAAATATGGCATGCCCACAGAGAACATTTTTATGCACATATTTACACTCCCATCATACTGTTCTCTTCAGATAAAGTGATCCATGTTTTGCAGCATGCAGGAAATAAAGGTAAATCATAAAAAAGGACATAAAAGAGAAGAAAGTCTTGTAAATATACAGTGTATATAAAAAGCCTGTAACCCCTGTTAAAATGTTAGGTTTCTGAGATGTAAAAAAAATCAGACCAAGATAAAACACTTCAGAATTTTTTCAAGCTTTAATATAACATATACTGTAAGATGTATAATTCAATTGAAATAAACTGAAATCTTTTAGGGGGGAAAATAATTCATATTTTAGGGGGGAAATAACAATAAAAAGATACAGTAACATGGTTGCATAGGGTCTATGACAGTTCACCCAGGCCAACTCGCTGCAGCCAACTCACCACAGGACAACTCGTTGCCAGACAAAAGTTGTATTAATAACAAATAAATGGTGGAATAGAATCATTAAAGAAAACAAAAGGAGGGACAGAATGAAACGTGATCAACAAAAATTAAAATATTTCTTATTTATTTTAAATAATTAAATGGAATTGTTTTGCAGTAGTTGTCCCACGGCAAGTTGGCCGTGGTGAGTTGGCTATGGCAAGTTGTCCCATTCACGGTTGCGTAAGTGTGCACACCCTTAAACTAATACTTTGGCAAAGCACCTATTGATTTTAAAACAGTATTCGGTCTATTGGGGTAGGAGCTTATCAGCATGGCACGTCTTCCCTTGGGAATCTCTGCCCGTTCTTCCTTGCGAAAGAGGTCCTCATCTGTCACATTGCGAAGGCATCTGCTATGCACAGCCCTCTTCAGGTTGCCCCATAGATTTTCAATTGGATTCAGGTCTAGGTTCTGGCTGGGCCATTCCAAAACTTACAGCTTCTTTTAGTGAAGCCATTATTTTGTTGATCTGGATCATTGCCATGTTGAAAGGTAAAATTCCTATTCATCTTCAAACATTATAGCAGAGACCTGAAGGTTTTGTGCCAAAATTGACTAATATTTACAACTGTTCATAATTTTCTCCACCTTGACTAAAGACCCAGTTCCAGGTGACAAAAAGCAGTCACAAAACATGATGCTTCCACCACTACCACAAAGGTTCATTGTGGGTGTGATGTATTTTTGGTGATTTGCAGTGCTGTTTTTATGCCAAATGTACATCACACTCACAATGAACCTTTGTCTCATCACCCTAACACATTTTCCCACATGAGTTTGTCAGACTTGATGTAGGTTTTTGCAAAATGTAGCCCGGTTTGGATGCTTCTCCAGCACTGGAGATGGAGGATCCACCCGTGGGTTGAGACTGTATTCCTGCCCAATCAGATCAAGTCAGCCAAAGTTGTCACGCCCTGTCCCTGGACCTGTGCCCAGTCTTGACTTGATCTGCCCATGGACAGGACGTACAACTCTGGCTCTTAGGTACAGTCTGGACTTGGGTGAATTCTCCATTTCCTTCCTCTTACGTTTTAACAATTGGATCCCCTTGTCTAAATTTAATTAACCAAATTTAACCTCAAATCCCAGCTACCTTAGTGTCAGCTCTGTAGTGGGGGGAGCAAGGAAGAACAGAAGGGGGCCCCTTCTATTTTCCCTCCCCCCAAGAGCTCTTCCAGACAATAATTACTTTTNGCGGTTCCTACGGTTCAGTTACCAGGGAAAGCATTATCAATACAGAGCTCTACCCTTTGGCCTTTCGTCGGCCCCCAGGGTGTTTAACAAGATCCTGGCGGTCCTGGCAGCTCGCCTTCGGATGGTACCGATCAGGGTCCAGTGTTATCTGGACGACATCCTGATCCAGTCAACCTCCGCCCACTCGGCACGACAGGATTTCGACCAGGTAGTACGGCTGCTCCAGGATCACGGGTTCTCGGTAAACTTCCCCAAGAGTCACATGGTCCCCACGACTCGGCTACTGCATTTAGGAGCCGTCATAGACACCAGGGAATGCCGGGTGTATCTGTCTCAGGAACGTTTGACCAACCTGAGAAAATCCATCCGCCAAGTACGCAAGGGGCAGAAGGTTTCTCTGCTCAGCCTTTCCAGGGTGCTAGGACAGATGATATCGGCCATAGACATAGTACCGTGGGCCAGGCTCCACTCCAGGGAATTGCAGTGGTGCCTACTCCCCTCCCAGAGACAGAATGTCAGTGCTTCTCAGAGAAGGGTGAGGATCCCATCTCAGGCCTCGCTTTCCCTCAATTGGTGGCTGTCCCCAGCTGTCCTCAAAGGGTCGTTGTTCAAGGAGCCGGAGCGGCTCCTCCTCACGACCGATGCCAGCCTCTTTGGATGGGGGGCGCATCTTCGTTCCCGCTGGGCACAGGGTCGTTGGTCTCAATCAGACCTCCGTCACGACATCAACTGGTTGGAACTGAGGGCAGTACATCTAGCTCTCCTTCACTTCCACAGCCAGGTCAGGAGGCGTCATGTACTTGTCCTCACGGACATGACTGCCAAAGCTCATATAAACAGGCAGGGGGGCACCCATTCTCGGATCCTCCTGAACGAGGCATTAATATTGGGCAGAGCGCAACCTAGCGTCCATCAAGGCCGAGCACATCTCGGGGAAGGACAATACCCAGGCAGATGTCTTGAGCAGGGCGACAATAGACCACTCAGAGTGGGGGATTCACCCGAGGGTCTTCAAGGAGATCTGCCATCGATTTGGTCTACCTTCAGTGGACCTGTTCGCCTCACCGGCAAACACCCAGCTCCCCC
>NW_015386417.1:1502879-1537577 GCF_001527695.2 Protobothrops mucrosquamatus
ATTAGTGTATGAGCCAGTACGTCATCGATCAGTCAAGGTCTACGCTCGCGTCAAGACTGGGCACAGGTCCAGGGACAGGGCGTGACAACTTTGGCTGACTTGATCTGATTGGGCAGGAATACAGTCTCAACCCACGGGTGGATCCTCCATCTCCGTGCTGAGAAAAGGCGTTCAGGTAAGACAACGCCCCTTTTCTTTGTAAGAAAAGGCTTCTGTCTTGCCTCCTTACCCCACAGCCCAGACATAAGAAGAATGTAATACACAACCAATGCTTGCTAAATGTTCTTGCAGTTCCTTTACAGTTGCTTTGGCCTCTTAGCAGCCTCTTGGACCAATTTTCATTTTGTTTTTCGATCAATTTTGGAGGAACATCCAGTTCTTAGTAATGTCATTGTTGGGCCATATTTTCTCCACTTGTTGATGACTGTCTTCACTATGTTCCATGATATATCCAATGCCTTGGAAATTTTTGGTGTCCTTATCTTGGCTGATACTTTCCAACAATGAGATCACTTTGATGCTTTGTAAGCTCTTTACTGACCATGGCTTTTGCTGTAACTGAGTAACTGTCAGAAAAATCCTACTAGCCCATATAAACAATCAAACTTTATATGGGCTTTATCAGAGTCACTTTAATTGATGGCAGGTGGGTACTGACTACTATTCAACATCAGTTTGAATGTGATTGGTTAATTCTGAATAGAGTCACATCCCTACATACCGGGGGTTGGGTACACTTATGCAACCATGTTATTATGTGTTTTCATTGTTATTTTTCCCCCTAAAATATTTCAGTTTGTTTTACAATTGAATTGTACAGCTTATATGTTATATTAAAGGTGGAAAAAATTCTGAAGTGATTTATCTCGATCGGATATTTTTTACATTTCAAAAAACTCACATTTTAACAGGGGTGTGTAGACTTTTTATATTCATTGTAGTATACATACCTTATTTTCATGTACTTTAACAAAACTAATGCCAAAATGGAAGTTGTTGAACAAGTTGATTCCTTAGGTCTGGGACAATTTTAGAACCAGGTAGCTGGATCATATAAAATCTGTATTAGGTTAATAATATTTTGCTTTTTTTAAGGAAATTAAAATAGGTACAGAGAGTATAGTCTCTGTTTCTCTTTCTTGTCAATCTACCCTATGATTGATGAATATGAAATCGTTCTTACATCATCTGCTACTTACTCTCAGTTTATGTGATAGAAAAGTCCTGAGAGTCAGTGTTGCAATTTCACCTTCAGCAGCCAAAGTTCAGAATTATTTTTGAGCCAATGATTATCAGTCTAACCTACTACACACACAAAAAAAAACCTGGAGGCAGGAGCATTTTATGCTTCTGAAAGAAAAGTGGGATATAAATCTAATAAACTGAATAAATGTTTGATGCACCTAGAATTCTGATATGGGTCATCCTACAGTCAGTTTGTTCCCAGACAGTCTTCAGAATGGTGTTCACTGAAGGTGGCAAAAGACAATATAAGACAAAACGGCTTTTATACAATTATTTATGCTAGAACTATTTTTGAGTGGCTTTCTGGGACTTCAGTTATTTATTGCAGTGCACACTGCAACAAATATTGTTTCAGGTTTTTTTCAGTGTAATTCCCAATCAGGTTTGCTAATTTGAGAATGATAATGGGGAATGGCTATATAATTTACATGGAAATCATTTCAAGATATGTATTGGCATAGTATAGATTTGTACAAGGATTTTTCTGTATTTTTACAAATGTTATTGAGGAGTGAAATGATAATTCTGCTATAGTGAGAAATTACATGAAGAGAAATTTATTTCTCCTTTATCATGGTCATTAGAACCAGATTGCTTTAATTGCTTGAGTTATCCAAGGAAATTCAACATAGGTTAAACTATTACCTTCTGTAATGCTACATTAATATTTGTAATGTTCCATAGCTCACTTCTCATTTTAATGGTTGCATGGAGCTCAGTCTCATCCATCAGTAAGCATGATGGACAACTCCCGTTGCTTGAAGTCAAATAGTCTGACTTCATTTATCTCACTGTGATCATGAGGTTTCTTCTAATGAGGAACTGGCTATTCCAAATCCATCCAATTATCTGAAGTTCAATTATTTCAGTGCAGAAAATTGGTCATGTTCCAATTACTGAACCATGTAAACATTCCAGTATGTATTTGTTTAAATTACTTTCATATTGCATTTGTAAGGGAAAATATTCCCAAGTGTAGTGGTTTAAAAAAGAAAGACACAAATCATTATTGAACTTTTTTTGTTAATCAGACTCCTCAGCTAACCTTGACCTCTTATTCAGAAGTGTAGGAAACAATATTCCTCATAATGACTGTCATGCATCATTGGTATTCATTGTTGTATGGCTATGTGAAATAGCCGAGATAGCCTGCTTTTAGATAAATGGTTATGTACTGTTCTGGTGCACCAGAAAGTTCAAAAAAGTATGTTAATGCACAATAAAAGTTGTATGACTGAAGGCCAAGCTCTTGCTTAATATTATAGAATTGAGATAATAAGATGTATGTGTGGTAAATTTGATTGTTTTGTTAAATTGTGTCTTAATTTATGATTTTGTCTTGCCCATTAGACCAAATATTTCTTCCCATTCAACTTCATTAGTTTGCCCCTTAGTCTAGATATTCAGTCCAACTAAATTTAATTTCCGTAAAAGAAGTGGCCTCAATTGAAAAATACAGGTAGTCCTCAAGTTATGACCACAATTGAGCCTCAAATTTCTGTTGCTAAATGAAATGTTGTTAAGTGAATTTTTATCCATTTTATGACTTTTCTTGCCAAAGTTGTTAAGTGAATCACTGCAGTTGTTATGTTAGTAACATGATTGTTAAGGGAATCTGACTTCCCCATTGACTTTGCTTATCAGAAGGTTGCAAAAGGTGTATCACATGACCCTGGGGATGCAGGGTCATGGGAAAAGTCATCATAGGTCACTTTTTTAGCGCCATAGCTTCAAACAATCACTAAATGAATAGTTGTAAGTCAAGGACTACCTATACTCTGTAATTTGTGAGCAAGTAGAATACTTATAAATATTCCATTAACCCATTTAATATTTAGGAAACAAAAGCTTTGGAGGTTTCCACTCTATAGCATGGCAACTCAGAATTCTTGAAAATCTGACTTAACCATATATAAACAGATACTGGTGTTTTATTCAGCTCATCTTGCTAGCAGGAATCTATGATTTGCTTACCTTTCTGCCTGAAGCAGTAAATCTGCTTGCTTCTCTAAGATGGAAGACTCATAAGCCAAGAATGTATTTATGCCAGCTTAATAGTAGAAAAATAACTCAGAGTTCTTAACTCATGTATAGTATTAATTGTACCACAGAGTTATCCATTTTATTCTGCTACAGTATCACTGAAGTGAGAATGGTTATAGTGTTTATTATCAGAACAATAGTAATTCATGATTACCCGTTTGTGTAAATACTAGTCTAATTTCTTTTCAGCATAAGAGAATAGGTGATTTCAGTAAAAAATACTGTTGAAATCTATTTCCAGAGATTATTTCTTTATATCACAAATTAATTTGAACATTTATTCAGAAATATTTCCTTTTTTTGCAGAGTTCGAATGTTGATTGAAGAAGGTTATGATGACAAAATTGTGATTGCTCATGATATTCACACAAAACATAGACTAAAGAAATATGGTGGCCACGGCTATTCTCATATTCTTGAAAATATTGTCCCAAAAATGCTCACGAGAGGAATATCTCAAAATAAAATTGATAAGCTATTGCTAGAAAATCCCAAACAGTGGCTGACTTTTAAATAAAAAAAACTGTGATCCTGTTTGCTTTGGTGAAAGTGAAAAAAATAGAATTGAAATTGGTTGAGGAAAATAAAATTGTACCTTTGGAGCACAGAATAAGAAAATATGATTTGTAATGTCAGAACTCCAATTTTTTGATTGTATGATTGCAACTTAAAATAATAACAAAAATAGATGTACTTTTGGAAAAAAATATGTTTAATGAAACTTCTATAATATGAAGATGGAACATATCATATGAATGAATCAAAATTATTTTTAAATGGCCTTCTATGGAATTAATTGGATGGAAAACATCCATTTGAATTAATCAGAATGAGAGACTTCAATCATGGTCTGGATCACAACTGAATGTAAATGACATTGTTTTATGTGTAAGCCCTTGATAGAACTACTAGTTTGTTTTGTTTTTTAAAAATGGACATCCTAACATGAAATGCAGTGTACTTTAAGTGTATCCAGCAATAAATCTTTCCTTGCTTCGTCTCGTACATGTCTATTTATACAGTCATTTGAGCAAAGCACACATATATAAAAAACTTCAAATGTGAATTGGCCCTTTCCATTTCCAAAATACAACACTCTGCATTGCATTTCAAGATGCAGATGAAGCAGTCCCTTTGCATAGATCCATCTACTTCTCTGAAACATGACTCTTCTGTTTCTTGAAATATGCATTTTGACAATTTAGAGAAAATCTCCCTATTTTGCTGTCAGTAAGCTTAAATTGCATATCTTCTCCAACAAATGGAGTTATGAGATTCATAGCTGTCAGAATTATTTTCTTTTCTTTTTCTTTAAAAAAAAAGCAGTTCTAGGTAGGCTTATGGCAAACTGAAAAGTAAATAATGTCTGTATCACCTTACAAACTGGTGGGCTGATCAAGAAAATTTCAATAGGATCATCAAAGAAATATTTTAAGATCTGTTGATATGCTATGAAATACTTCTAATGCATCACAGAGTGGATAATGACAGAATTCATTTGGTCCTTTTAAGGTAGATGTTTGCCATGAAAACTGCCGGAATTTGAGAAGGGAGGTAGGAAAGGGAGCGAGGGAGGAAGAAGGAAGGGAGATTGGTTTGGGAATCAAAATTTAATATTTAACTTGAAGTTAAAAGAAGCTAGGGTTGTACAAACAAACCAATAAATAGAATTGCACTTTAAATGTATGGTTATGAAGAAAAATAAGAGTGAATTCAAACTAACTTCTGAATATATATATATATATATATGCAACCTACTGGATTGTAAATAAATAAATTCCATTTCACTGGGGGTTGCTCTTGGTGTGCTGAAATCTACATATATTAATAGGATATATTTTTAAATTGATTTTGGCAAAAATTATTTTATTGTAAGTGCATTTAAGAATAGATATAGCTAGCATATCAGGAATTTACTTTTAAGGTACTGGAGAGCCAGTTTGGGTATATAGCAAATAAAGGTACCAGAGTAGAAAACAGGAGACGATGAGTTCTAGTGTTGTCTTAGGTACAAAGCCAATTAGCTGACCTCGGGCCAGTAGCTCTCTCAGACCTAGGAAGGAAATGAAAAACCACTTCCAAAACATGGCTGCCAAGAAAACAGCAATAACTTGTCTGTGAAGTTACCAGGAACCAAGATTGATTTAAAGTATCTTCATAAGCAGATTTATAGTGGCTATTTATTTAGTCACAGCAGCACCTGCCCAGACTTTGTCTGAATTTTGAAACTAAGAAGAGTTATTTAGCACTTCAATAGAAGATTACCAAGAAATTCTGGGGCTGCTGAAAACAGAATAACAGAGTTGGAAGGGACCTTGGAGGTCTTCCTCTCCAATGACCTGCTCAAGCAAGAAACCCTATACTATTTCAGACAAATGTTTGTTTGTCAAGCTCTTCTTAAAAATCCCCAGTGTTGGACCATCCATGGTTTCTGGAGGCACCTCCTTCCAGTGATTAATTGTTCTAACTATCAGGAAATTTCTCCATAGTTCTAGGTTGCTTCTCTGCTTGATTAGTTTTTATCAATTGCTTCTTATCTTGCCATCAGGTGCTTTGGAGAATAGATTGACCCCCCTCATGCTTGTGGCAGTCCCTCAAATATTGGAATATTGCTATCATGTCATTATAGTCCTTCTTTTCAAGTATCTGGGAAGAAGGCATGATTGTCATACTCTTCCTAAGAAAATTGCATGGATAGAGGAGACTCAATCTCAAGAGTATACATTTTAACTTTTTCAAAAAATATTCTATATAAAATCATTAAATATATGGAAAATTGTTTATGGAAGTATAACTGAAATAATTCATTGAGCCTCTTGTTCCACAAACATAGGCTTAAGTGTACCATATTTTAAAATCTCTTTATACATATTTTATATAATCCTATTTCATATTCTTTGAATACCTCTTTGTATTGGATTGATAATGAAACATCACATTTACAAGTTTAGCACCTAAAATATGCATTCCTGTACATAAATACTCAGAAGTAAGTCCTATTAGAATCACGGGGGTTAATTTGTTGTTAAGTCAGTTAACAAATTAAGTCTAGAAGTCTCACAACTGAGTTCACAGCCTAATTATAGACAATAAGTTTTTAATATAAAAAATCTTAACATTTAAGTTAAACAAAAGATAATAATTAGAAACATACTGGATTATTTGCTGGAGATTATTTGTTTTTATATGACATTTTATGAAAATGCTGTATAACAATTATATAGTATTAACCCAGATTGGGAGCAAGATTATTATATTGTATTATAAACTATTATAATACTTGACAAATGTTCAGGTCACAATCCCAAAGATACTTGATAACATCATGGAGTTTGTGTGGCATTTTGATACAACAGAACAACAAAACACCACCATTTACATATGGACTCCCATTAAAGTGGTTTACTTCTGAGCAGATCTGCATAGGATTGTGCTGCAAACTGCCCCCCTCCCAGTTTATACTGTAGGGATACTTCCTGAAGTGCTAAATGTGCAGAATTAGCCTGTGCAAATTAGATTTAAAAAAGCCGATCTAATCAGTTCTATCCATAACTACCAATATTATGTCATTGCTCCACCATTGGGATAAAGTTTGCATACAGCTGTAATTGTAAATTGAATGCAACAAATGGCACGCAGGATGAAATTTGTAGAAAAGAACAAACTTAAAAGTGTTGAAGAAAGCTAAATTCTTTAGTAATTGACAACAACATACAGCTAGAAAAACTGAAATCTTTTCCCCCACTGTTGTAACTGTGACTCTGCCAACATGATTCAGCATTTAACTTGTACCAGACTTCTGCTCCTGAGTATCTACATCATGAATTCTATCTTTTCATGTCTTAAAAAAAGTAATCAAATTATATTCTTAATAAATATTAGAAATAATACCGCAACAGGGTTGTTTTTTTAATTTCATATTTTGTTTTCATGGAATGCAATTGTTTTATTATTTTCTGTCTCTTGCTTTGCATACAGAAATCTGCCCATTGACTTTATATTCTTATCTGTGGACTGTTCTTACTCTATTAAAATAAATGGGACAATCCTCCTGGTTCTAGAGGGGGGGAATATGCCTAAAAGATATTACATAATATTAACAATTGCATAATATTGAATCAATAACAGAAAATGAGACAATTGTGCTGTAGTTGTATTTTCATCTAAGTACAACAATAGAGCTAAGCTTTGAAGGAGCCCTGTTTCCTATTTCTAGATAGCCAAGGAATGGAAAGATTAGGCAAATATATCCCTTGGAAGGAACAGCAGAATTTCTCTTACATCTTCCTTTTATTGAAAAAAAAACATTCTTCACCATATACTCAGAACTGGCTCATAGTTAGCAGATAAGTGAGAAGCACCAAAGCTGATGGATGAAGAAAAGCAGCATGAAATCATAGCACACCAAAGATATTACATATGCTGAAGAAGTAATTCAGTGCCTCTTTTTTCTTTCTCTTATAAAAATTGTGATTTATGTAAGACTTCATTCACATGAACATTAACAACAAGGACTATTTTGCTTTGGCGATAGTAGATCACACACCTCTTACACTTGCTCTATTTTTTTAAACATCTTTCTCTGGGTTGTACAGATATGGGTTAGGTAGCATTTGGCTTCACTCCTGAAGAGTCTACAATCAGTATCCCCTGGGATTTCTTGATCCTTTTATTTTGGCCAAGAGAATCCATCATTAGAAGGTCATTTAGTTTGTGTTTAATATCAGTCAGCATAAATTATAAATCCAGAAAATGTGCTGTATTTGTTGTTGTTTCCTCCATGTGCTTTTCCACCATCTAATTTTATATAGACTTCATCTCCTGGTTCCAAATGTAGGACCACGCTGTTGCTGGCGTAATCATAGTTTTGATCTGCGTCTTGTGCAATGGCACTAGCTCGCACCTAAATAAAATACAGAAAAAAGACTGTTCACAATTTTAGTACTTGTCAACACTCAGTTATGAAACTGTATGTTCACTTACAAGTTCCAACTTATATTTTTGGTATTTTTTCTTTTTACCACTGCAATCAACATTTCACAAAAGAGCCAGTTTTAGCTTAGTAACACCTAGTACAACTATCAACAAATAGCTTGTTGTCTGAATATTGCAGAATCCATCCTTAAGCAAAAGTAATTAACACTACTGAAATCCTTTCAGACTACTAACTTAACATGTCACTTGCTTAGGTTTCACATTCATACACTATTTTCTTCAAAGTTTGTGCATGGAGGTTACTCTGTTTAGTTTCGTATGACTTGCTGAGAAACATGAGTTGTAACAATGAGCTGGATTCAAAATAATTACTCCAAATCTCTAACCAGGTACTTCAGTGAACTGCCAACTTTAACTTTTCCCAATCTGACATTCTTTAAATATATTTGGGCTTGCAAACTCAACACTTTTACAAGTTTCATTGGATTTTTCATGGAACTACATTATTTGTAATATATGGCTTTTATAATAATGGGAAATTTTCAAAGATAGCTTCTAATATCATATGGAAAATTATAATCCAAAAGACAACTTTATTTCACTAAGTTACAATAATTTAATCCTATTGATGAGCCTAAACTGATTTTTCACCAGATGAAACTAGAGGTATATCAGTATGATATTGTATATGATTCTTATCAGTTCTGTATCAGAATCAGGCCCTGTTGATAAAACAAAGGATACAAGATTATAGAAGTGTGAAAGCAATCAGCATTTAATTCACTGATGCTTTTAGATCTGGGTTAATAAACTTTTAATGCTTTTCAATAAAAAAGATCAAATTGAAATATGGATCATATGAAAAAGTAATGTGTTGAAATCACAACTATCACTATTTTTTAATAATAAGATTTATATCAAATAAAATTTGATATAAATATTGCATAGTCTTGAGATTCTAATCATATACAATTATTTAAGCTTCAAGCTCAAGATTTGTTTTAAAATATGTCCTATCGGTTTAACTATATTTAACAAATAGGCTATTTGAAACTGCTAGCACTCCTCAGTTCAGCATATAACCAAACAAAAATTGCATCAGTTCATTTATATGTTCTTTAGATCTACAAATAAATATTTAACCTTTGATATATATATATTTGCAGTACGCTTATAGTTTTATCCTATTCTTTAATAGATCTATGATTTAATAATTTTGGATGTCTGAACTAAAAAATAGTTCAAGACTTGGCGTACAGTCTTCTGGATATTTTTGGAATTAGGAGAAGTAGAATAAGTCAAAAACTGTCTATGCATGCCTTTCAAAAGTATAAATGATAGGTTTTCAAATTAAATGTTTATATGTAGCCCCATGTTAGTACAGAAATGTTAACAATGGATAAGACTTTCCACCATGCAAGATCACACAGCGGATTAGAAAGCTTAGAAATCACAGAAGCAGAAAAATCCTCTTCTCCTGCATTGTATAGAAAGCTTCAAGGCTTATGAGATTTGTAATTACCTCGAACACGTTCCAATTTAAGCTGCCATAATGTAGAGTAATATCCCAAGCAGTCCTATTTTTGATTCATTACTTCAGAAATAATTTACTATTTATTAAAGTGATCTGTCTTGACTACTCTTTAATCAATAAATATCAAATAGGATATTTCCTAAAAATGAAGAAGCTGGGAATGTCTGAGGACCTTAGATCAATGTCTGAAATATACATTCTTTGGAACTAAGCTCTTTCCAAGATAATAATTCTAAATAACAAAGAGAAAGTTGATACCTTTTGGTGTATGTGAATAATTATTGCAACATAAGGCGAAATAGTTAGTGCTTGCACTTCATTAGGTTTAAGTATTAAAATTATATTCAAATTCCATGTGCTTTATTTAAATATTGTTGAAATTGCTTGATATTACAGCTAATATTGCTTCTATCAAATGATATAAATTCTATCTTTAGCATTAAATACTCTTTGCTTTATACATTATGAAAAAATGGACAGATGCCTTAGAAATGCATAGTATTACTTATTGTAAACTACCATAGAATATAAACTATAAGAGAACTCAAAAAACAGTTTGATCAATGCAATAGCTTTGTATTTTAGCTACTGGGCTTTGCATCTGCATTAACCTGAATCCCATACTAAGTGTACTAACTTTATAGCTTTTTCTCTGTGTGTTTTGTTGCTGTGGGTAGATATCATAATCTGTTTTTAAAACCTATAAGGACAGCCTCAGAAGAATATTCCAGGCTGTATTGCTGTATGTTAAAGGCATCTCCAAATTAAAACAATGTTGTGTACATTACCTAAGTTTCATGACTGCTTACCTCATTGGCCTATAAAGGTATACAGGGACAGTCAAACTGCAAACAAACTAATTATGTTGTAGTCTCAGCAGTTCTATATTTATGTTAACTATTAAAGGAAGCAATATGCTATATGGGAATCCTTTAAATATTCAATATGTTTCTCTTAAATATTTTTCTTCCTTACAAGTCACATGTATTTCAGCACTGATATTTTTCTCATTGCTATGCAATCTATAACACTTTGCCCTATTTTTAAAAGATAATTTGTCCGCCCAACCAATAATTTGTATAGAAAATTCAATTCTCACAGTTCATTAGCTATCAATGCTATAAGATCAAATCACTGCCCTTAGAATATCAATGGATTACAGCTAGTCACCAATATAAAAAAATTGGCTTAAGGATTGCTTATGCCTGCATAAATATGAACTGAATTCAGTATTAGCTTGATCAATATTTGCCTGTTTGTTTGGTGACTGAATTAATTTAAAAATGTCTGGAGCTGTGGACTTAGTCTACCTTCAAGCTAATATGAACAATTGTTTTCATACATGCCATGCACTGGATTTTGTTCTATTTTTATTCAGTCAAATTTTAAAGAGAAATTTTTTCCTTGTAAACTGATGTAAATGTGAGAAATGTTATAATTAATGTTCATCAATATATAGTATTTATGAGTGACACTTTTGTTTATTTGATTATTGCTTATACTTTCATATTTTTATTTTTCATATACTAGTCAGAAGCTATAAACACAAGGTTAAAAGCCATGTATGATTAATTTATCATCCTCTGATGACCCCATCTGTAATACTGCAGTCAATCCAAAGTTGAGGTGATTAAAAAATGTTCCTCTGGTTGCAGCACATTGGTATTCTGCAAAAAAAAAAAAACCTTCAGTAATTTCAGATTTCATTCTTTTTTTCAGGAAAGAATACCTTCCAATTCCCATATTTGAGTTTTTACAATATATTGGTCAAGTGCAGGAAAACCATGCACGGTTCTAGCTATAATTTTAGCACAAATGCATAAACCAAAAAGCAAATATGAATTATTTCTGGTTTCTCTTAATCTAATGAGAGAGAAAATAGCCATTTATGTTTTCAGTACAACAGTCGACACATAGTTTGCACACACAATGCTTACCTGTAAATGTAAATCTATAATAAATGTAAATCTTGGTAGTATTTCCTAGTAAGGATTGTGAAATCAATGCATTCAGAATTATGATAAGTCTTACAAGTTGGCATTATGTCATCAAATTATACTGTTACTTTGATTTTCACTGAATTATTTGGACATTCCCTTTGCAAGGGAATGTTGTGGGAACAAATCTATCTAGGCATGAGTACTACTAATAATAATAAAGTTGGAAGGGATCTTGGAGGGATCTTGGAGGTCATCTATTTTTTTCTTAGCCATATAATTATCAATCATGCTTACACAGACATTAATGAATACAAACAATTAGCATATAGAGGACATCCATAGTTAACATCCATTCATTACTGTCCACGCAAATTATATAGAACTAACACTATTGTAGAATTAAAATTTATGATTGCTAGGTTGTTCCATTTATAAACTTTAATGATCTTTAGTATCAGTAGGGGAGGATTTCTGCTTTGACTTTTTGCAAAAAACTTGGGAAAAGCAAACAATTATACCTTCTCTTTAGAGTCAAGAACATGACAACAAAACCTAATATCTGACAAAACTTTAAGGCCAAAAGACTCACTAAATCAAGTGAAGATTGTCAGTTTAAAATAATTGGGCCTATGTTTAATTATATTTTAGCATTGATTTCATTGTGTCTGTTCCAAGTCTTGTATAGTTAGTAAGTTAGAACTAAATTCACAGATGCCAATTCTCAGTGCACTTATTTGCAATCCCAATGGGAACTATGGCTGAATAAGCACGTACAGATATTGCATTATGGGATCCTTTCCAAGCTTCTCCAGAATTTCATTTTATTTTATTTTTCTCTTTTCCATTTCTTTCGCGCTTGGTGTCCTTTAACCTAAAACTCTCCCAAAAGTGCGCTGAAGCGGTGACGCAGGAAAAACATTCCCCCCACTACACATACTGGTCGCTTCCTCGCCCATTTTCTTCGTGTCTGCTATCCTAAGAAAAAGCCCGTAGATTTGCAGGAGACCCCTTCGAAAACGCTGAGGTGTGCGTGGAGTGAATCCTGGGTGCACTGAAGAGGGAGAGTCCTTTCAAAAATTGGACTTCGAAGGAGAGAGGTTTGCACGGCTGCCGCCCGGTTCGACAACCATCTCAAAGTCTTCCCCCCTCCCTCCCGCTGTAAATGATAAAGGCCCCCGGGAGCATTTGGAATAATAAAGGGCTCTTTGTTTCCAGTCTGGGCCGCCGTGCCTGGAGGCCCTTGGGAAAACCCCGCGCTCTAATAAAGCGCGGTTGAAAGAAGCCGCTCAACCCGCCAACCGTGGCCTTTTACCTGTCGCTAGCTGGGCCGCCTTGCCACCGTGTCTCCTCCTAAGCCTCCTCTGATGAGCCGGGGCTTCTAGCCAAGCTTCGCCCGCGCCTCGTGCAGACTTGGGGAAGAGGCGGCTCCTCGGACAGGGAAACCGGCCTTCGTTTGGGGTGCAAACCTTAAGGAAGAGGAGGACGCTCCCTAAAAGGCCCAGTTTAACCAGGCGCTCCTGGTTTCCTTCTCCCTCCACATTGGTCTCTAGTATTGTAGCAACTTCCCCGCGGTCATGCAGGAGTCATATAAAACGCTTTTTCCTGGATGCGGCGACGCTTCTGAAGTTGCAGCCCCGCACCTAGACTATTAAGGTTTCGTCATTTATTTCTCGCCTCCTTCCTACGAGAAGGTGGATTGCCCACTGGCCCGCTCAACCCACATGCCCGGGGGTATTGGAAGAATGATTCCCTCTCCATTGGCTCGCTCCAGATTGCCTTTCACGCGCCAGCAAACGCTCTCAGGCAGGGCCCAGCGCCACGTTCGCCTTATAACTAAATACTTTTCCTCTAACCCTCCAACCTCGCAATAACTCTCTTGAGATTTTCTCTTCCCGTCTGCCCGTCTCAGAAAACAATTTAAACTTCGCACAGTTTAAACCATTGATCCCAAGATTGTTGCATCTCCCTCCACGCCAGGAGTCCAAGAACCGGCGTCAGAATAAGGCGGGTGCTGAAAAGAGTGAGGAACTGTTTCTTGGCCCACCTGCTATGGGCGTAATGCCAGGTGATTCACGGAAGAACGAGGTGGAGTCCCTCAATCGTTGCTCTCCGGATGCTACACCCCCGTAATGCCTGGCATGGGCAATGGGCACCCTGCTTTGGAAACGGGGCATAGTGTGTGATACAGTTGCCTACCATTTTCACTCTTGGGGATCTCGAAGACAGCTGGAAGGTATTAGATTGGGGGAAGCTCAAGTCGTGGGAAGTAGGCATCAAACTTTCCTTCGCTATTCACACACATCCAGTGAAGCCCGATTAAAGTCCTCGAACTACTCCGGTGTACCCAGTATACACCTATCCCCGTGTACACGACCGATAGCTGCTCAGTGTTCTCACAAATCGTTAACACCCGGCTACCCAAATAAGGGCTTGTCAAAGTAATCATTTTTCATGTTTAAAAAGTTGTATGTGTGTGTGTGTGTGTTTGTAACGTTCCAAAAGAATGTATCCCTGCCCCCAAGATAGCCAGCAATCAAAAATCAAGAAACTTCAAACATTCGCTGCCTTCAAAGGCTGCCTTCTTGATAAGATTCTGCTGTTCTGAACCCATCAATCAAAAGCAGCAGCAGAGAGAATCGAGGTAGGCAGGCGAGGGGCCACAACTGAATTACTGTTTATTAACATTTTCACCGAAGCACTGAGCTGCTGCCTAGGCCTGTCCTAATATTCTTACTTGGTAAGTACACCAGGCTTGGGTCCAGGGTGCACCATCTCCAAGTCTCTCCTTACCACTCTAAATTCCTACCAAGATACTGCCTTTAGGATGCCCACAGTGCCACGCGGCACTCCTCTCCTAGATTACCTTCAGTTTCCCCAGGGCCCAGAGCTCTGTTAGCAGAGGTCTGTTAGCAATCCTCTCCCAGGATTTTCTATCTAAGGATGCAAAAAACCCCAAAGGCTGCAGCCTTCCTGTGCCTGCAGAGAGGAACCTTTTTTTATTTTTTTGCTCCTACTAGATCTTCAACTTTCTAAGCTATTTTTATTTTCCTGGAGGATCTCCTAACACTTACAGGTCGAACTATGTGTCCATTGAGAGTTTTTCATTCCTTAATTTTTTCTGTCTGCTTTCTCTTGTCAAACTCGGCCAGAGGCGGCTCTTGGCTAGGCAGAAATGCAACCTGCAGAAGGCCAACCAACGCAGCTATACTCCGCGCGGGCATGCGACAGTAGTTGAATTTTTGCCTCTCCAGGAAAAGCCTTTGGCCGAGAAAAATTAGACTCGCCCCCTCCCCGCTCCTCCGGGGCTCATTTCTGCGCCCTGGAGCTTTCCCCGGTCCCACCTGGTTATTCTTGCAGAGGTCGGCCCACATGCTGGTGCCGTCGCCGCCCCGCATGAGCACGTGGTAGGTGAAGAAGTAGATGCCCGGGATGGAGCAGGTGAACTTGCCGGTCGTCGGATCGTAATGGTTTCCCAGGTTGGTGACGACGTCGTCGAACTTCAAGACCTCGTAACCCTCGTGCTGGCGCTTCAGCCCCGCGTAGAAGGCGATCTTAGGCACCGTGCTGTAAGTGGCAGCGCTGATCGCCCCGGCCGCGTTCAGGCCAGGCGTTCCCGGCGGGCCAGGTAGACCTTGGCGCCCAGGCTCGCCTTTATCTCCCGGCGGGCCCACCGGCCCCGGCGGACCTGGTTCTCCTGGGGGCCCCCGAGGCCCGGCTTTACCCGGCCGTCCGGCCTCGCCCTTGGGGCCTTGGATGAAGGTGGGTAGCGATTGCATGAGGCCGCGATCGGGCGTGGCCGCCGTGCTGGGCGCCTTGGTTCCGCCGTAGGGGTCGCAGACCATGCGGCAGGTGCCCAGCATTTCGTAGTGCGCCGATGTGCCCGCCGAACTCACCAACACCGGGATGAGGATGACCAGCAGTAGCACCATGACCACCCCTAGCGCACCGGCCGCGATCAGCCGGCGCCTGCTGCCCACCAGGCGGCTCAGCGCAGGGCGATCCTCTTGCCTGCTTTTGGACAAAATCTTGATGGTGGGTCGGGAACCTCTTCCAGCCGAAATCACCGCGGGGTAGCCTCCCCGCGTCCGTGGGGCCTTGTCGCCCTCTTCCTCCCGTCGACCGGGAGGGGCACGGGGGCAAATCTCCTTCGCCAGATCCCGAAGCTCCGGGAGCCTTGCTCCGCTCTGCTCTTCGTGGATGGCTCGGCTTCCCGTCTGGGGCACCTGTGGCTGCCGCTGCTGTTAGGCTGAGAAGAGTCGCTCACACTTTTATGCTGTGGCTGGCGATCGACTTTTTTTCCCCCCAGTCTATGCCAGCTCGAATCAACTTCCCTTCTGCTCCTCCCGGTCGCCTCTTTTGAGGTCTTCTCGCGGGTCGCCCCCCCCTTTTTTTTCTTCCCTCCCTTCTTTTATTTCTTTTATTTTTTTTTCTTTCTTTCATTCATTCATTCATTCTTACTCTTCTGCAGCGACACCAAATCTCCGAGGGCAGCGGGGGAGAGCGCGTGGGAGCCTGGGAGATTCCTGCTCGCCACTCGTGCCGGCGAGAAGGAAGGAGACGGAGGTTCCTTTTCAGCCCTGGCTCGCTCGGTCGCCAATGGTGCCGGAGGGTCCCCAGTCCGGAAGCCCCGCGCGCTGGAACGAAGCACCACGATGAGCGCACGCAGCCGGCTGGCGCGACAAGAGAAGGCTGCTGAAGACGCGGGGGTAATTTATAAGCACCCAAAGGCGCAGAGGAAAGAGGAGCTGCTTTGGCATCTCATCCCAGCATCTGCTGCGCTCAGCCCACTCTCCGAGAGTTTGGCATCTCTCTGACAAGTGTGGGGAAATGTTTTCCTCCCCTCTCTTCTTTCCCTGCCTCCCCTCCCTGTTTATCCCTTCTCACTGAGCAGTGAAATCGGGAGCTTTCTTCTTGCCCACTCCAAAGTGATAGGGCCGTTTTCTTGGCTGCAGTAGTTCATGGAAGGTAGAGAGGTTTACTTAGGATCTTCTTTCCGTCTTTGATCCTGAATGTAAAGGTTAATGGTTACCCCAGTGGCCTCTGTCTATCATGTGAAATATCACTTTGAATACAAGAGTTGTGTATTACAATTCACCTGACAACCCAGTGTCCACTCACGCACGCACACACACTGCTGTTTCTTGAAGTAACCCACCCCCACCCCAGATTCAATAATTTTTTTGAAGCCCTGATGTACGTGTAGCTTTCTGGATTCCTCTATTTAAACAGCTTTCTAGACCTTCCTGTATTTTTGGTAATGGAGCTGAGTGTGCTCTCCTGGCATGGTGAACGTGTATCACATCACTTCTGCCCATCTCTGGAGTAGAGAGCAGCAAATAAAGCTCCTTCCAGACGCAAGGCAGAAGGGGGCCACCTTAAAACACACAAACCATTAATTCTAAATTATACTTTTACATTCTGGCTCAATTGGATGTCAGTTCAATGATGGCTGACATTTGCCTGTCAATATGGAGATGATGGTTTGAAAGAATGTGAGTTATTAGAAGCAGGGCAAGAATCCTAAATAAGCAAAAGTGGCCTGAGAGTGGAAAAACAACTGAATAGCATCACAGCTTGTGTGTGTTGACCAAGAAACTGTGATCTTGTCCAAGTTATTACAACAAACATCCCATCCTTACACTTCAACTCCCCATTTTCTCTTTCTGTCCCATAAGACAATAAGGTCAAAGAGGCAGACAGCAGGAAATATCTATTGATCCTTCCTTTTAAGCAGAAATGTCAGCAGCTTCTTGCATTTTTCCTTAAGAGAATCAAAAGGCAAAGAAGTGTGTGACCATTGCAGGCGATAGAAATGGGATGACCCAACTCCTTATCTCTTCAACAGCATGCTGATGAAAAAAAGAAAAAGGTCTGATTTTTTTCCACTGGTAAATATTCTTGCCACTTCTCCTTTTCTGATTTTTGTCAGAGTTCAACCTTTTATAATGTGTGTATCTCATAAACACACAACCCTGTTAGCAGATCCCTTGGCCTTCAGTGCCCCCCCCCCCACTCCGCACATCTTGAAAGAATTGGTGGGGGAAGAGATGTTATTTATGCTACATCAGTTTCTCCCAAGAGGAAAACATTTTGAAACATTTCATCTTTGTAAGGAAAGGAATAACATAATAGGTCTCAAAAAAACCAAACATGCATTTGGGTTTCCATAGTGTTCACATAAACAGGGTGTTTTTATAACATTAAAGTTGGTTATAAGCTCCTTGCCTTCTGTATGCTGAAATGAATATGCCCTGTGAGTATGGATTTCTAGTTAACTAAAAAAACAGCACTTTCTGATGGGGTGGGGGAGGATACAAAAAAATAATGATAGAAAAAAGAAACTCTAATAGGATATGCTTCCCAGAAAAAAGAGAGATCAATAAGGACAGGTGGAATAGGTGACTGGATGGGGGAAGAAAAGAATGGAATATACAGGAAAACAGGACAACTGGCTGACTAACCCTGGTTACCCTGTGCTGCCACATTTTCCTGCAGCTCTTATTTGTCTTCTTTACAGTAATACCAATCTGTAAAAGTTGGAATGGCCCTATATACATCATGCCCATGTTGCCTTAGGAAACTTTAATGAGGCTCAGACAGCTTGATAGATGTCTGTGCCTGTACACTGGTTTATAACCTACTTGTTTTCAGGTTAAACATAGAGAAATTCTACCAATTTTACCATCTTACTCCTGCCTTAAGTACTTGGGCTGTTGCAGATTCTGGTCTCTCCTTTGATTCACCTGCCAGTGGGAAGCAACCATCCAAGCAGGTTTGGTGGTATATGTAAAGTGAAGTGCAAAATTCAGGGTTTGTTCACCTCTTTGCTAGAACAAACAATAACCTCCGAATCTAATTTTAATTAGGGAGCCAAATTGACTGGTTAAAAAATTATAATGAACAATCTGTAGAAAGAACCTCTGCAGTCTGCTGTAGAAATGAGAAGCCAAGCAGGAGTGATTTGTAGTAAGCCATAATTCATAATGATAGTTTAGTTGTGTGAATGCAGCTAATCTTTAAAAAATAGTGATGATCTGGATGGTGATGATGATGATGATGATAAAATAGATGAAAACATCAGACAATTTTCCTCCTGTGAATAAATTTTCTCTCTTTAAGGTCATACAACACATTTTCACCAGTTCCATTAGTGATTCAGCTCTCAGTCAAGCTATGCCTGCAGGTTTGAGACAGATGCCCCAAGTTTTTCCAATTCCTTTATTACCAAGGTAGGAAATGCATGGAATGTGTGATATTTTGAAGTCTTTCAATCCGTTTACCAGCATGTGTGATATTTTGAAGTCTTTCAATCCGTTTACCAGCAGTTATTATAGAAGTTGTTTGTATTTTCTGCTGTATAATGAAGAAAAGTGTGGATTTATTTCTGCGCATCCTTCATGTTGAGATGTTGTGGTTTTGCATCTGTATGCCCTGGCAAGTAAATATCCTTCCACACCATAGCTCCACTGCTGTCTCATAAGGATGCTTCAAATAATATTTTGGAAAAATATTTTGCAACTCAGACCGGATTAGACCATTTTCAAGCCTGGTTTTTCTTTTCTGAGCTTCTCCATGCATACCAAATTTATCTCATTCTGCTCAGTTTTTTTGTGAATTAATTTATTGATAGGCAAAGATATGAAAATCTGACCCCGTTATATAATTTCTTTCCAACATTTTGTTGGATTAGAAAGAATACAAATCACAATCTCTAGCTACAGGTTAGGTATATGTGTTAGATCACTTTTGTCAAACTTGGCAACTTTGTCAAATGTATGGAATTTAAGCCTCTGAATTCCCCAGCCAACATGCCGGCTGGGGTATTCTGTGACTTGAAGTCTACACATTTTGAAGTATAGAATATATTATAATCTGGGATGTGATGTTACATATTTTTAATGTTGTAAGCTGCCCCAAATCACCTATATATAAGTAGTATAAATTTAATAAACAATTTAACAAACAAATAAGGTCCATAGTGAGGCAGCCTTTATTAACCATCTTTGCTTCCATCTCCGTTAGAGCTACCAATGTCTTGGCTGCAACTGTCCAGATAGCCAGAAAATGGAGATAAATAAAGTGAATTTTCTTTATGTCTCTAGTGCCACCTAAGAATCACCCAGATTTTTGCAGTTTGAATGCCTTAATTCTGCTTTATGTTAAATGTATAGATAAGGAAGAGAGGGTCACACAGACATGTATGACCAGGGAGAATCTCACATCCAAAATTGTGCACAGACAATTTGTAATGGTTTGTGGTATTGATTTGAGAGAGAGTGGAAAGAGACGCATCCTAGGCAATGATCAGATAAAAAGGGGTGGGAACATGCAGCAACATAATAGGCACAAAAAGAAACAAAAAAGTTTCATCCTAAATTTCTCAGACTGTAGAACGAGACAGCAGGAAATTTGTATTTTCAGACTTTCAAGATTATGTTAAGGTAACCTTATAGTCAAGTCTTATCCTGCTTCCTTTCTGATCTACCTGGGAGTGCAGACAAGAGAAAGAGAAAGAAAAAGAGAGAGGGAGGGAGGAAACGAGAGAGAGGGAGAAAGAGAGATCCATCTATTTCCCTGCCTCTTTCCTTTCTTTTAGATTATTTGCTTTATCCTATTTTTTGTTCCATCCTCTGTTCCTAACTTGCCTCTTCTTTCTTCCTTCTTGCCTTTGGCCATGGGAATGTGGAGGTCTGATTTAAAAAAAAAAAGTCCAGATGGTGCCCATGTTGATGGGATTGAAGCTCTGGCTATTTTGTGTCTGTTTTGTGTGTATCTTGTCACCTTTTTTCTTTTTGTCATAATTTGGTGGGTGCCCTTTTTCCTTTATTTAATTCTCTAGTGAGTGTTCATTTATTTCTCCCCAGGTGGATTGTGCACAGCTTCTGTTTCATTTTGCATTCTTGAAAGTAAGGTAAGGAAATAAGTAAGGAAAAGAAATTGGTCAATTAGATGACTTTATGATTAGTTTTTGGCTTAATTTTTGATAAGTAGCCTAGTAATTTTTGTAATAAGTATTATTATGCAAAAGCTTCTGTAAGTTCATGTAAGATTACACTATTAACTAATGCCTTTTGTTCATTTTCTCCTCCTATGTATTCAGAACTGGAAACATTTATTGACTAGATTTTGGATAAAATGGAGTGGTGGTATACCCATTAATTAAATAATTATTTGCAGTTATTTTGGTAGAAAAAGTGTAGGCTTTGTTTACCTTTGGTGAAATTTAAATAAAATATGGCAATTTCTAAATTTAATTATACTGTATAATTAAAAATTAGTGTCACCAATTTTAAATAGGACAGGTTTGTATCATATTATAAAAATTTTAAATACCTTTTAATACTCTGGGAAGAAAGATTGTAAATAAGGACATGATAATAAAATGCAATGCAAAAAGTGAATGAAGTGCTGATAATTGGGAATAAATTGACAGCCCATTCACAAAATGAGGATTAGATAAGAAAGGCAGAAGTTCTTGCGCCAGTTAGCTGATCTGTATATATAAGATGATTTTTTAAAAACCAAACAATTGATTTTATTAAGCTACAGGATATGGAACTGAATTTCTTGGTGAATTATGTTGAATTTTGTCTCTGAAGTTTCTGTATTTCAATTCACTTTGATCCATTCAATTCATTCCTCAGCCTCTAATGATGGGCATGCATGTATATCTTTCTATGTTTCTGCAACTTAGGACAACCCTTGAGATATCTTATAAGTGCATTGTAGTCCACTGTTAATGTAACAATCTTGATTTTAAGGGTTTTTCAAAAAGAAAAGCTATTGCTCCCACCTTTATTCTCACTCTAACCCTAACCCTAACACACAGCTAAAGTGCAACTTTTTCTACTTTAACATCTTTGGTATGAGGAAAGGAGATGTATATTATTTTATATTTTTATAAGTGGATCCTTTCTCCTGTTTCATATTTACAACAATCCTCTGAGGTAGGTAGTCTGATAGCTAGAAAATAACTGCATGGTTTATATGAGGACAGCAGGAATCCATAAATTTATTTCCCAATTTTTTGGAGAAGTACTTCAGATCTAATTTTGACGCTGTCATACATTTTAGACTTTTTGCAACCCCTTTTGCAATTATCTTCTGATCTTATTTCTACAAGTCCTTTCACCTTCTTTGATATCCATAATCTTTGTTCTTAGATTTTGATAAAATACTTCATTTATTAGGAAATGTTTCACCTTACACATCAGTTCTGGACATCTATGGGGTGATTTCCCTTTCAAAAGCCTTTTGTCTTTCAAATTTGGACATGCTAATTATCGGTGTTCAAAGAAATAAGTCAAACCTTATCATAATTTCTTGGTTTAACATGCTATAAAAGACGAAGACAAATCAACTTTAGGGCTGGTTTGAAATCTACATATATTCCTATGATCTGATTTTCAGAATCTCTCTTCTCTAATCTTGCTTCCAAAGGATGCTAGGCATTTCAAGAATATCAGGAATAGTACAGAATCTCCATTTATGTTTTGTGGAGTATTTTCTATTTTAAATGCTAAATACTGCTATTTACCACCTTTTCCTCCTCTTCCACTTTCTCTTCAGAGTCTACAACTGCTATTTCTACTGCGATAATTTGTGTACATGTGGGAGCAAGACGGGCAAATGAGTAAATGTGCATCTTGACCTTATATTACCATATGATTTATAGACTCCTGGGGAAACAATTATGAATTGAAGATAGCTCTGTTAAAAGTAGAGCCAATGACTTTGGTAAGGAACAAAGAGCTTGTGAGTAGATCTATTATTGGAATTTCTCCAGACAAGGAGGGAACAGGAAATTGCCCATATGCCTTCTGAACAGTTGTTCCTTGTGAGGAGGCCAGAAGACAATAGTTCCTGGCAAGAGTACTGAAAGATGATCAGAACAGCCATTTTGTTCACAGAAATGGTCAGCATCTTTTAAAGGACTTTACGTTTTGCAAAATTCCTTTTGTAATCACTTTTTGTTGTAACTGAGATTCAAAAGAAGATACTTTATAGATGTGCCTATAGATAATAGATGGTATAAAGGATGAAGATATCATTGGTTGTAAACTAAGGGAAGGTAAGAGTTACAAAAATAGTTTGCATTTGTGGTGAAGTTTAGAAGTCATTTTTTTGCATATTTCTTCTTTCTCTCTTCACTATCCTTATAGTTAGTAATATGCATATTCTATACTCTATGTTTATACTCTATGTTCTTATCATTTCTTTTTTTATTTCTATTTCTGTTTTTTCTTCTCCTTTGCCTTTTTTATTCTTTGTATTCTTTGTTTCAATTTGTATTGGATTTTACTATTGTTTCAGTTTTTATTAAATTTTACTAATTAAAACCCTTAGTAAAATTATATATAAAAAAGCAAACAACATGATTTACATATTGATCCAATTATTGAGGCACAAGTAGAAAAACCCACTATCTACATCATGATATTGTGATACAAAGTTCCTCATTTTTCATTGTGCTTTGTAGGCTAGCACTATTATTGTCCCAGTTTCCTCTTTAAAAAAGATGTCATCACATGTTGATTCTCTATATGGCATATTTACAATTATATGCTAGTTTGTAGGTTCCTTTCGTGTCTTTTTATCTGCCTCTGTTTTATGTCTCCAACAGATCCTACTCAACTATTGATGATTCTGGGACATGATATTAGCATCGTATTCTTGATGACTGAAAATGATTTGCCATTATTTCCTTCCAGATTTTTTTGAAGTTTAATTTACAACTCAGGCATTTCCTGGTAATCCCCAATTCAAAAAGTGACCAATCTTTCTTAGCCTTCTTAGATCAATTTAGAATGTCTCTTCATTCTATTAAAGTTTTCTTTTTTTGTTGTTATATAACTCTCTCATTCTCTTCTAAGCTTATGAGTGTATCAGTTTTATTTCTTCCTCTTCTTTTTCAAGAAAAGTCTTTCCATTTATTCAGCACGAAGAGCTTTTAGGATCTTTGTAATTTGTATCCATATGTGAATGCCATTAATTTGGAAAAAAAGTGAGTCATCTTTTTTAAAAAAAGTATTCTAGCCAAACAGGTAGAAAGGAATGAAAAGGAGCTTTTAAAACCTATGCTGCTGATTTAGTAATTTCTGATGGACCTGGAGAATTTTGACCCAAACCACTCTTCCTGTATAGTAGAAACCTATTTCCACAAACATATTTTAAATGTGAACATCTTGACATCTTCAGGCAGGTAGAAAGAGGAAATAAGATTCCAGGCTAGAGTAAAAGTTGCCCATCATACTTTTTTAAAAAATTGTTCTATTAAAAAAAATTAGATTCTTTCAAATCTAACATTTTGCATACTTTGAATTATGAGAGTTGTTATATTTTATATTTATTAAAACAAAGATTATTATGAGTTACAGAATAAATAGCTACCTAAAATAAAAAGAAGATATAAGGAAACAATGGATAAAGAATAGAATATCAGTAAATAAATGAAGAGAAATTATCATAAAAATCATTTCAATCATTCATAGAACTAGGTTTGTTATTGTCATCTCTATAAAAACTTAAACAAGATAGTAATATTGATATCAGTATTATTTGTCATTATTCCAAGGATGAATGCATGTAATCATGTAAAGCAAAAAAGGGAGGGAGGTTTGCAGAGAGAACAAAACAAAAAGAACAAAATTTAAAAAGACAGCAAAATCAGTAAAAATAATATTGGGAAACTACATAAATTCCATCCCATTGTAACCAACTGATGATTGCATCAATATATTTATACATATTGAAATTATTTCCAATCACTATATATATATTAATTATTTTACCCTTGAAAACTATACTCAGTGTATCTGAGTTTATCCTGTATTGTGAGTTCAGATACTGTATATAGGGGAAATATTCTTATCTAAATGCAGTCAAGTGTTAATTTTGCCATTCTGTTTGGTTTTACAGTCTGATAATCTCAGTAAAGTTTTTTTTTCAAATGTTGAGTTAAACGTGTCTTCATGGCCATATCTTAATAAATTGTGATGTTTAAATAATAATAATAATAATAATAATAATAATAATAATAATAATAATAATAATAATAATAATAATAATAATAATAATAATAATAATAATAATAATAAAGTTGGAAGGGACCTTGGAGGTCATCTAGTCCAACCCCCTGCTCAGACAGGAAACCCTACACCATTTCAGACAAATGGCTGTCCAGTCTCTTCTTAAAAACTTCCAGTGTTGGAGCATTCACCGCTTCTGGAGGCAGGTTGTTCCACTGGTTAATTGTTCTGTCAGGAAGTTTCTCCGTAGTTCTAGGTTGCTCTCTCCTTGGTTAGTTTCCACCCGTTGCTTCTTGTCCTGCCTTCAGGTGCTTTGGAAAATAGCTTGACTCCCTCTTCTTTGTGGCAGCCCCTGAGATATTGGAACACTGCTATCATGTCCCCCCACGTCCTTCTCTTCATTAAACTAGACATACCCAATTCCAGCAGCCGTTCCTTATATGCTTTACCCTCCAGTCCCCTAATCATCTTTGTTGCTCTTCTCTGTACTCTTTCTAGAGTCTCAACATCTTTTTTACATCGTGGTGACCAAAACTGGATGCAGTATTCCAAGTGTGGCCTTACCAAGGCATTGTAAAGTGGTATTAACACTTCACGCGATCTTGATTCTATCCCTCTGTTAATGCAGCCCAGCACTGTGTTGGCTTTTTTGGCAGCTGCACATTGCTGGCTCATATTTAAATTATTGTCCACTAGGACTCCGAGATCCCTCTCACAGTTACTACTATTGAGCAAGGTACCCCCTATACCAGTGGTGGCGAATCTATGACACGGGTGCCAGAGGCGGCACTCAGAGCCCTCTCTGTGGGCACGCATGCCGTCGCCCCAGTCCTAGGCCTTCAGCTGGGTTTTATAAAACCTTTTCGCTTTAGGCCTCCGTCACCATGTGCAAAAAAAAAAAGGCTCAATCAGTCAATTTCAACTTCTCACGAAAAAAAAAAGATCTTGCAAAGTTGGAATTGATTGATTGAACTTTTTAGTCCCACCCTGTCTGCCGTTACCACCGCAGCCACACCCAGCCAATTGGCCACACCCAGCCAATCAGCCATACCCACCCGGCACTCGACGATGCATAAGTGGGTTTTGGGTTGCAGTTTGGGCACTCAGTCTCTAAAAGGTTCGCCATCACTGCCCTATACTATACCTGTACATTTGGTTTTTCTTGCCTAAATGTAGAACCTTACTTTTTTCACCATTGAATTTCATTTTGTTAGATAGCGCCCAGTGTTCAAGTCTGTCCAGGTCCTCCTGTATCTTAAGCCTGTCTTCTGGAGTGTTGGCTATTCCTGCCAGCTTGGTGTCATCCGCAAATTTGATGAGTTCCCCATCTATCCCCTCGTCCAAATCATTGATGAAGATGTTGGAGAGCACTGGGCCTAGAACAGAGCCCTGGGGCACCCCACTACACACTTCCCTCCATGTAGATGCAGTTCCATTGAGGACCACACGCTGAGTACGGCCGGTCAGCCGGCTATGAATCCATCTGGTGGTGATGCTGTCTAACCCACATTTTTCTATCTTATTAAGTAGTAGGTTGTGCTCCAAGTGTGGCCTTATTTATTTGTTCTTGGACAATTAATGACTAGTAGCAAAAAGTTAAGTTTTAATTCAAAATTGTTTTTTAATTTTTTTTTGAACACAGCTTTGTATTTCTTTCCAGTACCTTTGAGGGATTTTTTACATGATACCATATATGACCAAACATTCCTTCTATATCACAACCTTTCCCAGCATTATTTATTCTATGATTTACCTATTTTTGCAATTATGGTCAGAGTTGATGGATTACCTGTAAAACATTTTATATCAACTTTTTTATTAAATTATAACATGGAGTGAATTTTACTGAATTTTCCACATTGTTGCATTGCAATTATTTCTTTAAACTGTCATATCCACTTTAGACTAGACTAGACTAGACTAGACTAGACTAGACTAGACTAGAATAGAATAGAATAGAATAGAATAGAATAGAATAGAATAGAAGCTGGAAGGGACCTTGGAGGTCTTCTAGTCCAGCCCCCTACTCAAGCAGGAGCACCTATAACATCCCAGGCAGGTGATTGTGCAGTCTCTTTTTAAAAACTTCCAGCGATGGAGCACCCATGATTTCTGGGGTAAGCTGTTCCACTGATTGATTGTCCTCACTGTCAGGAAGTTTCTCCTTAATTCCAGGTTGCTTCTCTCTTTGATCAGCTTCCAACCATTGTTTCTCATCCTTCCCTCTGGTGCTCTGGTGAACAACCTCACCCCCTCTTCTTTGTGGCAGCCCCTCAGATACTGGAACACTGCTATCATGTCTCCCCTATTTCTTCTTTTTTTTTAGACTGGCCCAATCTACATTTTGCAGCCATTCGTCGTACATTTTGGTCTCCAGGCCTTTGATCATCTTAGTTGCTCTTCTCTGAATTTTTTCCAGACCGCAACATCTTTTTTGTGATATGGTGACCAAAATTGGCTACAGTATTCAAGGTGTGGTCTCACTAGGGCTTTATAAAGCGGTACTAGTACTTTGCATGATCTTGATTCTATGTCTCTGTTTATACAACCCAGGATTGTATTAGCTTTTTTGGTTGCTGCTGCATACTGCTGGCTCATAATTAAGTGATCGTCCACCAGGACTCCAAGGTCCCTTTCACAATTACTGCCTTCAGACCAAGTCTCGCCCAATCTGTATTTGTTCCTTTGGTTTTTCTACCTAAGTGGAAGACTTTGCTTTTCTCCCATTGAAACTCATTTTGTTGGATAGGGCCCATTGTTCGAGTTTGGCTACTCCTGCCAGTTTGGTGTCATCTGCGAATTTGATGAGTTCCCCTTCAATTCCCTCGTCTAAGTCATTCATTATACATCTTTTTTTAACCAACAAGTATCTGTCAACCAGCCTTGATGAATAGGTAAACTTGAGAATGCTTTATTGAAGCCACTCCACTAATACGGCTTTTATTAATGATATGAAACTTAGCTGTGTTTGGCCAGTTTGCCTTGACAAAAAGTAGAGGGAGATATTGAGGCTTCACATGCTCATTTCAAAGCAGCAATTAAATGTGAAAGAATCCATAGGTGGATGGTTTTATGAAAGAACTGCACAGCCATAGAATTTTGCGATAAAAGAGGAAGGAATAGGAAGACTTGCCTCAGTTCATCACCACATATGGCCGTATTCAACCTTTATTGGTTGTTGCCCTGCAAAAAAGTGGTACCTTGGGCTTAGAATGGGGGTATGGTGAAGTGGGGGTTATATTTTTGCTATTATGGTTTTTGTCAGTGCTGATCCTTCTATTATAGGCAGTATTTGGCGAGTACTGTAACTAGATCATAGATGCTGGTAATGAATTATGCAATATATCCAGCATCCTATATATTCCATATGTTTCTTTTTTTCATATAGAAATAGAAATGTAAACATTTCACACGGTTTTACTGCTTAGTGTGGGGATGCTCTTGTATGTGTCTGCCTTTTTCTTCATCTGCAAATGTGATGCTTTCCACATCTGATTAAATCAGATATGCACAATTTTCCAGACCAAAAGCTATAAATTGATCTTTTGACTATTGGGGGTTATGCTCCAAAACTAATGGGAAGGATCCAGGAGGGAGATGATTTCACCTTCATTGAAATTCAATAAAATTATGCATAGTTAATAAGATTAGTTTTCGGTTATATATTTATTAATTTTTCTTCAGTGTCATCTTGAAAATTATGTTTGGGCAATAACCTCAGGAGGTTTCTGGGCCCAAACTCAAGACTGACCAAATAGAGCAATGTTTTCTGTGACATTTTGGACAATTTAACTGATTTTTCAGATGCATTTATATTTGCCACAATAATGTAATTATAGTTTTTAGGGATGTCATTAAACAATTAAAGAAAATAATTTTTAAGTGTGCTATATGCTATTTAATGTCTCAAAGATGATTTTCCAAAAGACAACTGGACTTCCTTTGTTTTTTTCTCTTGACAATGTTTAATTTCTCTTCCAAGAAGCTTCTTCAGAACTGAAGAAGCTTCTTAGATGAGAAGTGAAACGTTTTCAAAGGGAAAAAAAAAACCAAGATAGTCCAGTTGCCTTTTGGAAAAAACATCTTTGGGACAACCATGACCTGGATGATTGAGAATCGTCATAGACCTGCTATTTAATTATTAAGAGGACTGGCCAGGATTTATTTTTTAGACAAATTCATCACCCTTCACTTCTGTTAAGCATCAAATCTGATTTTTAGTCAGTTATGGAATAAGGTTTTCAAAATCTTTGATATTAGATGGCCGTGATGATTGAGTTGCCATCCAGATAAGATAGCCACACATATTATACCAGGCTTAAGCAGTTAAACAATTAAAGAGTAGATATTTAATATATCAGGTGTAATAATATAAACTTATTCTATAATCAACATATAATAGCCACCACTGTTTACAGAATACAATTACATTCTATTAAAATAAAACACAGCAAAATACAGATAGTCCTCGACTTACAACAATTCATTTAGTGACCGTTCAAAGTTACAATGGCACTGAAAAAATGACTTATGACTATTTTTCATACTTACGACCATTGCAGCATCCCAATGGTCATTTGATCAAAATTCAGACACTTAACAACTGAGTCATATTTATGACAATTGCAGTGTCCCAGAGTCATCTGATGGCCTGTTGTAACCTTGAGACAAGCAAAGTAAGTAAGGAAGATTTATCAAATTAACAACCACAGTGATTCACTTAACAACTGTGGCAAGAAAGATCATAAAATGGGGCAAAACTCACTTAACAATGTTTCAATGTGTCCATAAGTTAAGGATTATGTATCCATAAATTAAGGATTATCTGTAAAAGACTACTAATAGGCAACACTAATAATAGGAATATATGTTTATGTTATTTTCTCATAATTTAATTTTCTTATTTAAAGCTATTCAGAACATTGTTTTCTCATTCTTCTGTTTATCTTTATTACTGTTATATATAATTTTCTCTCTTTTTTTTTTTACTTCCCATTCTTTTCAGCTAAGCAGCCATGGCAACTGAGTGGTCATCTTTTGGTAGCTGCCATTTTATTTTCCCATACTGTCTAGGAACATGGTATTTTTCTAAGGAATTCTGAAGTGAAAATAGCAACAATCATTCCCCTTCTGGGTGCTTTCAAAAGACATAACATGTAGCATATTCCTAATTCATATGCTACAAGGAGGCTCCCGCTGAAGATACTTTCCTGTACCAGAAAAAAAAATGTGTTCCCGGAGGAGTGATTTTATATTGGATTCTGGAAATGAATTTATCCATGCCCATATATGTTTATTAAGCATTTTTATTAAGCATTTATTAATCATCAGAAGTACATCCATAACACATCATAAATAGTCAATAAAACCAAAGAAGAAAGGCTAATAAAAAAGTAGAACATTGTCTATCCATTTTTTCTAAGCATAAATTCATAATAATTTCTGTCACCCAACACTATCATGCTGGCCAGTAGTTCCTTCTTAAAAATACCA
Source organism: Protobothrops mucrosquamatus (assembly GCF_001527695.2). NCBI lineage: Eukaryota > Metazoa > Chordata > Lepidosauria > Squamata > Viperidae > Protobothrops > Protobothrops mucrosquamatus. Next base: position 1,533,098 of record NW_015386417.1, read on the forward strand.
CACATTCTAAACCTTTGCTTCCAATCATACTTTACCCTTGCTAGCCTACATCTCCGATTCCATATGTCATTGCTGGAAAGAGCACAAAATAGTGTCTGTAGTTATTATGCAGTGTCTGAGCATGTTAGCCTAGGAATATTTATTCAAATGGCATAAACTGCTTGCTCACGGTGAAAAGGCCTATTCTTCTTTCCCCTTCTTATTTAAACTAAGACGCAAATAATAAACACGAAGCATGGGGGTGGGGGGGGAGTTTGCCTGGAGACAAATGCTTTTTATAAAGAGCTGAAATTAAGCAGGCATCCCAAAATGTATGAATAAGATGTAGTATAAATCATGTAGAATTTTTATTAAAAGCTTTGTCAGTTGTTAAAGTCAGTCATATGGAGCTGTTGGCCATGAAAAAGGATTTTGAGAAACTTTGAAATCGAGATCTGAATGCCAGAGATGATGGAAAACTGGAGAAACAAACACATCTCCAGTATCTTCTACATTTCTCTTCTGTCTCCTTAAAACCTGCTAGATTCTCATTTCTCTAAACTTGCAATGTTATGGCATGATATACCGTGGTCCTTTATATTCATCAGGAGTTTGATGGATGTGCAATAAGAATGGATAGCTGGGAGTGGAGAACTCAAAATTAAAATCCTAAGAGTGGTGAATTGCCAGGAGATTTATTTTTTTCCCTTGTCATCCTTGCAATATATTATTCTCTTTGTTCTCTGCTTATTAATTCTTGAGTCGTTAATGGCATAATTTACTTTGCAAATTGCAATCATTTTAATTATTCATTTGTAAAACTTAAAGTGATAATAAAGCAGAGAGTATTTCAAACCAGGGAATCCTCTTTCCAGATAAAAAACAGCCAATGGCTATGCAGTTGGCATCAGGAAGATATTGAGTGATTTTAATACGTGTCTAGAATATTTTGAAGTTTTGCAAAGTCTTCTTGAGAACTATTTCACAGAACAAATCCTGTCTTCCTAAAGCATTCTGCACAATTAGCAGAAACTGTTTTGTTAAATAAGTGCTTGTATATCCTGTTCGTTTGTTATACCAAAAGAAAATATATGTAAGTTCAGGGTTGAACTGTGAAATGGTCTCTGGACACTTGGTTCTTTGCCTGTAGAGATTTCATGATTAGACAGCATCATCAGAGCATTGAGAATGTTATCTACTCAGGTCATGAAAATGTCTGTAAGCAAACAACCAAGTTCTGAGTGCATAAAGGATTCCATGTTTTATATATGTGCAGGACTGACATGAAATAAGGGTTGGTGTTATCTAGTTTTTTTATAAGCAAGTAAGCAAGCAAACTAACAAAATTGTAACATAGAAAAAAACAGGATGATAATACTGCATTTAAAGTCTAAAATAATTGAAGTTATAAAAGAAATATGAGACTGAAAAAGGAATTCAACTATTTTTAGAAGAACAGCTACAGTCTTTTCAGGGGCAAATAGAAGGCTGCATTTCCAATAGTAGATGGGACCAGGACAAAACCAAATTTTCTATAAAAATAATTATATTCATTTATTTACTTTTATAAATATATTCCACAGATGTATTCTGCATATATGTAATAATGTAATAATTTTATGTCATATAAAATATAAATTATTTGGAGGAATTCTGTACACAAGACTTTGGAGGGCAGGTATGGTGTTGGAATTGCAAATTGGCCACTCATCAATTTCAATTTTTCTAAAAAAAAAAAAAAAGCAGGTGATTAATTGTAACAAGTAGTTTCAATAGATGAACCTGAAAAGGTGATAATTAACAAGTTCTAAAAGGAAATGCAAGGTCAAGTACAGTATTATTTGCTATGTAACTTTTGTGTGACTCACCAGAATACTCCATTTAGGTGATTCATCTAAGAGTTAATACATTCAGTCCTATCTAATCATCTGGATTGGTAAGGAGTTGTAATTGTAGTAGCCCAAAGAAACATAAAGTCCTGCTTGGCCCATGCCATTAGGAGAGAAAGATGGGAACAACATCATTTTTACACTATTTCCTCCCAATACTTAAAAAAAAAAAAGATTGCTAGCTGTTGACCTAGCTTAGACAGGGGGCCCTTGGGGAAGTGTTACTAGGTCAGAAAAATCACTGCATTGTTCTGGGTAAGACACTAATCTACTCTCTTTTTTCCCTTTATTCAGGTCTACTAAATTTCTACAGAAGATAGAATTGGCTATCTTAAATTAGAGCTCCCCCATAAGAGATCCAAACTATGTATTTGTTTAAATGGGGAAGATCATAGACTGTGATCTGAATTTTTTAAAGAAATCAGTAAACGTTGGCAGATTCTATGTTTGGCATTAATGATACATTCCTATATCACACTTATTTTGACCTATAGATTCCAATGGGTTTAATTAACATAGGTCTGCACCACAAGAGGATTGTTCAAATAAAGCTTTCTTATTCATGTAATAGAAGCTTCCACTGGTCATATCTTTACTTCCTACTAATTTCAGCCATGGTAGTAACATCTTCAGATTTTAGAAAATGACTTGTGTAAATCCTTGAAAGCACATAAGCATCATAATCAATGAGAGTCTATGTTACATATTGACAAGACCTAATTTCTATTAATAATTAGTATATTAGTAATTTCTATTACTAGGCAAGTAATAGAAAAGAACAACAACAGGCTTCATATATTCTATCCTACAACTGGTGCAAAGTGTGGCAGCATGGGTGGTTTTGGGGACCCCAAGAATGTCCCCTGTGATACTACTGCTCCATGAGCTGCACTGGTTACCAGTCTGCTTTCGGATGCAATTCAAGGTGTGGGTAATCAGCTTTAAAGCCCTTCATGGCATGGGTCCAGGTTACCTGAGGCACTGCCTTATCTACTGGTACCACCCGTGCCGACAGGAAGCATGTTATGGGTCCTGTCAGCCTGAGTATTCCGGCTGGCGGGGTCCAGGTGGGGGGCCTTTTCTACTGTTGCTCCTGCCCTCTGCAATCTCTTGCCCCCCCTGTGAGGTTGGCCCTGGCCCTCCCTAGGACCCCAAAGATGTGGCTGTGCCAGTTGGCCTTGGGGCTCCAGTGGGGGAAATAACACAATGGGGGTGGTTGATTGAGTAATAACACATTCCATCTCCCCCCACTCCATCTTCGCCTGCCAATGTGTTTTTGGTTTTGATATTTGTTTTTAACATTTTATGTTTTAGATTTTATGTAACCGTAAGCTGCTCAGAGTTACCCTATGGTAAGATGGGCGGCCAATACATTTTATAAATAAGTAAATAATCCTCTTTCTATCCAGACTCTATTTTCTGAAGCTATAATGAGTGAATAAGAGTAGTGTGATCCATCGTAATTGCAGAATAGTACCAGAACTAATACTAGCATTAATAGTATTGTTGAACTTGCTTCAGAAGGTATGCTATATCAGTAATTTCGTTCACTTTATTCTTACAAATGGGGCAATATAAATCACACATTCTCAAGTACACCTTGTTGCGCCTTGTTACATTTTTTGTTAGATGTGTTCTTAAAAATTCCAGTAATCTCCCCTAAAATATGTAAACCATACAGAGGTAAGGTAACAATCAATTTACCCTGTTATACGGGTATAAGTATAGGAACAGGCAATTGTCTTCCACTTATCTGTGCCAATTTAAGTAAACTCAAATTTGTTCCCGTGCCAATATTCTGGAGTTTTCTTTTAAATGGATATGTTTGCAGACTTATACATGGGATTCGAAGAAGGCAGAAGGAGAGTAAAAATTCCAAAGCCGATCATTCTGAATGGGACAGATGGTGATTTTATCCAAAAACAGATTTTTAAGAAATAAAGCACATGGTTAATTGCATTAATTTTGATAATTGCTTTTGTATGCTTTGATTAAAACCTGGCAAGGACCTCTATGCAAGATAATTTACATATCTGCCTGTTAGTACTTTGGGTGTTGCTATTATTTTTTTTAAAAAAATGTATTATTATTGCAAAGTTCCAGTTATTGAATGTTGCCCACATGTTATGTGGATGATGCTTATGGGTGACTTGATGAAAGAACTTAAAGGCCCTAGACCTAGACATTCTAATTACACCTAAACCTATACCTATTTCTATGCTATATACCAGTGATGGCGAACCTTTTAGAGACTGAGTGCCCAAACTGCAACCCAAAACCCGCTTATGTATCGTCGAGTGCCAGGTGGGTGTGGCCCATTGGCTGGGTGTGGCCAATTGGATGGGTGTGGCCAATTGGATGGGCATGGCTGCAGTGGTAACGGCAGACTGGGTGGGACTAAAAAGTTCAATCAATCAATTCCAACTTTGCAAGAACTTTTTTTTCCCTCGAGAAGTTGAAATTGACTGATTGAACCTTTTTTTTTTTTTTGCACATGGTGACGGAGGCCTAAAGCGAAAAGGTTTTATAAAACCCAGCTGAAGGCCTAGGACTGGGGCGACAGTGTGCGTGCCCACAGAGGGGGCTCTGAGTGCCGCCTCTGGCACCCGTGC
>NW_015386417.1:1537677-1543308 GCF_001527695.2 Protobothrops mucrosquamatus
TAGCTATATTACAGAACAGGATTCTGTCTTATATAACTTTCAGTGTTTTAGTTCACACATAAAAAAGGGATGAAATTTTGAACACATTATTCTGGCTGCCATCTTGACTTTTGTCACTTTGGCTAAGGAAACCTTGATAGAAGGCTAGCCATCTAAATCTATTAATAAATCTTTAAAGTCCTTCAGCCATCTGATACAGATAGTCCTTGACTTATGACCATCCATTTAACAACTGTCCAAAGTTATGGTGGTGCTGAACAATGACTTAAGAACTTGTACCTTAAAAGATCCTTGCAGTTGCAACTAAGAGTTGCTCTTTGGTAAGATGGGCAGCCAATAAATTTGATAAATAAAAATAAAATAAATAAAAATAAACTATTACAGTGTCTCCGTGGTCATGAAATCAAAACTCAGGTGCTTAGCAACTGGCATATATTTATGCAGCATCCTGGGGTCATGTGATCACAATTTACAACATTCCCAGGGGGCTTCTGACAAACAAAGTCCATGGGGGGGGGGAGCTGGATTTGCTTAATAACTATGTGATTTGCAAAAAAAAAAAGGTGTGACTCATTTAACCATGGGTGTGACTCATTTAACCATGTCACTTAGCAATGGAAATTCCAATTCCAATTGTGGTTGCAATTTGAGGGGCTCTGCACAATTGCAAGTGACAGAAGGACCAGCGATTCTGTTTTTAATAACTTTTTGTGAAAGGTACAGGATTTCTGCAGTGAGGGGGTAAAAAAATCAAAATGGAGACCTCCGTTATGTGATCAAAACCCAGCCTGTTTTTTATGCGTGGTATGTCGTAAGGGATTTTAGGAATCAAGTACCTATGATGTCGGTTGGCCATAGCCATTACTGTACTGGAGCTTCTCCACTATGGAATAATTCCTGCCAGAGATAAGATCAATGCCTTCTCTTTTAATATTTAAAAGTTTTTGAAAAGAAGACATTTTTATCAGCTTTTGGCGTGTGTAGACAGAGTTTCCTAAGATGTGATCTGCTTTTTTGGGGTGTGTGTGACATTTTATGGAGCTTTGGTTTTAAGATAATAGAATGTTATTACACTTTACTCTTTATATGTTGATAATTTGGATTATTTACAATGAGGTATTTGTGCCAGCCTCACTATGTAGCTCTGACCAAGAAATCAACTCCACAAGAAAGCTGAAACTACTTTTATTGAGATTGGCTATAAAAATGGAATCTTTTAAGTTTGATTGTGCTGTCCTCTTCTTCCTTGTAGTTCAGTGACATAGGGAGATGTCTGTTTGAGCAGCTTCCACAGGTTATCTGAATGTTAAAAAATGTTTCAGCCCCTTCTGCCTAGACCCGGGGTAGGCAACCTTGGCTCTTTTATGACTTGTGGACTTTAACTCCCAGAATTCCTGAGCCAGCATAGGAATTCTGGGAGTTGAAGTCCACAGGTCATAAAAGAGCCAAGGTTGCTTACCGCTGGTCTAGACAAAGGTGCCTGCATGTATCCCTCAGGGACATCTTCCTTACAATTTATATGTTGCTGCTGTGAACTAGTTAGAATTGAAGTGATAAAAGCACCATAAAATGCATGCATAATAAATCTATATTCTAGATTGAATATTGCAATCTTGGTCCACTTTTTATAGGATGAAAGAGAAATTAACTTGCTTCTGCCTCTGAATCCTGTGACTGAATTCCAAATTCTCAATTTAAATGTCTCTTTCATAAATCAGAAAGAATTTTTTTCTTTCAGAGTTGGCCCTTCTTTTGAAAAAAATAAGGAAATGGCCATGAGGGGTGATGTGTCTATCTCCAATCTTTATTTCCTAAATTGGCTGATTTCAAATCAGATAACAGATCTGATTCAACAAATAGTCCAGTTACATTCTGTATACAAAACAGGGGAAATGGTTTTAGGACGAATGTGGCACTAAATATGGCACTGATTTTAATATTAACATTGTCACTGGGTTCCTATAAGGATTCCAACACAATAATAAATGGTCATGTTCATACTAAGCCCAAACCAAATTATATTTTTACTTTGTGTACTGTATGAACTTAGGCATTATAGTTCACTGAAGCAAACTATGATTAAGCCAAGAGTTGATTTACAGTGAAGCATGAATCTAATATTTAAAAAGTAAAGCAGTTCAGTTGCAAAGTGTATTAATATTGTTCCCTTTTGAAATAATAATAATAACAATATACAATCTAAATTTATATTCAGAAATTTGTATTGAAGGGTGTTGTGTAAAGAGACCAATCTTCTCTCTTGGATGCATTGCAGCAACATCCCCATGAACATTATTGGCCTTGGAAAATTTTAATATACCCATTGCCAATAAATTATCTTCTTTTACACCCAAGTATATGTTTGTAGTCTTGAAATCTTGTGGTTTCTGAAATCCCTCCCAAAAATGTCTGCAAAATCGTAATTCTTAATAGGATGGAAGAGGAAAATTATTAGGTGCAGGGGTAACAACCCTATTGAATACATTAATATAATTTAAATCAAACTGAATGGGGTTTTTTTTCTCCACACAGATCTTTATGACCAAGTCTATGCTATAGAAAACCAACATGGTGTAATGGAATAGCCTTATTCTCTTAGAGTATCTCACAGGGTGATAATTGTGAGGAAAAATAAGAGAAGGGACCCTGCCATATTTCAGCTTGAATTTCTGTATGAAAAGATGAGTCTAAGTCTATCAACTTTTTAAAGAACAAATAGGGCCCCTGAGCTGAAGAAAAATTCAGATCCTGGTCAACATATTTCTTTCACAAAGATGATGGAAAGTCTTTGTTTCTTGGTGCTAGATCAGCCTGACCTTCTGCTACTTCATTTGGAACTTCAAGTTCTATCTATGTTGTCGGACTTTCCATACTTGTTTTCTTTCTCTGAACCCACTAGATTCTTTTACAGGCTCTCATTGTTATGTGCAATAAACACATTATTATTGTATACTGGCAAATACGTCATAGAATCCTCTTGAGACAGTCATTTTTAGTCTTCTTGAAGAGGAAAGCGAGAGGGAAACACAATCAAGTGGATACTTTTAATTAAATCCGGAAAAGGAGTGCAGTATCTGTTTGGGTGTCTGGACTGAAATACCCAATAGCAATTGGGGATGAATATGTGCCTCTTGTAAAAATCTATGGTCTTGATTTTCACCGGAGATGGATGCTTCTGCAGGTTGAGACTTGAATATAAAAATATCTGAATGGGAATTGGGAAAGGAAATGGACTGTTACTGTTAGCACTTGATGCTGCACTTGACAAGATAGCCATAATGTATGACATTTTCATAGTATTTATACTGAACTATTAGGTTTATTGTGTGCATTACATTCATCCTGAGATGAGTATTCAATGAGATAGGAAGTCTCAGAATAAAAACCACAGACAGATGTACACTCATACATCATCTTACCATAAAGATATGGGATATAGAAAATTGATTTGTTTAATTATTTATTAAATGAACATCCCATCACTATCTAATTACTATTGACAGTTAACATGATATAGGGAAAAAAAGTTAAAACATCTGTGGTAGTAAACATGAAATCAAAACAAGATAACCATGAAATAATAGTTCAAAAAATAAACTCAAAATATAAATCAGAGTTAGAATAAATAGAGCTGGAAGGGATCTTGGAGGTCTTCTAGTCCAGCCCCCTGCTCAAGCAGGACAACCTATACCATCTTAGACAGGTTACTGTCTAGTCTCTTCTTAAAAATCTCCAGTGATGGAAATTTTTGGAGGCAAGCTGTTCCACTAGTTTATTGTCCTCACTGTCAGGACGTTTCTCCTTAATTCCAGGTTGCTTCTGTCTTTGATCAGTTTCCAACCATTGTTTCTTGTCCTTCTCTCTGGTGCTCTGGTGAATAATTTGACCTTCTCTTCCTTGTGGCAGCCCCTCAAATACTGGAATACTGCTATCATATCTCCCCTATTTCTTCTTTTCTTTAGACTAGCCAAACCCAAGTCGCGTAGCGGTTCTTCATATGTTTTAGTCTCCAGGCCTTTGATCATCTTAGTTGCTCTTCTCTGAAATTTTTACAAACTCTCAACATATTTTTTGTGATATGGTGACCAAAATTGGCTGCAGTATTCCAGGTTTGGTCTTACTAGGGTTTTATAAAGCGGTACTAATACTTCATGTGATCTTGATACTATGCCTCTGTTTATACAACCCAGGATTGTATTAGCTTTTTTGGCTGTTGCTGCACACTGCTGGCTCATAGTCAAGTGATTGTCCACTAGGACTCCAAGGTCCCTCTCACAGTTACTGTTTTTTAGCCATGTCTAATTAGATCCAATCTAATTAGAATTACTTCTGGGATAGTTCTGATTTCAGCTTCATTCTGAAGACAAGAAAAGATCCAAACTGATTTCCAGAAAACCAGAATCGCTATTGAGAAGAAGTGCCTCCTGGCCTCAGCTCCTTCTATTCAATTTCCTCTTGAAATTCAGGCATCAAGAACAGTTTCTCCCTATGGCCTAATAAGTTAGTTTGACTCTGGTTGAAGCAAATGGGCAAGCCATAATGGCTTTATAGGTCAAGCCCAGACTTTAAATTGCACTTTGAAACTAAATGTGCAGCAGTAACTTATTCAGATGAGATAAATTACTCTAGCAAGGTAAGGTTGCAATGAGTGCACCAGTCAAGATACTCTAACCACATCTTGCCTCTGCTGGACTAGCAGGAACTCTTGAATCTAGAGCAGTTTTTTTTCAAACCAGGTAACTTTAAAGTGTGCATTTCAACTTCAAGTTGAAGTTCATACATCTTAAAATTACCCACTTTGAGAAATACTAGTTTTAAAAGACCTATAAATCACAAACCTGCTCTTTAAGGGCAATCATGTCTGCCCGACCTGAGATAATGCTGGTGTTAATGGAGAACCTTGATGGATAAACAGCATTTCTGTCTTGTTTGTGTTCAGCTTCTATACTATCAAGACCCTTAGACTTTCCAGCTACGGGGAAAGAATATCAATATCATCTTCCTTATTGCAGTTGAATAGAATGGCAGTTGAGTATAAGCATACTGGTGATACTATATCTTGAGCTGTTGGGTGACCTCACCAATGGTTCACTCGGAAGGTGATATCCTGACATGTAATATGTGGAATAGCAACTGACGCAACTGTACATTGGAATAGTATTGTAAGTAATACTCTAGACTGAATTATGCATAAATTTCCTATTCTTTTGTCATTTTCTTCATAATGATGCATATTTTATTGCTTGTTGCCATTACCAACATGTCCAGCATCATTTTATGATACCAGAGGCTTTATCAGAGCATAGATATGAGATCCACGGAAGCACTATAAAATTTGGGGGATTAGCCTTATCAGTGAATCAATCAACAGATAAAGTATAACTGTATCTTTAGAATAGCCCCAAGTTATCTAACTTTTGGTGCTTACCTTGTGATTTACCAGTTGCGGCCTTTTCTGGACCGGGACGCCTTACGCACAGTCACTCATGCTCTTGTCACCTCCCGCCTGGACTACTGTAATGCTCTCTACATGGGGCTCCCTCAAAGGAGCACCCGGAGGCTTCAAATGGTCCAGAATGCGGCCGCGCGGGCGGTGTTGGGAGGGACTCGTCGCTCCCATGTGACACCGCT
>NW_015386417.1:1543426-1545240 GCF_001527695.2 Protobothrops mucrosquamatus
GCCCTCAAGACATGGCTCTTCCAGCAAGCGGACCTGACCTAGGGAGGATTTTATTTGGGGTTTATTTTTTAACAATTTGACAGAGACACAACTTTAAAATTTGATTTAATTCGGTTTTATCGGGGGGGAATGTATTTATGTTTTGTTTTAAATATGTTGTGCGCCGCCCTGAGTCCCGTTGGGAGAAGGGCGGCATATATAAATTAAATTTATTATTATTATTATTATTTCTTATGGAAAAAAGAAAGCTGCACACAGCAAATAAATACTGCAGTAGTAATTTATGCAAAGTCATAATAGTGTAATGGCCTGCGGTTTTCTTAGGTCCCTGCCTATACCCTATCTCACCCAATCAGTATCAAGCCTGTAAATGAGTTTCTACATAAGTTTGAACTCATAGAATTATGTTGAAAAGGCATCTATCACTTTGGATCCTGGAAAGAGATGGGATTGGATCAATTTATTTAATTCAGATGAAAACAAGCTAGTGATTCTCAGTGGGAGATATAATTGGTTAAAATAGAAAATTATATTAGAGTTAATTTCTACTGTTCAGTGTTTTACAGAAGTTTTTCCCAAACTGGAAACTTTAGTTTAAGCCATTGCAGTGAACAAAACAACATTCTTCATTTTGGCTAACTGGGAGTGATGAACTGCACTCAAACTCACTTTGAGAAAAGCTGTTTTATGACATTAATATTATTTTAAAATAATTGGTATGTCATCTTCAACGTTTATTTTGATTGTATGTTTAACATGGTACTAGATTTTTGGCAGACAAATGGCAGCTGAGTCTGCAAAAGGAATGGGCTGGCAAATTCCGTCCCAGTTGTTGTGTTACTTGTATCATGGCGTTCTGCAAATTAGCCACTTATACTTTTTCTTGCTACTTTTGTTGCAACAATGCTGCTGCTAGGTGTCTGATAGATCCCCTGGGGATCAGAGGCCATTCTTAAAACTCATAGTATTTACACTAACTTTATTGTAAGGTTACATTAACAGAATCTTTCAAGTCTGAAAGTACATCTCTCTCCCTCATCTTTATAGGTCAAAAAACTAGGGAAGGTCCCTTCTGAGGTTTTTATTATGTCCCGTTACTTCTGCAGGCTCAGCTGCCTTTTATCTAGCAATTGCCTAGTCTGTGGCTCTTCCTCCTGGCTTCCACATTCATTCTCACATGCTAATATAAAGATTGACCTAAAACCATTTAAATCTGGGCCTGGCTTGCACTGAAAACATAGAACAGCTCTTATACATTGCGAAAGAAAATAATATTATTGTCAAGAAGTTTTATTTAAGCTTTCTCTTTTTCTGGAGAAAGGGAGAAGTCTGTGGAGTAGTGTTGGCAACTTTAACATGTGTGAATTTCCCCATGCTGACTGGGAACTTCTGGGAGTTGATGTCTACACATGCTAAAGTTGTCAAGGTTGAGAAACACTCCTTTGGTGATTGAAGGGTGTGTGTATGGTGAAGTGAGAATCTGATCTTGGAATCACTCTGAAGGTATGAACATTCACAGTCAGATGTTCTAATATTAAAAGATTCAGGATGTGGATGATCCCCTACTTCCTGAATGCACTCCCATTGGTCATAATAAGAAGGCACCTAACTTTTTAGAAAAGGGAGGGAGTATAGGAAGAGCAATGAATGTAACTTCTTACATTGCTGAGGTTCCAAGAATTACCGTATATACTCGAGTATAAGTCGACCCGAGTATAAGCCGAGGGACCGATTTTCCCACAGAGAACTGGGAAAAATTGGTGACCCGCGCATAAGCCGAGGGGGCATTTTGGCTGTTCCTCCCTGGCCGCCGC
>NW_015386417.1:1545297-1563551 GCF_001527695.2 Protobothrops mucrosquamatus
GCCGCGCCGCCCCCGCCGCCGCTGACTCGAGTATAAGCCGAGGGGGGCATTTTTCAGCCCCAAAAATGGGCTGAAAAACTCGGCTTATACTCGAGTATATACGGTATATAGGCTTATCATTCTAGCATTGAGTATGCAGTGGCTCTTTGATATTAGAACTATTCTATGCCCATACGTGTGAACGTTCAAACTTCTACATTTTTAAAGTCAAAGTTTCCATATAGTCCGCTGACCAGCAAGTAGGTTTGGCTTCAAAATTGCTGAGGTGATGGTCTCACCCTGAAAATGCTGCAGTTGCAAGAGGACAAGTCTTAATGAAGATACATGAAGGCTATTATCCTATTAGTGTTAATGGAAGGGAGAGACACCGATTAGGATAAGAATGAGCACTAGCCAAAAATGCACAGCTAACATTCTGGAATTCAAAGGTGTTTCTTCTGCTGAGTTTAAAACTCCACTCCCACCTTCATCAGTCCCATGTCTAATACTTTTTCTTGCTTTTCCCTGAACAAATGCTATGTTTAACCTGCTTATTATTTACATTTCTTACAAATATGTATGTTATTATGTCTATTATATCTTGCTTGAGTTTCTAACAATAGGCATAAAGCAAGTGCTTTTGGATTCCCATTCTGAAGGAGTAGGAAAGCTGTTTAATAAATAAATAAATAAATAAATAAATAAATAAATAAATAAATAAATAAATAAATAAATAAATAAATAAATAAATAAATAAATAATAGGAATAATTAATAATAATGCAAAATCTCAGAGACTGATTATCTACAACATCATGATTGACTTGCCAAAATCATGACAATGCTCTGCACCCAAAAGTGATGTGGATCAATTGTACTTGCCAAGATATCAGGGTGGCAGACGACTCTTACAGGTAAAACAAACTATGAGAGAGGAAAAACACGGCATAAATGACTATATAAAAAAAGCAAAAGAGCCTTTGTTGAAGGAGGTGTACAAGGAAATCTCTTGAAAACAATGAAAATGAAAGCAGAATATCGGAAGGAAACAACTGAGCATAGAGTTTCTAATTGGAAAAAGAAGCTTATGCACGGTCAATACTTGAAGGACACTGGAGGAAAGTAGATACAAAGCTAAAATGGAGCTGGTTGAGATCAGGAGTGCTGAAGAAAGAAACTGAAGGCTTCATTTTGGCTGCCTATGAACAAGGCTTGCAGATCAATTCCATGAAAGCAAAAACTCAACATGTCAGTAATAACAGCAAATGTCACTTATGCAAGGAGAAAATTGTAACAATGGATCAGTGGCTGCAGTAAAATCTCACAGACTGATTATCTACAATGTCATGATTGATTGGCCAAAATCATACATTGGAAGCTTTGCCAGAAGTTTGCATTCGAATGCAGCAAAAATTATTGGGAACACCAAATCAACAAAGTTCTTGACAATGAGCAAGTCAAGTTCCTGTGGGACTTTCAGATTGAAACAGACAGACATCTGTTGCACAACTTGCCTGACATCTCTATTGTGGAAAAGAAAAAAGTCAGGTTCATTGATATTGCAATACCAGGTCATGCACAAATTGAAGAGAAAGAGCTAGAAAAAAATAACAAAATATCGTGATTTGCAAATTGAAGTTGAGCGACTATGGAGGAAGAAATCGATGGTTGTACCAATAGTAATCGGAGCCCTTGAAGCAATACCCAAAGGCTGCCTAGATACACGGACATTTTGAACTTATCAGACCTGAATATTCTGACTTTGCAAAAAAACCCAAAACCATTCTACTCGAAACTGCCTATATACTCAGATGCTATCTTAAAGCTCTTAGGTCTTTGGTTAGGACTTGAACTGTTAAGTTTTTACAAGTCCCAGACTGTGAGTCAAATTGAAGATTAAATTTTAAATAATAACAACGCTCTGGTAAGTATAAAATACAGTGATTAGCAAAGCACAATACCCCCTAGATGGCATCTACAGAACCCGAACAAAAAATATGTGGAGGGACGAATTAAAATGACTGACAAATACAAGACTTCCAAATTGTGTGAGATGTTCATGGTTTGCTGAGATCTCATGAGAGTTCAAGGAACAATCATAAAGCTTCATGTGAATACCGAATTTTCATAGGAGATTGGTCAGGTTGTCAGGGTTTGAGCTCTCAGTTTAGGAGATTTAACAACCCAGTGAGATATAAAGTATTCTTCTTTTTTTTTTAAATGATGTATTCTACAACTGGATCAAATCAAAGAAAGCCACTTGCTACTTGAATTCTGGATCAGGCCAAGCCATTTTACATGGGATTGCCTTCAGAATGTGTTGGAAACTTTAATTAGTAGGGAATTAGAATTCTGACTTATTTACCTCTATTACATTGATTCTCAAGAACATTCTGTTGCCACCCTAATTTCCAAGAAGTGAAATTCAGTCATGTTTTAATGCCTAATTGGTATTGGGTCAAATATCTGAAGGTCTTCCTTTCGTAAGATCCAGTTCATGAACTGAAATGATCCCAGGAAGCCTTTGCAGAATTCAGCTGTAAGTATTATGTACTTACAAAACAAAAGCCTTCAGAATGATTATGCTTTCATTCTAGAATTCCAGCCACTGTCAACTCTTTACTTTTCCTGGTGCCAGAGCTCAACATTTTTTAAATATAAGGGCATCTGAAAAATAATTGTAACTTGCTAAGATAAATAACATACACCTTTTCTCAAAAAGGAATCACTTACGCCTTTGTTTCTGAAGTACCTCTACATTTAATAATAATAATAATAATAATAATAATAATAATAATAATAATAATAATAATAATAATAATAAAGTTGGAAGGGACCTTGGAGATCATCAAGTCCAACCCACTGCTCAGGCAGGAAACCCTATACCATTTCGGACAAATGGCTGTCCAGTCTCTTCTTAAAAACTTCCAGTGTTGGAGCATTCACAACTTCTGGAGGCAGGTTGTTCCACTGGTTAATTGTTCTAACTGTCAGGAAATTTCTCCTTAACTCTAGGTTGCTTCTCTCCTTGATTAGTTTCCACCCGTTGCTTCTTGTCCTGCCTTCAGGTGCTTTGGAGAATAGCTTGACTCCCTCTTCTTTGTGCCAACCCCCAAGATATTGGAAGACTGCTATCATGTCCCCCCTCGTCCTTCTATTCATTAAACTAGACATACCCAATTCCAGCAACCGTTCCTTATATGTTTTAGCCTCCAGTCCCCTAATCATCTTTGTTGCTCTTCTAGAGTCTCAACATCTTTTTTACATTGTGGTGACCAAAATATCTCATCTTATTAAAAATGGATTTAATTGCTAGGGTGGGGCGATGTTGTGTATGTTACACATTTATTGTATGTGTGTCTGTAAAATATCACACTGTTTGCCAAGGACATGGGGGAAGGTGTTTGCATTATTGAAATTACAAAATGTCCAATTAGTCTCATATGAGACTTTGCACAATTTTTTGTTTTTCTCTTCCTGACAAATATAGGACAGTATTTCTCTATGGGAACAAAAGCGTTTAGCCACAATATACGATAGCTAGTTGCAGAATTATAATGTGAAATGTGGCTATCCAAACAAAGGGAACCCTCTGCTGTGTCGTTCTGAGGTGCTGTTAGCTACAGTATTCTCACGTGGAACCCACATTCTAGAGCAAAATATAAGGGCTGTTTTGAGCTGATGTGTAATCCCAGAAATCAACAGATAATCACATTAGGGGAAATTTTTATCTGTCCTCTTTTCCAGCCCTATGCCAATAAAATTCAGGTCAGTTGCATCTTGCTATGATTCTTTTTGTTATTGTTATGCATGACTATAGTATATAATATACTGTTTCTCAGTAAGCCAGAAAGACATCCTCGCACCATATTGTGAATATTGTGGACAGAAATGTCAAATCATGCTCCCGTTTGTGGATTTTAAAAAAGGGCAAAATTAAGCGCTGTAATTGACTACTTGCTTGTTCTTAAATAATGCTGCAAACTGTACTGCCTCCTACGTTAATTAACCTTAATGTAGAATTACCCTTTCATAAAATTACAGACACAAAAAAAGTTTGTATATTTATATATTGGCGATCAGAGAAACTGATTTAGCCCAAGTGAAAGGCGGGAGATGAAAAATAGGGTGTGGCACTGGTGAGTGTGCTGATGGACACAGATCTATATGGGATTCACTCTGATTTCCCACCCCCCAAATACTGACAAGTAGTACCTGACCTGTGGTATCATTGTAGCTTTTGTATAGTTTGGTTTTTCAATTCACAGTCCACCTCACCTGTCATTTAGCCATTTTGGGACTATTTTATACCCCAGGGTGGACAACCTGCAACTCTGGGTAACACACAACGTTCAGATACTTTCTTCATTGTTTTTAGAGTACACTTTAGCAAACATTGCTGAAAACAGATAATGGTACAACTTCCAAGCATTTTTACATAGGAAAAAGAGAGAGAGAAAAACATATTGTTTAAAATAAAATAAAATTAAACATATTGTTTAAAATAAAAGGAGAAATTCTAAATTCTGTTGGGCTAAGCAGCTCTACATGTACACTAAGGGGTTTTCTTCATATGTGTACGTTAAATGGTCTCTGATGGTTGTGAGGTTCTAGAAGATTCTCTTGATCTAACTCTTTTGTTGTTCCTTTTTATTGCTCCTTTCTTTTCCTCTTCCTGATTTGATTACATAGAATAACGTCTTTTTTGTCTCATTTGTTTGTGAACATAGACAGTGTCTGAACTGTAAGCAATATGAAGATGATGTAATTCTTTACAAGGGGCAAATGTTTCAAGCAAGAAGGAAGAAAGAAGAGAAAAGAAATGAAGACAAAAAGGAAAACTGTGACCAATGAAAGTGATACTCACAAGATTGTTAAGTTTTTGTTCTTTATCGTGCTTTTGCTGCACAGATTGATACTACACAAAAAAATCCTACTTCCACTCAGAAATATATCCAAACATTCTGCACCTGCCTCATTAGTTCAGCCCTTGCTTTCCTCACATGCTGAGTAAGTCCACTCTCTTTCGTGTTACCCTAAAGACAGCCACCATGGTGTTCAGTCTAGAATATATTCCATTCTCAATACAGAAGCTCCTGAATGATCTCCCTATAGAGCAGCAGTTCTCAACCTGTGGGTCGCGACTCTTTTGGGGGTCGAACGACCCTTTCACAGGGGTCGCCTAAGATCATCGGAAAACACATATTTCCGATGTCTTAGGAACCGAGACACCGCTCTGCATCCATCTCCGCATTTGCATAGAGAGAGAGACAGAGAGGCACTTTTGCTTCCTTTCTCTCTCTCTCTTAGGCGGACTTATCTCCTGCAGGGCTCCTGATTGGCCCTGCACCCGGGTGCCCCACCCCCTGGGAGAAGTGCGGCCAGGGCCTCGTGGCCTTGGAATTGCCCGGGGAAGCCCTGAGATCCCTGCTGGGAGCAGCCCTCTGGAGCTCCGCTGAGCGGGCCAGCCCTCCCGCAAGCCACGGCCCAAGGGAGACCAGCTCCTGCGATCCCCAGCCAGCCCGACCATTGGACCCGCTGGCCAGGAAGGTGCGCTGGAGTCTAGGCTGCCAAGAAGGAAGAAGGAGATTCAGCAAAGGTAGGAGAGGAGAGCTGCCTCCTGGGGCCCAGCGCTGGTGGTGGCTTCCTTGCCATCCTCTTCCTCCTCCCCTTCTTCCTCCTACTGCCCCCAAGACGGCTCGGGCAGGCGCCAGGGCAAAAGGTGTGCCTGGGGGGGAGCAGCTGGGCTGGCGGGCCGTGTGGTTCCAGCCCCCACTCGGCTCCATCGATGGACAGAGGACGAGGCCGGGCAGCGTGGAGTCCCGGCAGGGCAGTGGCCAGGCTGGGGGCAGTGGGGACCCCCAATGATGCAGCAATGGTCGCCGCCGCCAGAGCTGCTGCCTCCTGTCCTGCTCCCCCTCCCCATCTGTTCAGCTGAGGATGCGGCGGAGGCCGGGCCAGTGTTGTGATTCCGTGCCAGCCTGTGTTCCCAACAGCTGAGTCTGAGGAATCTGAGGAGGAGGTGGAGGAGGCCTTTGAGGGGCCGTCAGGGTCAGAGGGAGGCTCTGATGAATTACAGGACTCACGGCTTGATGAAGAGCCTGGCCCCTCCAGTCGTGTTTGTGATGAAGCTCAGCTGTGTGAGGAGCATGAGTCAGATTCGGAAGGCTCACACCTGGATGTTCTAATTGATGCTCGCAGGCGTCGTCAATTAGCAAGAGAAAAACAACAGCAGTCTATGCGACTACTCCAAAGTAAAAGGAGAAGGCAATGAGAGGCAACGCCCTGGGACTGCTGTATAAAAAGGGGAGGTGTGGGCGTTGCTGGTTGCTGAAGGCAACCGTTTGCAAAGTGCTTCTTGGAATCCTGGTCTGTTCGTCTTGTTTGCAACGTGTTCCTATGGACTATTTCCTTCCTTTGGACTTGAGTTTTTCTGTTCGTGTTTTGGACTTGTTGACAGGTTTGTCACCCAAATAAAAGGGATTTTGTTTTGTTTTAAAGTCTCAGCCTATTGTATCAGCAGGGGTTTGGTCCTTGTGCCTCTAACAAGGACGGCAATAGCCTGGGATAGAACAGCCGGGGGCAGTGGGGACCCCCGACAATGCTGCCGTAAGAGAGAGAGAGAGAGAGAGAGAGAGAGAAAAGAGAGAGAAACAGAGGAAAAGAGAGATGAAAGAGAGAGAGAAAGAGAGAAAGAAAGGGAGGAAAGAGAGAAAGAGAGAGAGAAAGAGAGAGAGGAAAGAGAAAGAGAAAAAGAGGAAAGAGAGGAAAGAGAAAGAGAAAAAGAGGAAAGAGAGAAAGAGAAAGAGAGAGGAAAGAGAGAAACGGGGAGAGGAAAGAGAAAAAGGAAAAGGAAAGAGGAAAGAGAGAGAAGAGAGGAAAGAGGAAAGAGAGAGAGGAAAGAGAAAGAGAAATAGAGGAAAGAAAGAGAGAAAGAGAGAGAAGAAAGAGAGAGAGAAAGAGAGAAAGAGGGAGAGGAATGGTGCTTCTCCAACCAGGCTGGGCGGAGCCGGCGGAGCGGCCTTCTTGCCCCCCTCCCCAGCCAGCTGGATGGGGGGTTGGGGGTCACCACAACATGAGGAACTGTATTAAAGGGTCGCGGCATTAGAAAGGTTGAGAACCACTGCTATAGAGTCTAGTTCAGAGAAGTTTGTTATGAGAAAAAAATGGGAGAAATGAATGCTATGTAGACCATTTTTTGCTCCTGAATGGCAGGTTGGATATAAATCTAATCAATCATATACATTCAAGATTTCAGAGAGTCAGGTTGTTGGAGATGTTGGACTGGGGCAGGTCATCCCAAATACTGTCTCTTCTTCAGGCACAGAAGCTCCCTAGGGGACCTGGGATGCAGTCTGTAACACTATATGGGAATAAGCTTGGGTGACAGGAAAGAGTCACAGCGAGGGCAATGGTCAGATAAGAGTCAGCTTAGTCCACAGAAGGAATGAAAACCGTCTCAGAAGGGATCCATCCTACTTACCTGGATTGTAATGGCAATGGAGAAAAAAATACTTTCAGATTTGCAAGATTCTGTTAATGTAACTTTACAATGAAGTAGAGCTAGTACTTTGGGGGAGATGTGTGCTCTTTTGGATCATCTTTGGACTCCTTGCAAGAATGTTATAGCTATTCTCCATTGCTGTGGAAAAAAATGGGATTATTGGTGCTGCCTTGAGTTTCTGTACAAAAGGTGGGTTGCAAATCAAACAAGCAAAAGCCAGCTGGCTTCATCATGCATCTTTAAAATATTTCTAGTGTTTCTTTTTAAAAGCAATGTAGCTCTTTCTCTATTGCAGGTATCTATAAACTGCATGGCTTATCTTGCTCTGCCTGCAGACTGTTTCCTGCTTAGAAAAGATTCAGCCAACAGCTCTTGGTAATATGTCTACTCTGCTTGACAATTAACCTTTAGGGAGACTTCCCTCTGCAGCCTGCCCCCCTGATTTAAGGCCGCAGCCTTGTCAGTAGTTCTCCCTGCTGTCATGACCAACTGATCCCTAAGCCTGCTAAAATTTATCTACCCATGAAATGTGGAGGGAATGATTGGGGAAGCAAAGTGCTGATTGTTAAGATGGGAGTGGAAGCTTTAGATGGTATGAGGTCATCAGAAACACAAAAATGTTGGACGTTTGGGTTGGGGCTGAGTTTAAAACGGCAAATATTTGGGACCAATCCAGGGCAAGGCCATACTGATTTAATTTAGGTGTGTCATTTTACATCATTGCTATCAACTGCAGTTATTAGTAATGCAAATTAAGTAATTACATCAATTACATGATTAGGGAAATATATATTGACAGAAACATAATGTATGATGAAAATTCAGGCCACATGATGTAAATTGGCTTGAATGGATTGCCTTTTCCTCAAACGATCCATTAATTGCAGGATTTCCAGAAGCACTGATTCTTTTATGGATTATTTTTTGTAAAATGTGACCTGGGAATATTGGGGCTTAGTAATATGTTTAAATCAACCTTTATGGTTCGTTCAACAAATAATGTTTTGGAGCCAATATTGATGTAAAACAAGGACTGGTATAGGAATCTTAACCTTCATGGTGATCACCACAGTACCCTATCTGAACTGTGGCTATATTGTGTGCAAATGATTATTGGGATAAATTCAAGCAAACTCTGGACCATAAGTTACACACTTTTGTTCTAAAACAATGAATAACTTTTTCCAGATATTTTGATAGTAATGTCCTTTTGTGTGTGGGAACATTCTTATGTTAGTGCAGGCATTTTCTACTAAATTGGGATGAGCCCATATAATATGCAGTTTGGGGTGCTTTTGCTTGGAAGGAAGGAGGAGTGGTAGTATCATGCCAGCAATATACAAATGCATCCATGGCATTCATAATGTAGAAAAGCAGAAGATTTTTTTCTTTCTCTTTCCAGTGATAGGATTTGAAGTCATTATTGAAATTAAATGCAAAGAGATTCAGGATCAATAGAAAGAAATACTTTTTTCCAAAAGCTCATAGTGCTTTCTTTTTTCTATTTTTAAAATAGTGGAAATTGCAAGCTACTTAGTCACTCTTGTATTAGAGTGACATCTAAGCCCAAGTGATGAAATCAGTAATAAATCAATACATGAATTAAAGAGTTAACGTTTGAAATTGGCTGTCAGAAATAGTGGTAATGGCAGCCAATTGGGATAGATTAAAAGGGGAATGGACAGGTTCATGAAGGATCAGACTGTTGGTGACTAATAATATTGATTGTTGTTTAGCATCTGCCAGATCATAGGCAATATGCTTTAAATATATTGGGAAATGCTTGTGACTTTCCCAAGTATATCCAGTTGGCTACTATACAACACAGAATGCTAGACTAGATGTGCAAAGGACCTGGAAATTTGTTCAGCTACATCTGTAGTGCCTTCTTGCATTAGAAGTACATTTGGTAGCTGACCACTCCTGGAAGTTGTTGCGTCTCTCAGATTTTATTATTTCATCTTCCAAAGATGTAAGATTCTCACTTGGTTAATGCTTTGCATATTTGTAGCAGGAATGTTCTCTGTGTAGCATTGTAGAACTAAGCACAATAACCATGATGAACATAGGACAAAAGACTTTTTGTTGGGACCTAGAAAAACACACTGAGATACTGAATTAATCTTTAGAGTTAGAAAATCTGGTGTCTAAAAAATGAAGGTACCAAAAACATCTAGAGAAAAGAACATCTAGAGAAAAGCACATTGCCAAAAGAATATTCTTTAATTCCTTTCACCTGCAGATTTAGTGGCTTTTAATAGAGTTTAGTGTCTTTTCTTTGATAGCTTCTTCTTCTAGATGTTAGAATCTAGATTAAAGTTTCTCAACTCTGGCAACTTTAAGATGTTTGGACTTCAATGTCTAGAAATCCCAAGGCAGCATGCTGGCTTGATATTCTGGGTGTTGAAGTCCAGATACCTTAAAGAAGACGAGGTTGAAAAATACCAGTCTAGAGAATAAGAAAGGATTACACTATTTTTATAGTCTTGAAAATTAATTATTACTTATACAACTTTTGTGCAACTCTATTGCTCAAGTGAAGATTTCAAGGAGTCATTTTTAACAGGACAAGGACTTTATCCAGCTTTATTTGTACAATATGTGAATAAAATACTTTCAAAAAGATGGTGAGAGAAACTTAGGATACCTTTTCTCCACGTTAATGTATTTTAGGATGCATGTCTGCAGTCCAAAGCTAATATTGCAAGGAAATTATAACTGGCAATTATTTTTATCCCTGATTTATTTCAGAATATTAAATTCAGATTGATATAAAAAATCACTTGACATTAACTGCATCACTCCTGGAATACTACATTCAATTTCCTCATCACTTGATAATCCTTAGCATTTTGGCCAAGCTAAAACATATAGGGAATCATATTTGATTAAAGTGTATTTAAAATATATTAAAATGCTACCAAAGAAATGTAAAAACTATCCATTTATTAATTATAACAGTTTTTACTTTAATTTTTACATAATTTATTAACATTGCATGCTCTCCAAGTCTCAAAGACACTATTTCTTTTTTATCTATGTACTAGCTTCATTTGGTAATTTGGTGCAATGGGCCCAAAACACATCACCATCCGCCAAATAAATTCTTAAATTTGTAAGTTCTTATGCAAAAGTCCCCAAATCCCATGGTTTTTTGGAGGGGCATGAGAAAAAGAGAAGTTTAAGATATTAAGATATAAACCTCATGATAAAAGACCTGGGGTGGCACAGTGGTTAGAATGCAGTATTGCAGGCTGACTCTGCTCACTGACAGGAGTTTGATTAGTTGCTATTTTCCATTAGTTGCTATCTTCTTCAGAAGAGGGTCTTTGCTTTAACTGGTTGTAACTGTATCTTGCCTGCTCAGCCTACCTCTTAGAGACTCGGGTGTCTGTAGAAATGCATGTCTCAGTAACTGATTGTGTCCAAGTTGGCTTTTCTGGATTTTATTTTCTTTCAAAATACTAACAAAGAGGTTGGAAAACATGAATGAATGATCTTTGCCTTGTAGAATCATATTGGGAGGAGAGTTCTAACATTTGCATTCACATTAAAGCTGCTAATATTCACCATTTAGTTATGGAATATAATGGATTTAAACCTTGATATCAAATGTACATTTATGGTTTCTGAGAATATTTTTAATTGAAAGAACCATCTTAATAGGATTAAAGCATTAATCCTATTGAAAGCCCATTGTTTTAAAGGATCAAACTCATAGAAGTTTGATACCATCTAATGGTTAATACTAGGCTCAATCAACATTTTTTAAGATTAACCAATTTAAAGTATCTATCAATACAATTATGTAGGCAAATGATGTAGTTGGATGTTGTTCAGCATTAGACCTTCATATTTTGAAAGCATTTCAAAATGACTCTTCAATGATGTGCCTGTCCTCCTTGAAAGGCTTGGCTGATTAATTGTCATACAAGGAAGTTAGTGATGCACAATACTGTCATCTGCAGGAGTTTAATTTGAGCAGTAACTCGGTCCCTAAAACTTTTAACACCAGGGCTCAACTCTGGAAAATATAAAAGTATAAAAGTCATTGAAGTATCGCGCAGCACATGCTGAAAGCTTTCCCCTTGATTCAACGAAGCATCCCACTCATTTCTACTAAAGATGGTTCAAAGTTAGAAGAAAGGACATCCAGACAGGGACATTAAGGTAAGTCATCAATAAAAAAAAACACATCAAAGGAACAATTCTTATTTGGTTCAAGAGGGAGCTATATTTATCACAAGACAGCCATGCTTCAGTGGTAGAATACATGCTTATAGAAAGTTCATTCTTTAGCAGTAAAATCAAAAGCTTAGGTAATAGATGATGAGAAATACCTTATCCAGACAAACACGGAAGTGTGGTGTCAGCCAGGAAATTGGAAGAAACAAGACAGATTCAGTATAAAGCAGACTCAAGTGATATTTAAGTGCAAGAACTGTTCTTGTTTTCCAAGACATAAGTTTAGGTGGGGAAATGAAGTGAGCTCATGAAAGGCAAATTGAGGTCCAGACAAAGTTGTCAAGATTGAGAAACACTGCTATAAAGGAGACCCTTTTGCTAGGAAATCCATAGTTTGGTGGTAAATTTTGAAAACGTTTTAAGAGGCTAGGTGAAGAACTTTATATATATAAAAAAGAGGATCTTTTATGCATCTCTGCTTTAGATATAGATGACCAGAAAGGTGTAAGAAACAAGATAAATCCACACATGGATATGCAGCATTTAGGTCAGAATAGATGCCCTTAGTAAACAATGGGAATGAGTGGAAATGGCAGACACAAATGTTGATTGAAGAATCTTAATAACAGAGTGATATATATATATATATATATAAAAGTAAAATGAGATGTCATTAACCAGATTTATTTTAGCTTAGTGTGTTCTGTTGACCCATTTGTTATATCATTCACAGAGAAGAGTTTATAAAAGAGTTTTATAATATTTTAGACACTTTCTTCAAAGATATTTGTTATGTAGCTGCTTCTGATATTATTTTGAATGGACAGACACAGGAGCAAGGAAAAAATAAATAAATTCTTGCTGATTTCCCCAGGACCTACCTTTGTGCTTCAGGTGAACTCTTGGCTGTTATTGGTATGTTGTGCAATGGAATTTAAAGGACAAAATCATACAAGGTTTCATATTGGCTATTTTACTTTCTGTTCCAACTAGCAGAAATATACCCAAGGCAAATGAAGGATAAATATTACATTTTGGATGTCTCCCCAGCTTCCCATTCTAATAATGCATAAAATATAGACCTCCTGACAATTATGTTGTTGTAAAGGCTCCAGTGTTAAGTCAAAGATTTGATTTTTGTGTCCACATTCAAAATAGATTACTATTGAGCACCAGATTCATGAGCTACATAGTAAATAGCTGCAGTCCTCTTAATGAACAGTAAATAAAATTCTTTTAAAAAAAACTAACGTCCAGGAATTAAGGAAAAGGCAGGCAATATTTTGTGACTGCAAATTGCATTAATTTTTAAAAAAGTGTTGGCCAGCAGAGGGCACAAGAAAGGACAGAGAGACTGACACCAGGAGAAAGCTGGGCAGAAGTATCAGACTTTTCTGTATTTTCAATATGAGTAAGCAACAGTTCTTTTTCTTTTTAGGAAACATAATATTTAAATATTTATTTAAAATATTTTAAAATTCTGCTATACTAATTTTAAAAGCACCCATCATGGAGGCTTAAATGACAATTGCATTCCTTATTCTCTTTTCAGTTTGCATTTTTTTTGCTGAAGTTTGCAATAAAAAGAGTTTAGAAGGTCCCACATGCAGGCTGCCGGTTGTCTGGATGATAGAAAAGTGCTGTTTTCCAGGCCTTATCCACAAACTTTGGCAGATGTAACCTAACTTTAAAACTTCCCAGTAACACACACACACACACACACACACACACACACACACACACACACACACACACACACACACACGAGAAAAAACTCAAGGCAGCTAATATTACATTAAAACTTAAAGTCAAAAGAGCTCACAGCAATATTAAAAAGACAGATTACAGATGATCCAGGACAGTTAAAGGTGAGGTGCTCACTTTTCCAAGCTTGGCTTCTGCTTTGGTCTCAGCTAAGTTTCTTTCTTCCTTCTCTCTTCCTGCAGCAATGCTCTCCCAATGGGACCTAGAAATGCAGCATATCTTCATCAATTAGCCATGATCAGCATAGAGAAGGGTCATAAACCCCTCTGCCAATCCTTGGGGGATTCCCACTGCCTGTAAGTGGGCTGTCATCATCCCAGATCTTAGGTAGCACATTCTGCTTACAGGGAACACCAGGGACCCTTTGCCTGGAGAGCATCTGCTCATCTTCTGGTTATCCTTCAGCTGTGAGATGAATCTAGGGATGTGTGTGCCATATGCAAAAAGATGGTAGATCAAGGTGAGATATTGAGAGAGAGTCAAAGTAAAGTATTGAAACATACCATCTTAAGTAACTCAGGCTCAGATGATCTAAACAATAGTCTTTGGATATCTATGATGAAGGGTCCTATATGCTGTCATGGTTTGCAGGATGTCATGAAGTAGCTAGATACTTTATTTATTTACCTTTTTAAAACATCTCTATATGGAGTTTTTGCTGCAATAGCCTTCCTGTCTAATATGCCAGGTCCCAAATCTGATAGCGCTTAGGAACATTTTCATAATTTCCACCAGCCATTTACATCTAACATGTATTTTTGGGAGGATTGTTTTAACTATTAATTTCTGGCTTATCTTAAATTCAATTTTAAGTTTCTGTAATGATAGTATATCATTTTGGGATTTTCTAAACAAACAGCAATATATTAAGTAAATAATAAAGGCAAAGTGTTTGATTCTGCTCTACTGTGCACTATGCCCAGAAGGGACTATACTTGCCTTTGCATACTAGCCTATTGAACTGTGGAGTTCTTGGGAAATTATCCTCTTTTCTCTCCTGCCCATTAGCACAAATGGGAACCACACACTTCACATCTAATGGAAGAAATACGTAAAGACTACTTTTCCTTAATTACCAGTTCCCGTTTCTTGTAAATCAGAAGCCTTTTCTCTTTTAACCTTTTAAGTATGCCCTGTTAATAGTTTGTAAGAGTGCTTAGGATTTCCAAGAAGTAGTTGCTGGTTTAGTCTAGTGATTTTTAAACAAATGGTCATGTATATTTTCATTGTAATTAACTTGGCTAACCCCAAGGTGCTTCAAGTCTGTTTTTTTACCTCTCCCTCACCTAAATTCATCATTTTTTTCAGAGTAAAGAATCAAATTATTTGTGTTCTGTTTTTCTGCTAACGAGTAGCACTATGCACATCTATATACACTCTTCTGACCGGGAGTTACATCAGACAAGAATTGGGTTTGTTACTGGCGCTGCCTGCCACAGGACATGCGCAAATGTTTAGCTGGAAGAAGGAATAAGAAAGCATGGGGGGAGGAGAAATTCACATTAATGTATTCGCTTTATGAATGCATTCAGCCACCACTTGTTTTAGTTGTTGTACTGCTATGAATCGGAAACTCTGTACTTTCATGTTTTCTTGATCATTAAAGGTAGGAAGAAGGAGGCTGTTTAATCAACTACAGTTACTAAGTTTGGAAACAGTATAGGCTTTAAGTAACTACAGATACTTCCTTTGGCAACAAATTTAGCGGAAACCTTCAAACTCCCTTCCCTTGCAGCTCCCCCAAGGGAAAGGAAGTACTATTAGGATCTTCTCTTATTTTGCTACATTAAAGAAACATCGGATATTGACAGAAACTCTTCAAATGAGAAAGTTTTTTCCCCAGAAATTGCAGTTGGAAATCTACTTCTAAGACAGCTTTCTGCTTTCCTCCTTTAGAAAGGAGGAACTGGGAGATGGCAAAGACTGAACCGTGCAGATAAGAATAACATATCAATTAAAAAAAAGAAAGCTGAAATAATTTCTAACACCAAAAGCTCTATGTCAGGGGTGCCAACCTTGGTAACTTTTAAGTCCTATGGGCTTCAACTCCCAGATTTCTCCAGCTAGGATAGCCCATAGGTCTTAAAATCACCAAGGTTAGAAACCCTGCTCTATATTTTAACTGACTTAGAAAATATGCTTGTTATCACTAAAAATGAAAGCAGTGGTTTCCCCCCCCCCCCCAGCTGACATGCTGCAACAGAAAATATAGAAAGGGCATGTAAGATTAGGCCTATGTTCATTCTCTTTGCCAACATGTAAAAAGGACTCCTGGGGATCTGCCTGGATATTCCACAGTGTTCATAAGTGTCTTTTCCTATAAGGAAAGAGTGGGAAAAAAGAAGTTGGCTTTTGCATAGGAGATTGACATCTGAGTTTTCAATGCAAGAGTAGAGCCAAAAGATCTGAAACCAAACCAATGAAATGTAATGACAGTAAACAGATATTAGATCATTCTGCTCTATAGGCAAAAGGGGTCTGGATTCTCCAGGCAAAACATAAATGGAGAAGTTACCGATTGCCTATTGTTGTTGGATTCCGACTCACAGATTCCATTAGCTGTGCTCACAAATATTCACAAGAGCTGGAGTCCAACAAACATCCTACACTAAGATAAGGCAATCCACTTAATAAAAAAAGTCCAAAATAGTAATTAGGGATAACTCATCTACCTGAAATCTTCCTGGGGACAACCACAGGTAGTTCCAGAGGTATACAATGCTTTAAATTGGGTAACAGACTTAGTAAAAATTACAGGTCCTTCCACAAATGTTTTTTAAAGCTGTATTTATTAATAACAGATAACATAAAATATAAATGATACATGGTGTGATGCAGCAATAACATATAGCCAATTGTGGGAACTAGTTATTTTTTTTAAAAAAAACATTTTACATATGTATTTGGTAAATAAAATGGCTATATAACTTAAGCAATTGGTGTTTAATAAATCTAACAATGGATTAACTATCTTAGACAATTTGCACTTTTCTGGTGCCTCTGGATATAAAAAGGTATTTATTTCTTTTCTTTATAAAACAACAGTTTCCTATGATAAGAACATAAAAATTTAGGCACATGCAAAAGAAAGAATGTAACAAGGATGGTATATGCTGGTGCTTTATTTATTCTTGGCTGCTAGAGGTTTACGGCTGATCTTTTTGGACTTATCGTTGTTCTTTTTTGGAGGTTCAGGGTTTGCCTGCATGTGTCTTCCATAAAGGCTGCAAAGAAATTACATAAAGAACACTGTTAGCCCTATGACTAACTCAAGGCTTTCAACACAGCATGTAAAACATTTTGTTTAATACAGGAATGTAATTTTATGAAAAACAGTTCAGCAAGTTTTGAAATTCCCTATGACATCCAAATCTTAATTATTATTATTATTTTTTGCATTAGAGTTGGAAGGAAAAAGGGGACAGAAAAACAACAGGGAAGGCAAAATAAGAAAAACTTGTTAGATTCTTAAAGATTTGGAGACACTGACAAAAATTGGATTGAACTAATAAGACAGAATGGCGATATCAAGGAAAGTGAGCTTGCAGTCTAACTGGAATACTCAAGGGCTTGATAAAGTGACACCAAGCAATAGTGCCAGCTTCTCACACATGATGGATTGCTGGAAAAGAGCTACCAACACATCAATGCCACATTAATACAGACCCCCTGATTAAATGTTGACGAAGTATCCTGCAATTAAGATCGCTGGCACTCACAAGAAAGCTAAATAGACTCTAAGGCTGAAAGGATTTACACTGAAAACCAGAGAGCAATTAATGGATAATTTATGAGTAATTCTTACTTAAACTAAAATTAAAAGCCTTCAAAACAAACAGGATGCAAATGTAAGACTTGCTCTGTTGACAAAGTGTCTTTTAGAGGTTGTTTGAGGTGTCAAGAGAGAAAAGGTTCTCTAAACTTTCTTATTTGGAGAAGAGCCATGCTAATAATAAAATACGATAATAAAAGCAAGCAAAATCTGGTACCTGTTATATATCATACATATGCCACCAAGCTCAGCACATTCAACCTTCAAAACAAATGTTTCTACAGTATTGAGACTGTGGCCACCAATCAGAGAGGACAATATTGGAAAACCTTAATAAGATAGATTTATACATACAACATGTGTGTTTCATTCAATTAGTTTAGTAGATTTTTATTAAACTTCTTTAAGGAAACAGGAAGGGCCTATTCTGATAATTCCTTCCCTAAAGAGTGGTCTCTATCTTGTTGAAACCACCCTCATATCACTTAAGAAAAAGTTAAAAGAAACTGCTCATTATGTAAGTTGGAAAATGGAGTGCAGGTTTAAAAATTGCACTGAACTTGCTAAATCAGGGAGGTGCAAAAGGAAGATATCCAGTGCACTACTTTGGCAGAACCGGTAGCTAATTTTTTGTTGCCCAGGCCCAGAATGGACTTCCGGAAGCGCCATCCTCACAGAGAACTGGTTGTTCACATATTTGAATCCCATCACTGAGGATATCCCAATGCCTTTTCCAATCTGTCGTTCTCTGGTTATGTTGTGGTTCCTGCCAACAATATAAAATATTGTTTATATTTTACCAACCTTGGAAGAATGGAAGGCTGAGTCAACCTCAAGTCTGTTAGGAATGTGCAAAATAAAAATGCGAACACCAGGAGAATATAAGACAGTTAAAAGTTTAGTAAAAACCTTAAAAACTTTTAAAAGCATACAATCATAGGGGCCAAGCTTTCGTCGGATCCTTCCGACATCCTCAGGGCACAAAGTCAATCAATGGGAAAAGCAGTTATAAATAAACCGACGCCTGCATCCGGGCCCTAGATCTCGTGAT
>NW_015386417.1:1565030-1566451 GCF_001527695.2 Protobothrops mucrosquamatus
ATTTCTTTGGAATCCGTTGGATGTTAGTACGTTAGTGAGAGTGTGTAGTTCGGTTTTTAGGTGTTGTTCATCAGCTAAGCGTTTTGTTCTGGAGATGAGTGTCTTGGCTACGGAGTTGATCTGTGCTGGGTGATGGTGTGAGAGTGCGTGCAGATAGCGGTTTGTGTGTGTTTTCTTCTGGTAGATGGTGTGTCCTAGGTATCATAACTTCTCCTTATTGGCCAGAAAACTTTCCCAATAACACCAGGTGCTCATGGACAATAATTACCCATGAGAGCAAACATTTTGAAATAATCTTTGATCAGAATTTTGAGATTCCAGATAACAATGGACATTGCCAGAATAGTTATGTGAAGGTATGGATAGTTTCTTAGTCT
This sequence comes from Protobothrops mucrosquamatus, assembly GCF_001527695.2. Taxonomy (NCBI): domain Eukaryota; kingdom Metazoa; phylum Chordata; class Lepidosauria; order Squamata; family Viperidae; genus Protobothrops; species Protobothrops mucrosquamatus. Next base: position 1,565,408 of record NW_015386417.1, read on the forward strand.
ATCACTATCTAGTTTATCCTTCAATTTCAAATGTTTTGAGATTACAGTTCTTAAAATTTGCAGTCAGTGTAGTTCATGTGCTTACCCAAAGTTCAGCAGGCATAACTGTGATGCTGGTTGTGCTTCCATAGCTGTAGGCCCCAAATGTGGCGTTCTTTGAGATGAAATTAATGGAATGAAATGGTTTCAGTTCTGAATCATCCAAAGTTCCTTGGGTCTTTGGAGAGAGCAGCCCTTATACATATCCCCAGTTCCCCAAATATCTGTGTAGATGAAGGAAAGTAATCTTGGCTCTTTCATCTCTCAAGTCTATTTGGTGTAATTTAGAATATGGTTAAATTTAAAATATGCTAGAGAATCTGCCATTTTACATTTCACTCTCCCATTTGCATCTGGGATTGTACTTTTTGCCTTGGATCATACTTTTGATGCCAAATCTAATCCTGTAACAACAACAACAACAACAACAACAACAACAACAACAACAACAACAACAACAATAATAATAATAATAATAATAATAATAATAATAATAATAATAATGTTGGAAGGGATCTTAGAGGTCATCTAGTCCAACCCCCTGTTAGAGCAACAATGAAATATGTTCTTTTCTGGCAGACTTTTTCTTTCCCTTGAAGTTGAGTAATTGCTATTAGTCCAAGCATAATTTCATTTGGGTACAAAGATTTGGCATTAGATTCTGTAATGAGATAGTTCTATAGAAAATTTTATGGGTAAATATTGAAAGAACTCAAAATTTGTTACCACTTTTTATGTATGTATGTATGTATATATGTATGGATGTGTATATATCTATATTTATATATCTGTTTTCTGAGGTTTTTGCGGGTGTTTGTATGTAGGTCTTTGGTCATTCGGGTTCTCTCCCGCGTAAAATTGGAAGTGTCCTGGCGACGTTTCGACGAAGTCACATTCGTCATCTTCAGGCTGGTGTCTTCAGCTTCGTGCTTCTGGGAATAGTGTGCGATCGCAGCTGTTTCTTCCTTTTAACTGCCAGTGGGGTTTGAGCTGATTGGGTGGGAG
>NW_015386417.1:1567421-1572558 GCF_001527695.2 Protobothrops mucrosquamatus
ACCACAAACTAGAAGCCAGTCCACAGCTGCATCATTAGCCACTTTAAACCTCTCCAATCCATACATGAAGCAAACTGACACCCACCATAAAGATGTGGCACGACCACGAACACGAAGCCAAACTACAGCAATGAAGCTCACCATCTCAAATCCCCCTGCAACTCAGACTAACCAGAGCACAACAAAGCCCCCACCCAAACAGAACACTCCCCCAGCCAATCAGAGCACAGCCAACCCCCCAGCCAATCAGAGCACAGCCAAGCTCCTTAACCAATCAGAACACACCTCCACCCAATCAGAACACAGCCAAGCTCCCACCCAATCAGCTCAAACCCCACTGGCAGTTAAAAGGAAGAAACAGCAGTGATCGCACACTACTCCCAGAAGCACGAAGCTGAAGGCACCAGCCTGAAGATGACGAATGTGACTTCGTCAAAACGTCGCCAGGACACTTCCAATTTTATGCGGGAGAGAACCCGAACGACCAAAGACCTACATACAAACACCCGCGAAAACCTCAGAAAACCAATATATATATATATATATATATATATATATATATATATATATATATATATATATATATATATATATATATATATATGTGTGTGTGTGTGTGTGTGTGTGTGTGTGTGTGTGTGTGTGTGTGTGTGTGTGTGTGTGTGTGTGTGTTTCTCTCTCTCCCTCCCTCCCTCCCTCCATCTATCCAGGTAGACCTCAACTTAAGGCCAAGTTGTGACCCAAATTTCCATTGTCAGTTCTTAAATGAGTCACCCCATATTTTATGACCTTTTTCTATGATTGTTAAGTATATCATTTAAGGTATTAAGTATTGTAACTTAAACAGTTGATAAATGAATGGTTGTTAAAGTGAGGATTACCTATATATGATCCTCAATGGTTCTAAGACACAACGTATACAAGTTCAGTTCTTACCGTGCTAATTTCTGTGCCAAGCTTCAATTCTATGACTGTGTGTCACAAAATTGAAAAAAGACGTGTTAATAATTTAACAAAGGAACTCCCTAGACCAGATCTATCTGTAAATTTCAGAATATAAAATATAGCCTTCTTTCAGTGAATTTGCTTGAAAAAGAAGTTTCTTGAATGCTGACAATGATAACATGGCTGCAATAATAAAAATAACATCCTTTGCAATGACATGACAGAATAATGCCAAATTAATTGTTTATAGTGCATGGGTGCATTAACTACATTGCACTAATAATATAATAGCTCTTTACAGTATAGAAGCACAGAACTGGAATAAATCAGCTTTTCTTGAACACAGTAGGAATGGGAGCTCACTACCTCTGTTGGCAACTGTCCAACTGAATTTCTACTGATAAGAAATTTTTGACAACTTAACCAGAATCTGCTTTCCTGTAACTTTATTGTTCACATTATGCATGGTAATTTTTTATGTGATATCTCCTCAGATCCTTGAAAGATGCTAGCATATCTCTGCTTTATCCTTTCTTCTGAAAGCTACAAAATAGGCAGGTCCCTCAGGTTTTCTTTGTAAGACTTAGAATCTGTTCATCTGGATTCATTCTTTGTGGATTCATTCCTTAGAGGGCAAGACCAAAAGTTCAAGATTAAAACTAGAAGGAAACTGTTCAGGAAAGACATCTAAGCTACCAGACAATAGAACAGGCTGACAAATGAAGTCACAAGCTCTTATTCACTGAGGCTGGGTGGCCATCTTTTAGGGTGCTCTAGTGAATCTTGCATTGAACAGGGAGTTGAATGAGATGATCTCTAATGCCTTTCCGACTTTATAAATCTAATATTTGTGACTCTTCCCTACATCTGTTCTTTTTTGAATCTTACAGTTTGGTGCCCAGAATTAGTAATGTCTAATAAAATTGTATGCGGCATATAGTGGAACTTTTACTCCCAATGAATCAGAAATTATTAGAGCTGTGCAAATCCTTCAAAACAGGTGCTTTGGAATGATAGTAATAAATACAAAGCACACCTTTCTGAATTATTAAAGCAGCCCTGTCACTTTACAGACTCAAGTGCAAAGTATTCCTGGCTGATTGCAGGTATCTGCCTCCACTTGGAAAGTGGCTGTGCAAACACGTGTATGCAGAGAAACTGCTACCAGTGTTTTATGTATCCACAAGGAAAGTGAACATGCATGGAAACTGCTATGAAATCTTTGGAACATTTTTTATGGAATATTGCACAGCTTTAGAAATCATACATCTATTGATGTAGTCTAAAACTGCATTTGCCTTTCCAGCAGTCTTATCATAGTGCTGATTCATATTAAGCTTGTGATCCAAAACAAATTCAAAATGCTTTTCAAGTATATTATTTCCAAATTGTTTGGAGCAGGAATTCTCTGTGGCACTAGGATCCACCTATAAGTTTCTCACATAAGAAAATAAAAAAAATATTGGTGCTGTAATTGCAATCAATAAATGGCAGAATCTTTCTAAACCACTATAGTCAGATGTGAGATGCAGCTTTCTTATTAAGGAAAAGGGTACATTGTTTTCCAGATTTTAATATGAATCTGAAAAGATATTTTTACAAATAAACATCTTGGTATTATCTTATTTACCAAGACGTTTATTTGTAAAAATATATTTTAAATATTTATATATAAATATATATTTTATATATTTATATCATGTTTTTTTTCTTGGTTATATAGGTGGTTATAAACGCATATTTGCTGAGAAGTCTGCTATTAGATGAGATATGCAGATCTTTTTTTTTTTTTTTTAAAGGTATCCAATTCGCTAAAAAAGCTTGTTGTATTCTCTATCCTGTCCCACTGAGAGTAACAAATGAGAGTACTCTGGCTGCAACAGCAAAACTAACAATAAGGGAGAAAGATGCTCATTAAACTTCATCATTCTGTCCACTTTAATGATGCCTTTACTTAATAAAAATTCCCTGAACAGTTGCAGGGGTATTAGGCAAGGCCTTTGGTTATGTATCAGAGGTCTGAGCTGTCAGTGGCAAAGATGCAGTTCGGGAGCCGCATTCCCAAGAGGACAGGGCAAATACGACCTCCTTGTAATAAATGCAAGAGAATCAATAACTGCAGCTTGGAACATTACTTAAGCATTTAAGGAAATAGGTGATCTGTCTAAATTAAAGTATGAAGTGCTAAATGTTACAATTTAAAACATAAATCACCATACTTGAAACTCTCACACGTTTTAGCTATAAATCTTGTTATTAGGGCTTATAACTTTAACAAGTGGTATAAAAGAACTGGGAAATATGGAAATATCTTGAATGAATTTCCCCTTCCTCTCCACTTAAATCTTTTGCTAAATACAGCAACAGCCACAGGCTATAACATAATAGGGTAAAGAGAAACAGTGACCCACCCCAATATCTGTACAAATGCTAGCCACAATATGTGATATGGTTGTGCCTGGATTTGTGTGTATCTGAGTGCACAAGTGTGTTATTAACTAGCTGATGAAACATTTATTTTAGGTTATAAAGATCCAGCAGTGCAACACTCTCCATTAGAAACAGGAACCTCAAATTCTCAAAATTCACTTCTCAGAGATATTTTAATGAATGTTTAGAATAAGGTTCCTGGAATTATACACCTATGTGATAAAAATATTTGTAGTAAATAATAATCAAATCTATGTATTTTTGCAGAAACTCATGATACTCCCTGACCATTTTATAACCCCAGCAATTCTGCTAGCTAGATTAAATTGAGAGAAAGTGGAAGGGCTGGTGAGCCTCATGACTGAATAGGGATTTAAATCGGCTTTTCCCTAATCCAAGTCCAACATTCAAACCAGAAAAGCTCATTATCTTTCACTTATACTAGAAAAATGATGGGTAATAAAAAAAAGTGCTAAAGGATATGGATGCATAATCCTTTTCTCTCATGTTATCTTTCTGCTCAGAATAAATTTTTTGGAAGTAGCACTTCTCTTTTACATTTTCTTCCCTTTCCAACTGATAATCCATTTAAAATCATTCATGGGTGATTAGTTATTATCTCTTTGTTTACTTTTTAATCACTCATGAACTGGATATCATGGGCACTCTGGACCTCTGTGAAGGTAATAAACCTATTAAGAGGGCCCACTCCAGGTAGATGACAGATCCTGAAGGCTTTGTGAGAGTGCTGGGGAATCTCCTAATGATTTGACAGGCAGTTCTGTTGTTTTTCTGGCATAAGGAGGTAACCTGAGCTCTAAATGAGATTGCCCCAATAAGGATCTGCAGGAGAGTTATGAAAAACAAAACATACGAGAAGATGCCTAGAAATGACATTGGTATAACATGAACAATGAATATAACAGAGGACTGGGAACATGTCCTACACAATGGTGATAAGAAAGCAAACCAGGTGAACATCTTTATTCTTAGTATATTGCAGATTTCTGCTCAATGTCTTTCACAATGACCCTTCTGAGGAAGAATAGACCTGTAGGCCCCTGATATTTTTTCCCCTCGAATTACTCAGGGTTAGAGAACAGATTGCTTTTTTAATTTGAGCACTGCAAACTGCCAAAAAACCAACAAGCTCAAATCAGAATTACTTGTCAAATCATGATGATTCCCCAGTGGTTGCAAGGCTTGACCAAGGTTTGTGTTTTTAATCACTTTTGAATTTAATTTTTTTGTACTGCCTTTTTAAGATTAAAAAAAACAAACTTTTACAACTACAAGCCTAGAAGTCACTGGTTGATTTTTCAATCTGTTTAAAAGAAATGAAACTACCTCTTTTCATCTTTGTAAGATATTTATTTTGTAACTTTTTGCAATAGACAGCAAAGGAATGACTTTAGATTTTAGAGTTTGTGCGGTTGGGGCCTGGCGTGGACCTGGAGGCTTGTGCGGTTGGGGCCTGGCTGACTCTGACTTTGCAATTTCCCCCCCCCCATGGGGGTCAATAAGAACAATAAACTGTTGCTGCTTTCTCGTTATCCATCTAAACCCCTGACTAGGATTACCATCACGAGGACTTTCCCCCCTCCCCTACTCTGCTGCTGGACTTCCTGATGTGAACTGGACTGTATTCCAGGAAGGAACTGCTGGCCCTGCGCGATTCCCCCATCGCGCAGGCATGGCCTAATACGATCTCAAGGGCCTGCCTTGATGAAGGGGTGTGGAACCCCGAGAGGTGGCATACAGC
>NW_015386417.1:1574846-1641746 GCF_001527695.2 Protobothrops mucrosquamatus
GTGGGAGCTCCCACCCTCTGGAATGAACTACCCCCAGAGATCAGGGTGATCCCTGATCTCCCTTCCTTCCGCCGCGCCCTTAAGACTTGGTTATTTCAGCTTGCAGGACTGGCCTAGGGGAAATTTTTAGCGGGGTTTTAAAATAATTTTAAATTAATTTGGCCAAATGTTAATATTGTCTTTTAATTATGTTTTTAATGGTAGCATTTTGTATTTTTGTAGTTGTTTTATCTGGCTGTTAGCCGCCCTGAGTCCGCAAGGAGAAGGGCGGGATATAAATATAATAAACATAAACAAACATAAACAAACAACAGAGTTGTTTCTAAACAGTTTAAATGCTAAGGCTTTGCGAAAATGATTTAAGGAAAGATTTTGAAAGAGAAAACTCTGGGAAAATGTTTTGCTTATTTTTAAATGCAAAGCAAGCCTTTGGAGGTTGATTACTAAAGCAGATGATGGCTATTTTAAAGAAAATTTTTGATCTGTGGTGTATGAAGTGACTGAGCTTTTTAATTCTTTACTGGAACAAAAAGTGGTTACTGAAGATGAACATAGTCCTTTGAAGACAACTGAAATGGACTTTAAAGGAGACTTAAAATTACAACTTATAAGAAAGAGATGGAAACAGTGGATCAACAAGAGGAACTGGATGATCATTTAAAAATAAAAAAGACATACAAATAATATACCCAAAAAACAATGTGGACTATCCTTTTGAATTGAAATATATTTACTGAAAAGTACAAATGAGCTTGCATAAAGAAGATAACAAGTTCAAGAAAAAAGACCAGACAAAAGAAGAATTGGATTTTTATCTATGGGACTTAAGAATGGCTGGGAAGAAGAAGAAAAAAAATACAAAATTAGTTGCTCTTTTTGATCATGTTTAATGTTTATCTGGATTGGATAGCTTACCTTTTGGAAATGTTCAATGGTATAGTGGATTAGTTTGTAATATTTGTTTTTATAAATAAATATATAAAAGAAAGGGAATATAAATAAAATATTTATAAATGTTATGTTCTCAGCCTGGGATAAATAAGGGGTTATTTTTCTGGTAATATTTAATAACTTTCATTTTTATTATAGTTCATTCCTGTCAGTCAGATGTTTATACCGGATCTGGCATTTTTATCCACCTATCAAATCTTTCTAAGGACCTGTTATTATTATGGTTATTATGGGCTGCTCTTTCCAAGAACATTTTTTGGAGAAGTCAAACTCCCCCTTTTAAAGCAGCGAAATACTTTTATCATATAACCCCTAAAAATCTGAAGGGCATTAACTTTAGTATGCTGCAATATACTTCCCACAGCAGTTTTGGAGGGCCAGTACAACATGAGCTGAGATTGTGCTCCTGTGGTCAAGGAACCATTGAAGCTACAGCTCAGGTTGTACTATGCTGCATCTTCTATAAGGATGGACTCACTTTATAATAATACTTCACCTAATAAAATACGGGAAATCTCTTTTATATACATTGCTGTTATCAGATCAGTACAAAATAAAATTAGGCAGACTTTACCACTAATCACAATATATTATAGTCTGTTTCTATTTTTTAAATTTAATTAATTAATTAATTTCTGTTATTGTTGTTCTTAATTCTTTATTTGTAATGCTGGTCTGTGACTATAATAAAAATGGAATTGAATTGAAACAGAAATTATTATGGTTCATTGCATAATCAGCCAGATCTTTAGAGTAGCATTTTTATTCCACCCATCAATAGTTAAGAGGGGATTTAGACTAAATGGAAAGAGAGACTGTAAACCTCTATTGTTAGGTATTTTTGTTAATTTTTATTGGACCTTTATTGAGCAATAAGACAGTTGAAGTTTAAGAGATGAGTTTATAGAAAATAGGATGGGGCATTTTTCTTTTCTTTTTTCCACACTGTCTTTTCTTTAAAAAATCTATATTCTTCTCTTAGGTTTCTTTGTTACTTTTATCTGTTAGTATTAATAATAAAATAACTGATAAAAAATGGTACTTGCTTTTTTTAATGGCAAAATAAAAAATACTGTATTTTAGAATGAATGTATGCCTTTTATTGCATTCTCGTGAACACCACTAAATAATGGCACAAAGCTGAAATTGAAAAATATAAGTTACCTTTATCAGCCTAAAAAGAAGATAGTCAAGTGAAATTAGAGTCAGGTTCCAATCCCTTGATAATTTTCCTTTCCAATCTTAAATCAACATTTTAATTTGCTTGCCACACTATTGTTTTTCAATTCATACACTGCTTTTTTTTGTAAAAGCTGAAGATTATAATGGAAGCTATTGACAGATTTTCCTAATTAGCAGTATCTCCATTATTAGCTAATGTGAGCATTGGAGGTTCCCCCTCCAATAGTATAAGATTGTGTAAAAGTAACATGAGTGGGGGTGGCTTTCAAAACAAAGCAATACAATATTAATTACAGTGCAATATAGGTATCAGAGAAGGCATCAGCAATTTTTCATAGTTATTACCATGAAAGAAAGGTGGATTGAGAGTCTATGTTGGAGAGACCTTCACTCTATCCCAGCCAACAATCTTTACAGTAAAACTGTACTTACTGTAATGAATACAGATCAGTTAAGTCTCTCTCTCTCTCCCTCTCCCTCCCTCTCTCTCACACACACCCCTCCATTTATGGAGATTCTCAATCATCCAGATCAAAGTTATCCCAAAGATACTTTTTCAGGAGGCAACTAGACTTTCTTGCTTTTCTTTGAACACGTTTCATTTCTCATCCAAGAAGCTTCTTCAGCTCCCCACCCTCCAGTTAGAACTGAAGAAGCTTCTTGGATAAGAAACGAAACATCTTCAAAAAAATTTTTTTGTTGTTGCCTCCTGAAAAAGCACCTTTGGGACACCTCTCCATTATTTTTTATTAGATTTCCCTCCCCTTTGTTTCTTATATTTTGAAGTGGCATTGAAGACTAATCTTCAAGCTAATTAGTTCTTTGTTATAACACCTTCAAAATAACCAAACACTAAAGAAGCACAGAGTGCCAGGTGGGACACTGTCATTCACCCTCTGGTATTTAGTTTTCAGAAATGATTTTGATCCCCATGGGCCACTCAATCAAATGAGAAGATAATGAACTGTAATAATATTAAAACAAGAGGACCCTGAAATTCTGCTGCAGGACTAAAGTTCTTTGGGTGGGTCCCAGCAAAAGAAATTCGTCCCATGTTCCAGTGCTTCCAGGTTGTGTCCTCTTGAATCACAAGAAGAGAAGGGAGTCTGTTCAGCCCCTCCATTGTAGAATTCTGTATTTGCAAAGTATATTCTGCCTTTGCTTTTTTAAATTTTTAACAGCATATCATGAAGTCCCTTATAATAGCCTTCCATGCCTTCCAGCAATAAACTCCAGTCTCCATTCACTTACTGGCTATTCACTAATTATGTACAAAATATAGATTACAGGAAAATATCACAGTCTGCATCAGAATGCATCCAGGCATTTTTATTAACTTGAGGTGCTCATCTGTTACATTCAAGAGATATGAAATATCAGCTTCCCCCCAATTCTCTATACAGCTCTATATAAGTAGTTCTCAACTTATGACTGGTTGCTTAAAGATCATTCAAAGTCATGATGGACCTCCCGGGGATACTTACAATCGTATTCTGAAGTTATGATATCTCCCTGCAATCATATGGCTGCATTTCAGGAGCTCAGCAACTGACCTATATTTATGACTGTTTGCAGCATCCTACAGTCATGTAACTATGTTTTATGACTTTTTTGTTGAAAGCTGGCATTTATTTCCAGTTTTCAGCAAAACCAGTCCCATAGCAAACAACTGGTTTGCTTAATGACCATGGTGGTTGCTTTACAACCATAGCATTCAGTTAATAACCCCTCCAAAGTTATAAAATTGGGTCACCTACATGAGTGACCCATTTTATGACCATCACAACTTACAATCATAATGGACAGGCTCCATTATGATGATAAGTCAAGGGCTATCCGTAGTAATGCCAAATTATACATATAGGTTGCAGTTGCTTTTTAGAATTTATAATCTTAATTATAATAATAATAAAGTTGGAAAGGACCTTGGAGGTCATCTAGTCCAACCCACTGCTCAGACAGGAAACCCTATACCATTTCAGGCAAATGGCTGTCCAGTCTCTTCTTAAAAACTTCCAGTATTGGAGCATTCACCACTTCTGGAGGCAGGTTGTTCCACTGGTTAATTGTTCTAACTGTCAGGAAGTTTCTCCTTAGTTCTAGGTTGCTTCTCTCCTTGATTAGTTTCCATCCGTTGCTTCTTGTCCTGCCTTCAGGCGCCTTGGAAAATAGCTTGACTCCCTCTTCTTTGTGGCAGCCCCTGAGATATTGGAACACTGCNTTTGGCCTCCAGTCCCCTGATCATCTTTGTTGCTCTTCTCTGTACTCTTTCTAGAGTCTCAACATCTTTTTTACATCGTGGTGACCAAAACTGGATGCAGTATTCCAAGTGTGGCCTTACTAAGGCATTGTAAAGTGGTATTAATACTTCACGTGATCTTGATTCTATCCCTCTGTTAATGCAGCCCAGCACTGTGTTGACCTTTTGGGCAGCTGCAGCACACTGCTGGCTCATATTTAAGTGATTGTCCACTAGGACTCCCAGATCCCTTTCACAGTTACTACTATTGAGCAAGGTACCCCCTATACTTTACCTGTACATTTGGTTTTTCTTGCCTAAATGTAGAACCTTACTTTTTTCACCATTGAATTTCATTTTGTTAGATAGCGCCCAGTGTTCAAGTCTGTCCAGATCCTCCTGTATCTTAAGCCTGTCTTCTGGAGTGTTGGCTATTCCTGCCAGCTTGGTGTCATCTGCAAATTTGATGATTTCCCCATCTACCCCCTTGTCCAAATCGTTGATGAAGATGTTGAAGAGCACTGGGCCCAGAACAGAGCCCTGGGGCACCCCACTACACACTTTCCTCCATATAGATGTGGTTCCATTGAGGACCACACGCTGAGTACGGCCGGTCAGCCAGCTACGGATCCATCTGGTGGTGATACTATCTAACCCACATTTTTCTATCTTATTAAGTAGTAGGTTGTGATCTACTTTATCAAATGCCTTACTGAAGTCCAAGTAAATTATATCCACAGCATTCCTCTGATCCACTAATTTTGTCACTTGGTTAAAGAATGCAATAAGATTTGTCTGGCATGATCTGTTTTTACAAACCCATGTTGGCTTTTAGTAATGACTTTGTTTGCCTCTAGGTATTCGCTGATTCGTTGTTTGATTATCTTTTCCAGAATCTTCCCAGGTATTGAGGTCAGGCTGATAGGTCTGTAATTTCCTGGGTCCATTTTTTTTCCTTTTTTGAAGATGGGAACTACATCAGCTCTTTTCCAGTCCTCCAGGATCTTTGAAAAATATAGTTCTGAGATCACATCTGCCAGTTCCTTGAGAACCCTGGGGTGTAATCATCTGGTCCTGGTGATTTGAACTTGTCTAGGCTCGACAGGTGCTCACTTACCGTTTTCTTGCCTATCTTAACTTGCGTTTCTATTCTGTTTTTTATGGCACTATTTTTGGTAGGTTGGTCTGTTTTTTCCCTTTCTTTTATATATTTATTTATCAAATTTGTACACATCCATCTCATCTAACTGACTATGGGTGGTTTAGTTTCTGCAGGACCACTTTCTCCAATCAATTTCAGCCTATACTACTTTGGATGCTTGGGAGAATCACTTGAACTAATGGAAAGACAAACATTTAAGTGCTTTTTTTCCTATTGATATCTCTTTACTCCGAAGCAGCCTTCCTATCAAAATTTGCTCATCTCATCTCCACTGTTGTACTTTAGCAAGTTATTAAAAAACAGGTTATTTTAGATAGTTTCAAACTTTTATGTGTAAGATGGAGCTATAGTTATATAACACATGGTTCATTGTATTTTCATTGTATTGTACATGATAAGTGGCAGGTAGAAATCTAATAAATAAATATATGAAATAAAATGGCCATTAAACTAAATAACAATGACCCTTCCATGATGAAAGGAAATCCTTGACTGCTGTTAAGAGAATAATTACTTTGGTGTTTGTACTGAAATCAAAACATGATGAGATTAAATAAACAAAGGAAGCAAACCATTCTGGAAGCATTCAAGAGTTATTTAATCCAATGTGGGCAATATGCAACAGATGAATCATATAGGGTACCTGTCCCATTTTGGAGCCTTCAAAGAATGTCTAAAATATAGTGAGACTGTTTTCATTTAAGCAAGGAGAAATACATATAAGAGTATTAAGGATTAATTTCTTCCTTTACATTTCAACTGCTCAAATTGTTTTATAAGTTAAAATTTTAGGTCAGAAATGCACTTCTGTAACACCGATATATACAGATGTAAATGTAAGAATACAAATCACAGTTCTTGTCTACTTCTGACCATCTGCATCATAATGGACTAGATTGTGAAAATTGGAGAGGATATAACTGGATTAACACTTCGTGTTTTTTTGTTCAAACAAAACATAGAATGTGAGAAAATCCAAAACCTCTTCCTTTTTTGATGTGCCTCTAGAATAGCCTCCATGATTTCCAGTTCTTTTGAATTATAAACACCAGGCAAAAACCTATTTGTCTACCAGTTAGGAATAACAGAATGCATATTGTAGCCCAATTCATTTAGATTAAAAATCTATTTTAGGATATCTCTGCAAGCAATCCTTGACTTCAAACAAGATAGAATCTGCCCATTAGAGTAATAAATTGTAACAGTCATAAAAGGGGTCACCTGATTTTATGATCTTTTTAAAGGTGATTATTATGCAAATGCCATGATCATAAAACAATCATGGTGGTCATTAAGCAAACCAATGGTCAGGTTTGTTGAAAATCAGAACGAAATGCCATTTTTTTTGCCAAAAATATTGCAAAACATGACCATATGATTGCAGAATATTGCAAACAGCCATCAGTGCAAGCTAGTTGCTGACCACATAAATTATAGTCATGTAAACTATGCAGAGAAGAGGGCGGTAATCGTAACTTTGGAATCCCTGGAGAGGTCTGTTGTAACTTCAAACGGTCACTAAGCAAGTGGTCATATATCAAGGACTACTTATATACTCTTCAAAATAGCTACAAAAAACATTTTGACCTCGAAGGACAATTCAGTTAAGTACATAACAGAAATTATAAGTCCAAATTCTATAAATTGTAAATATGTAATTAATGCAATGTTTTAAAAATTGTAATTAGTCACAACAAGTTGTCATTCCTTACAAGGATATATTATTTACATAGTTACTAAAAAGTATTACATCTAATTCCCTTGGTTAAATGATTTAAGAATCATTGGTTATAGTTTAATCCTGATATCCTCATAGGTTTTTGTGATGTTATTGATTAGTTATACAAATTGAAGCTGCAGTATATTAAGGTAAAAGAAATATTCGCTTGTGCATTCAAAGAAAATCTATGCACATAAGTGTATAGGAATAGCAAATGCTTCTCATATTTCTGCCAGCATATCTAACTAATCATAAAAGAAAGAAAGAAAATGATTTTTGATGCATCCATTTGCTGATGGATGATCAGAGGGCATAGAAACTCAAGCATGAAATCTTAATCCTGAAGACATTTTCATCTGCAGCCAAATCACCAGGGAAGGAATCAAACAACTTTATTCTGCAAAGTTTGTGACAACACTGTTGACTTGGCACTGCTTTTTTTCTTAGTTTATCTTTCTGTCGATGCTCAAATATTTATTGCTGAACTGTAGTTCACACTGACATCCCTGTTATATCAGGCCACGTTTTATTTCAGCATGAATTAAAGCAATAATATTTGCCAGCTATAATTTTGAAGTATGCCATTCTGTCTCTCTGTCAACCTCACCCAAAGAAGTTTAGCACCAACCATGTCCACTACAATGAAATTTTACACTGAATGTCTGTAATGCTATAAAACTGCTCCCAGGAAGTTGGAAAATCTTCCACTGCTAAAAACAAACTATTTCCAAGCTTGGATGGAGTAAGACACACAACTTATTCAGAAGCAATGAAATATAGGAAGCTGCTTTCCAGGTTAATTTAAGTTTATTGTTAGACTATTAGTGGAGAGAAGGAATATGGCCTACAGAGATGTTTTGCTGCGTTAGAGATATATGGAGAAAGAGAGTTTTGGGTGTTGGGCCTCTAGAGCAGGGGTCTCCAACCCTCAGTCCATGGATCATACCGCTCCAAAGCCTGATAGGAAGTGGGCTACACAGCTGGAAGTGAGCAGTGAGTGAGCAAAATTAAAACCAAAACCATCCCCTTCCCTGGTCCATGGAAAAACTGTCTTCCACAAAACCATTTAAGTGGCGGGTGAGCAAGTGAAACCAAAAACATATCCCCCCCCCCGATCCATAGAAAAATTGTCTACCACAAATCCAGTTGAGCAATGGGTGAGTGAGCAAAACTAACCCCTTGAAAGTGTGTGGAAAAATTGTTTTCCACGTAACTGATTCCTGGTGCCAAAAGGATTGGGGACTGCTGCTCTCGAGTTCAAGTGAACAGGAAATTTATACATATAGGGTGCACATGCATCCTATGGGATAACGGGGTATGGAGAGGGTGTAGATTTGTGTAACAAGCAGGGGAGGGGAGTATTGATGGGGTTGGCCCAATGATTTTTATGCTTCTACTTTTTTTTGTGGGTGCTATATAAATTAAATGTTGTCTCAATTAATCAGTTGTATATGCCTATCCATTTCATTGCCATTACGAGGGCATACAAAGATAAAAATACAAAAACAACCAAAAAATAATCACAAAATCATTAAATGGATTAATACCAACAAAACTGGTAAAACTATAACAAAAAAATGGTCCCATCTGCAGGATAGAATTATTAATTTTCCTAAAAGTACTACATTTAGGAATTTCACCACTGACATTATTGGATCCCAAGAACAGATGGCAAAGCTAATGTCTGGGGTTAGGCGATATTCCAAAGAGCAGGCATTGTGGCAGAAAAAGCTCTCCTCCTGGGCCATGTCAGAAAATGAATCCAGGAAACTACAGACTTATCAGTCTGACCTCAATACCTGGGAAGATTATGGAAAAGATAATCAAGCAACAAATCAGCAATCACCTAGAGGCAAACAAAGTCATTACCAAAAGCCAACATGGGTTTGTCAAAAACAGATCATGCCAGACAACTCTTCTTTGACCAGGTGACAAAATTAGTGGACCAGAGGAATGCTGTGGATATAATTTACTTGGACTTCAGTAAAGCATTTGATAAAATAGACCACAACCTACTACTTGATAAGGTACAAAAATGTGGGTTAGACAGCATCACCACCAGATGGATTCGTAGCTGGCTGACCGGCCGTACTCAGCGTGTGGTCCTCAATGGAATTGCATCTACATGGAGGGAAGTGTGTAGTCTGTTCTGGGCCCAGTGCTCTTCAACATCTTCATCAATGATTTGGATGAGGGGATAGATGGGGAACTCATCAAATTTGTAGACCACACTAAGCTGGCAAGAATAGCCAACACTCCAGAAGATACGCTTAAGATACAGAAAGATCTTGACAGACCTGAACATTGAGCATTATCTAACAAAATGAAATTCAATGGTGAAAAAAGTAAGGTTCTACATTTAGGCAAGAAAAACCAAATGCACAGGTACAGTATAGGTAGTACCTTGCTCAACATTAGTGAGAGGGATCTTGGAGTCCTAGTGAACAATCACTTATATATGAACCAGAAGTGTGCTGCAGCTGCCAAAAAAGCCAACTCAGTGCTAGGCTGCATTAACAGAAGGATAGAATCAAGATCACCTGAAGTGTTAATACCACTGTACAATGCCTTGGTAAGGCCACACTTGGAATACTGCATCCAGTTTTGGTCACCACGATGTAAACATTTTTTTGGAGACTCTAGAAAGAGTACAAAGAAGAGCAATAAAGATGATTAGGGGACTGGAGGCTAAAACATATGAGGAACGATTGCTGGAATTGAGTATGTCTAGTTTAATGAAGAGAAGGACGAGGGAGGACATGATAGCAGTGTTCCAATATCTCAGGGCTTGCCACAAAGAAGAGGGAGTCCAGCTATTCTCCAAAGCACCTGAGGGCAGGACAAGAAGCAACGGATGGAAACTAATTAAGGAGAGAAGCAACCTAGAACTAAGGAGAAATTTCCTGACAGTTAGAACAATTAACCAGTGGAACAACCTGCCTCCAGAAGTGGTGAATGCTCCAACACTGGAAATTTTTAAGAAGAGACTGGACAGCCATTTGTCAGAAATGGTATAGAGTTTCTTGGCTGAGCAGGGGGTTGGAATAGAAGACCTCCAAAGTCCTTCCAACTCTATTTCCAATTATTATTATTATTATTATTATTATTATTATTATTATTATTATTATTATTATTATTATTATTACTACTACTACTACTACTACTACTACTACTACTACTACTACTACTACTACTACTTGGAACTAAATGTTTTTATCCTGCTGAACCATATGGGACAGGGGATGTGATTAGAGTGAGGTAGTCCATCAAATACCCCAACCCCATGCCATGTGTCAAACCTTTCAAAGCAATTCTGCAAAACAGCTCCCTGATAATGAAAGGTATTGCTTGACCATAGTGGCTTTGATACACCAGCAGTGCTTTAACAGTAGCCACTGAGGGAAGGTTGATTGTTCTGGCCTGACTTTGAAAAACATCTGATTTTTTTATATCATGAAGAGAAAGCAATATAATCTGGCAACATTGGTTTATATGAAATTGAGTGGTATAACTTTCCACGGTTTTTTAACCTAAGTAAGAAAAATAGGCATATTATATTTCCAATGAGATTCATACACCCAGTTGTTTTTTCAATAGCTTGCCCAAATATCTACAATTTCAGCCTACTTGGGGGTGAAAAATCTGTGGGCTGAAAAAGATTCTTGCTCTTATTTAAATGTTAAGTCTGAGCCAAGTTTTTGTCACACTCACTGAAGCCAGAAGAGCTTTCAAATAAACATTCAATGCAATTTACAAAAAAGGCAGAAGAACAGCATCAGTGGTACCTAACACCACATATGCTTAGTTATTTATTAAATGCAAATTTGTTAGCGTTGCCTGCAGGTCTTCCTATATTTTTATCATGTTCACCAAGCTAAAGTGTTGGGATAATTATATTATCTCTGACAAATGAAATAATTAACTATTTAATATCTACAAATCCAAAAGTATTATTATGTTCCTTAAAGTAAAGATCTATAAAAAAAATCTGGAACTTAATGGTTTTCTTATAGTGGCCAAGTTCATGCTCAGCATCATAACATCCAGTGGGTCAAGATACATTTCCTACTCCTCTTAGCAATGAAAATTAAGAATCACACACAGAACATATACACACAAAAAAAATTCCAGTGCCAGCCAATGTGTATGACATAGCTATACACCTCCCATTGTGGGGAGGGAGAATTATTTGTAAGTGAATGAATCTTGCGTGGAAAAGCAAGCTGCCTAGCAGAATTGTGTGTGGTGCCTTCTTTGCCTCCCATCTGAGCCCATTAGTGTCAGACTGGCAGAGTTGCCTTTAAGACTGCAACCTGACATAGCTTGGGAAAAGTTCTGTATTTTGGAGCTTGGCAGCCATCGGCAAACAGCTCAGCAACCAAATGAAAGAAGGTGTTTTTTTTCCCTTCAGAAGGAGTGAATGGTCCAAATAAAGTATAGCAGCACAGCAAGACAAAGCACGATGCAAAAAAGGTGGAAGAAGTCTACATGCTGACTATTAACCAAAAACAAAAGAAGAAATCTCAGAGAGCAGACTTAAGACAGGTTTAAGAAGGAAACTTTGATATGTACTAATTTTTAGCATAGAGTCTAGTATATAGGAAATTGTAAGAGCAATATATAATAGTAATAAAGTAATAGTAATTGACTTGTAACAGTGTATAATGTAACCACTGAGAAGTAAATAAAGAGTAATAATATATTATAACAGTAATTATCACAGTAATAGCATTAGATATATCAACAGAATATAGGAAGCAGTCATATATCACTTTTATGCTTGTTTTTACAAAATCAAACCTCTCTCCAACCCTTATAGAGAGGTATAAAGAAATCATTTATGCAGAGTCCAGTGATTTTGTGCATTTCTTGAGTCTGGGTCAATCTAATTGGGTACAGTTTAAAAACAGCAACCATGACATCTTTGCATATGATTGCATGCAACGCATCATGAGAAACTTGACTGAATGGTCACAGATGTTATGCAGCATGAAGCTATATATTACTTATTCTTCTTGCCACTAAACTAAAACAGTAAAATAGTGTGTGTGGGAAGGAAAGAGCACCTGTAAATTGCTCATTTGTCAAGTTTGTATCTGATACTTTCCAGATACCGTAGATACTTCCCACAGTGACCAAATAAATTTCTAGTGTCAATGTTGCTGAGTTGTGCTGCTATTTATATTTTCAACTGGCAGAATATTCAAAGCTGACAAATGTGGCAGAACAGAAAATTATTAAGTGCTTCTATTTACAGCAAATAGTGACAGTTGGCTTTTGATACTCATAAACCAAAAGACTGGAGTTGTAAATATGCAGGCAAAGTAGAGAAAGCATAACAGCATATTTCAGGGAACAGTTTTCACATATATATATCCCAGAACAAAAATCAAAGCAATAGGTCTTCAAAGAATAATCCAGAAGAGCCTCAAAGCAAAATGGACGCTCTTTTTAATATTCCCAAATACAGAGAAGATAGGGTGACCATTTTGATATTTTTAGTGAAACGATAATAATAACAGGAAAGCAACAGCGGATATTTAAGAATGCTGTTGCTGCCCTCCATCCATATTCTATGATAGCATTAGTCTGTCTTCAAGTTCAAGCAATTATAATAATAACCTGTGAATAAATGCTGCAGAAGATGATTAAATAGAATTGATACCACTACCTACAAGGTTAACATGCTTAACCTTGCTATCCCTAAAATGAACTTTGGCGAATGTTCTTAAACTAATCAAAAGTAATCCAACCTAGGTTAATAGTAGCACCATTAGCCTATTTAATGGGTTGATAATTTCATTGAGGGCTGCATCAGCATTGCGGTTGCTCTTGGGGGGCCGGGTGGGTATGGCCAGGGTGGGTGCGGCCTACTGGGTGGGCATGGCCAGCTCTACATCGTTCGCGTCAAGGGTGCCTATGGGGGCCTGGGCAGGAGTGGGGCAGATCTGAGGATCTCTGGCAGAAAGGGGTGGGACCGGGGTAAGCGCCAAGGCATGGTCCATTTCTTCATTCCTCACAAAGGATGACACCTCCCCAGCATGCACCCAGGGGGCGGGGCCGACACAGCAGGGGCTGGTTCCTCGCTGTTTTTAGATGGCCTTGTGGAGCTAAGACTGAATGCGTTTCAGCATAGATGGCCACCACAAAATGGTACATTGGCTCCCGGCTGGCCTGGGCCAGGGCTAAGGCAGCAGGGGCCGTTCCCTCACTGTTTCCAGGATGGCTTCGTGGGCCACATGAAACCACTTCGCGGGCTGCATCTGGCCCCCGGGCCTTGTGTTTGACATGTCTGGCTTAGACAGTAATAAAGTAGCAATATAAAACAATTATAAATATAAAAACAATTACAATTACAGAGGATTAAATATATACTAAAAAAACATAGGCTAAAATGGAAATGAAGTGGCACCTTCCCTGACACTACACCAATCACTTCCAGTCTAAAGTGCTGATCTTGGGGCCAAATGCCAACCAGCAGAGTGAGGTCTTAAGGCCTCCTCAGGCCAGGAGATTTGGAGCAGACCTCACCTTCAACAATAAGATGTTTCAAAAGGTAGAAAAGGCACTTATCTTACACCCATCAACCAAAATTCTAGGTTGATGAGTACTGGTCCATTCAGTAGGTCCATTCTGCTGGAACAAGTGGGGTGGGCCAATTCCAGTGGGGTATGACAGTTGCTCAGATAACCTGGACCCAACCCTTTAACTTTCTTTTGACCAAACTCTTGATTCATCTGGCAGAAGACATATGTTTTACAAATAAAGTTCCAGTCTGGCTTTGCACAATCCCATAATTTCTATACCATACTAAGATAAAATATAGCTTCCTTGTTTTGGGCTTAATATGCTCTATGATTGTAAGCAATTATAATTTGTAAAATATATTTATTGCTTAGCTCACAACCCACTGTGGCAAATTCAATAAGATATGGCTTAGTGTGATATGTGAACTGATCTTTATACATTCTAGATCTAAGGGCTTTCTTAATTGGGTGATGGTTGGTAGGATAAGATGGATCACTCTTCATCAAAAAAATTGCTTGGTTACAGCATAACACATTTTTCCAAAAGAGCTTTAAACTTCGGTGTGAAATAGAGTTAGAGACCCCAAAGAACTTCACAAAAGGATTTGTGCATTTTAGGAGTAATTTGGATTACTGTGAATTATTAATTTTCTCAGTAAAAATTCAGAAATTACCCTGATTCATAAAATTCATGGCTAATATGCTAATGCAAAGGGTATGGAACATGAACAAAATAAACTTGAGCTCACACTACAGGAAGGCAAATATGATTTAAAAGCATAAGTGAGACCTATTGGGATGATTCTCATTATATGAATACAGCAAAAAAAAAACATGTTACAAAGAAATAGAAGAAATAGGAAAAAAAATGGTTAAAAATGCCTACTTTTGCATAGAAATCCAGGGAATGAATTTGGTGGCACTGTTGAAAGCATGAAAGTTTAATAAAATGAACAAAAGAATAATAGCAGTATCCTTGTTGGTTACAACTAGCAATCGCTTAAATAAGGAAAAATGTGGATAATCATGTCTAAAAGTAAATTATATTTTTTGAAAAGCATAAATTAGTACTAATCAACAACTTTTGTTGTCCCCATAAGGGGAATTTTACTTATCCCATTCTTTGAATACATTTCCAAAAAATTGTCTTGCTGGATGAAGGATCAGGATTCTAGCTAGAATTTAACAGAAATATAGTCAATCAATAGCTCCTAACCTAAAATGAGCTCTTTTTTCAAGGGTCAGATAAAGGCCTTAGGTTTTTGGGCCAAATCTCCGTTCATCACCTTTAAGTAAATCTGGAAAACTGGTGAAGTACCAGTGAAGAAAAACAGGATAAATGCTGTCCCTACTTTCCCCCCATAAAATCAGGAAAAGACACAACTAGAAAAAGAGGGAAAGAGAGAGCTAGATTGGTCAGTGACTCTAGAGTTCTCTAAAACTCTAGGTCAGGGGTCCCCAACCCCCAGTCCATGGACCAGTACAGCAACCGGGCCGCACAAACAAGCAAAGCCCCATCCACGGGAAGTAGGCAGCACACAAAACCATGTACCCCCCGGTCTGTGGAAAAACCTCTCTCCACAGAACTGGTCCCTGGTCCCCAAAAGGTTGACGACCTCTGTTCTACGTAATTGATCTGTCAACATCTAGGAAGAAAAATAGTACGTTACCACAAGTCTGATAGTCTCAGACCTAGTTAGTATTAACATGGAAGACTGGTAATGGGAATCTGCATGAAGTCTATATAGGTTAGACTAAGAAGTGATAAAAACAACATAGAGCAGGCATGTCAAACTCGTGCCGTCATGTGACATCACACGACGTATCGGGACTTTTCCCCATTGCTGGCAATGGGGTGGGCGAGGTTTCAGTGTGATGCATCCGGCCCGTGGGCCAGCAGTTTGACATGCCTGACATAGAGGAAAGCAATGGCAAATCACATCTATCAAGACAGAGAATAAAAACAAAATTCTAGGTAATCACTGAGTTTACTTACCTAACATTATAATTTCATTAGCAGTAATGATATAACTTATCTTGCTTTTAGCAAAAAATCTGTCTGTCAATTGGGCTGGATAGCATATTCCACAGCTTGCTTGAAAACTGCACTCAATGTTTATCAATGGTGCCTCAACCCACAGAATGTCATGGGATGAAAACCAGCTTTGGCCTGGTCACTCAATCAATCCAATTCACCTCACACAGTTCTTATGGGAAAAATAGGAGGGGGAAGTGTGTTGGATATGAGTTATTTGTAAAAATAATAGATGGACAGACAGCAAACAAAGTCAGCTGATATTTGGTTAGCCTAGTCAATAGTTCAAGAGTTGGGAGTCATAATATCATTGGTTAGTAAACCGGCAAGGGATGGATTGAATACCAGCTGAAGCTCTGCTTTTGGGTATTACGAAGTGTCTGTGTATGGTCGCAAAAACAATTCAATCCCTTGCTTCAGATACTTTTTTTATTTTGCAAACTTGGTGAAAAAAAATGGCAAATAAAAAGATTTTTGTTGTATTTGTTCATATTTAACTAATCTACCAAGAATTCTATGGGGTGCATTCCAGGAAGAAAATATAAAATATTACTACAGATATTATTGTAATTTCTGGTATTACAAAGCACCTGACATAAAAATTGTCACTAGAAACAAAACTATCATTGTGTATATGTTTCTAATTAATCTTCAGTTAACTGATAAATGACAAAAATAAAAGGGGAAAATAAGAAGAAATATTAAATTGACTGAAAAACTTCTCATAGTAGAAAATGAAACTTCACACAGGCAGCAAAGTGCTTCATCCTAAGAGATATTTTCACTGATCTATAAAGACTGAACTACATTTCCTAACAAACAAGTTAATAAATTGACTGGTATTTTAAACTTGTCAAGAAAATAATTCAGCAAGACCTTTTATGAATTGTGCATAATTCAAGTTTATCTGCAGCTGTGAAACAAAAGAACAAAATACTGACATAATAAAATTGGTGCTGCAACACTGGTGAACAACTCAACAGATTAAACAGTAGTAATTAGCAGACATGTATATTGAAAGCCTGCTGGATAATCTCCAAATTTTCATTTGAAAGTGAACAAGGCTGTGCTTAGTTCACAATACCAACATTTCCTTACTTGTTGCCCTCCAGATGTGTTTTCACTTCAAAATCCATCACCCTTTGACATCAGATTATGTGAGTTATAATTCAATACATCTGGAGAACACCAGAGAAGACAAAATTCTGCCAAGTTTCACAAATAAGCTTTAACTATTTTGATTCTATTAGTATCCTTTCATATCAATTCTTGATTGGTTATGGCTCTACTGTTTAATTCAAAGTGCAGGGAAGTAATGTGGGGAGCGAAATTTATTTCTGAAATTAGAGACTGGCAACTCTAGGTAAGCAAATAAACTTGGCATTTCCACCGTGTCAGAGTTCTTCAGGATTCTGGGTCTACAATTTGTGAAGTACAGTAATAGTAAAGAATACAGCAACTGGGGTAGCAAGATGGGTCCTACTCTGAGAAAGTAATTATTTTAGCTTGTATTCAGTTTCTTTTCCCCCCTCCAAGTAACATATTTTAAAAAACCTGATTCTTTACCCTGTTAACATTTGTTTAGCAAGTGTTTTTAGAGAGATTCAGAATTGACAGAAAAATTTCTCCACTTTTTTTTTTTAATTTTACGAAGGGCAGAGTCTAGAATGTTTTCAGTGCTAGTAATGTCAGTCTATTTGGATAGCTTGAAAAAGGGACTATACAGCATTATGGATTATCAAAAGCTACAGATAGTACAAAGGGCCAAAAGTTTGAGAACTTCAATTCTATATTTCATATGGCGACCAATACACTCTCTTTCTGCTGATGGAATGATATTGGTGTATGGAACCAATGGAATAACTTAACTGAAATGCTTTAATGCTAACCATTCCTTATATAATAATTGCTAAACAGCACTTATTTCTTTCAAAAAAATATTATGTAGACAAATGAATTGGAGTGCAATCAAGTACATGAGTGCACAATGTAACATCTGCCAAATGTTGCTGAATTTCACTTTCCACCAGATCTTGTATGGCTAAAAGCAAAGTTATGAGGGGGAATGATATTTAATACAAGTAGTACTCAACTTATGACCATGATTGAGACTAGAATTTCTGTTGCTAAACAAGGTGATCGTTAAGTGAGTCATGCCCAATGTTATGACTTTTGCTATGGTTGTTAAGCAATTCCATTTCGGCTATTGACTCTGTTTATCAGAAGCCTCACAGAAAGTCACATATGATGATCATATGATCTTCGGATGTTGCAACTATTATAAATATATATCAGTTACCAAGAACCCATTTCACTGGGGATGCTGCAACCATTGTTAAGTGTGAGAATCGTTGTAACTTTGAATGATTGCTAAACAAATGGTTGTAAGTCAAGGATCTCCGGTAACTTATGTCTAACCAACATCTAACATTGTGCACTCATTAGACATTGGACTTGCTAACTGGCTATTTTCCCTTTTATAAGAATGAGTTCTTCTTTTTTTCTTTTGTATATGAATTCAAGCAACTTTTCTCCTAATTCTGTCAGCTATTTCCCAAATAGCAAAATCATCTAAACATGAGTCTGCTGGATGCACGCTACACTTCAAATATAGTTAGATCAGCTAGTAGCCATACATGTACAGTAGTGGCCAAAATTGTGGAAACCTTTTGGGAAAAGTGTACAGTAGAAATGCCACCTTTGGTTAAGTTTCCACCAATTTTTCTTCTAATTTCTTTATAACTGTAGCCTTGTTCACTTAATAATACTATTTTACATCGCTTTCTGGGCAACCAGTCAACTCTTTGAACCATTACTTTAATTTTATTACGTTTTACAAGCTCACTAAATGAAAGAACACAAAAAAACCCAACCAACTTGATAGCGATCACATAACACACTGACAAGTGTCCTCCTCTCAGCTTCAATACATGACATCAATAACTGAATCCTACTGTGATCTGATTGGCTCATTGCCAAAACAAGATGACACCTGATTGGCTCTCTAAACACTCATGCTCATTGGCTACAATCAGATGAAGGAAAGCTACCTGATATCAACCTAAGCAAGTTGTGCTTCCTTTTTCTGGTTATTTGGCTATAACGTTTCCTAGAATACAGTACAGATAATTGAACAACCTTTGTTGCATTACATTCTTGATTAAATTATCTTTCCACTGATAATATAATTTTATGGTGCTACTCCAAAAAAAGTGATGTTATTAGCCATCAAACCTCAAAAATACACTTTTCCCAAAAGGTTTCCACAATTTTGGCCACTACTGTATACACAAGATCCTGAGCAGTATTAAGAAACAAATTCTGTAGCTTTATATTTTTGTAATTTCTGCACCAAACAGTACAATGTACACATTTTTCATAAATGACTGTTTTCTATGACATGTTACACCACTGGGTAAATAAATATAAATGCAGATAGGAAATGCTTAGCTTCCATACATTACAAAAACATGTAAATTCTACATAGCTTCAGTTCTAAAGGGACTGCCTTTCTATGCTAGAAGACCATTGTGCCAGAATGATAAGCTGAAAAGCAAAATGTGAATGTCAAGCGGACATATTTTGTTGATTGAGAACACATAGAGAAAAGCAACTGTATTGCTCTCTTGCCTCTTGCCTAGTAACTGTGCAACTCAAAGATAGATTATCCTGATTTAATCTACAGTGTTATGGATTGATAATCATTTTTTTCCAAATAGAAATTAGGAAATTTGTTCATAAAGTCATTGCTTTTCTCACTTTTCTTCTTCACTTATTTTACTATTGAAGCCCCATTTCTAATTTAAGGTCATTATTTTAAATGTTTGCTTTTTTGGATTGTGTGATTGAAACAACTCAAAATACCACGCAATCATTTTTTTCAAAAGTTATTATGACCACAAAAAGTTAGCAGATAATAAAATATTTCTTTATTCATTATTCTGGCATATGTTTTATGGTGTAGTTTTTTTTTTATAATAAGACATATTTTACAGGCAACTGTGCAAATACATACAATTCTATTTATTTTAAAGACAGTTACATGCATTTATCTAGCTAGTTATATCTAGCTAGTTTTGATCTGGTTAGAAATGGCTTAGTGGAAATAAAAGGGACTGTGAATAGAAAGATTAAGGACATTGTTTAAAGCAAGGCTCCCCAACCTATGGGCTGTGGCCCACTACCGGGTCGCAGCCGCTTGGCACACGCACCCCCCACTCGCGCTAGCAGCGAGCATCCCGCCAGCGCTAGCATCACCCCGCCCCCGAGTGTCCCGCTGGCGCTAGCGTCACCCCACCCCCTCCGGGGCAATACATGAAACCACGCCCCCTCTGGTCCACAGAAAAACCGCTCTCCACGGAACCGGTCCCTGGTGTTCAAAAGGTTGGGGAGCTCTGGTTTAAAGTATCTATTACAATCTGAGCATTCTGTGAACTTCAATTCCCAATATTCTTTAAAATGATCCTATTAGTTAGGAATTGAGGTCCAGACACTGGAGGGTATCTAGGCTGAGAAAGGCTGATTCAAGGATTCTACATGACCATATTAGGTGTGCATGTTTTAATTAATAGTATAAGGGGCATGGCAAAGTGAGTTAGTGATAAATCCTTCTCGACTCAAAGTTAATTGAGTTAGTTTGCCATATTCTAATTAGCAAAAGAAAAATAATTTTGAATGCATAACTGCAAAAATAACTTTTTACGTGGATTACTTTGTTAGTTTCAAAATCTAAGAACAGTAATGAAATATGCACTTTTTAAATCAAAAAGCAGAATTCTGCTCTTCTTCAAAATTCTACATAGAGTCAATTAGTTTTTTGTGAACCAGAAAAAAAATAATTCTCTTGTAACATTTAAATTTTTTTCTACATATTAGCTTATTTTCAATGCTTACTTTTTATTTGTACTGAAGTCTATAGAATTTCTTTTTTATTAGACATACACATACATACTCACATCCCAGGACAGGCATGTTTTATGGCCCACTGAAAATGCCACTGGATTTTTCACCCATGGATTAGTTGAAAATTTACATGATTTTCATTACAATGATAAAGTGGTCAAGATAATATATTGGCTCAAGAGACATGAACTGCATAGTTCATCCAAGCAGCAGCCAGTTATGAATATTTTTAATAAATATGGAATGATGATATTCTGTCACATAAAATAGCTAGTCAGTGGTAAACCTGCAATACATTCTCATCTATAACATTCCAATTCTCAGAATTAAATAATCATGTCTATGAATACATGCACACATTTTTGTTTAATATCTACATTTTGCACAAGTTTTCTATTCATTTAGATTACCATAGACTTTTATCTATACTATCAATCTAAATACATGCTTACTTGTAATTCCAATTTGTATTTTTATTTTACAGCTATATTTTATAATGTGAAAACACTTTGCCCATTAGTATCTAAATTTTGTCTGGTTTCCAAGACAATGGAATCAAACTATTTTATTTTTTGTAGATGAAACAAAATAAAGTGACATTCAGGAAAAATGTGGCAATATAAATAAATAAATAAATAGCTGCATAAACTGGAAACTCGTTGGTTGTTAAACATTAAACTATTGCAGTACATATAAATGGCAAGAATAAATATGCCTTTGCCTTGTTTAATTTCTAATTACCACATGGATATATCCATTCTTGGGAGCTTTATCTTTTACCCTTATTTCCTTCTGCAGGTTTTTTTTTTCAACTTTCTAATCTATCCTACAGTTCTGTACTACTATTACTACTATAGAAAACTAATGACAACACACCATGCTCTGCACCCAAAGAGTGGTATGGATCGATTGTACTTGCCTATATCTCAGAGTGGTAGACTCTTACAGGTGAAACAAACTACAGAAGAGGAAAAACATGGCTTAAATGACTACATAAAAAAAGCAAAGGAGCCTTTGCTGAAGAGGTGAACAAGGAAAACCTCTGAAAATGAGATTGAAAGCAGAATATTGAAAGGAAACAGTTGAGTATCAAGTTTCTAACTGGAAAAAGAAGCCTAGGCACAGTCAATACTTGAAGGACATTGAAGGAAAGATAGATACAAAGCTAATATGGATATGGTTGAGATCAAGGGTGCTGAGGAAAGAACCTGAAGGTTTCGTTTTGGCTGCCCAAGAGCAAGCAGACCAATTCCATGAAAGCAAAAATTCAACATATCAGTAACAACAGCAAATGTTCCTTATGCAATGAAAAGCATGTAACAGTGGATCCTCTAATCAGTGGCTGCAGCAAAATCTTACAGAGTGATTATCAAGTTGCCAAAATCATACATTGGAAGCTTTGCGAGAAGTTTGCGTTCGAATGCAGCAAAAATTACTGGGAACACCAAATTGATAATGAGCAAGTCAAGATCCTGTGGGACTTTCAGATTGAAACATCTGTCTCACAACTTGCCTGACATCACTATTGTGGAAAAGAAAAAAGTCTGATTCATTGATATTGCAATACCAGGTGATGCACGAATTGAAGAGAAACAGCTAGAAAAAAATAACAAAATATTGTGATTTGCAAATTGAAGTTGAGTGATTATGGAGGAAGAAATCGATGGTTGTGGAGACAAACTGACAACTTTGTCTCCCAAAAAGTAGAGAAGGAAACTAGGGAATTAGCCATTTTGGATCTAATTCTCACTAACAGAGATGAAATGATAGA
Source organism: Protobothrops mucrosquamatus (assembly GCF_001527695.2). Lineage (NCBI taxonomy): Eukaryota > Metazoa > Chordata > Lepidosauria > Squamata > Viperidae > Protobothrops > Protobothrops mucrosquamatus. The sequence goes on from NW_015386417.1 coordinate 1,597,336, forward strand.
AGGTGTTGAAGCCACAGGAACCTTGATCATGCAATATTGGAATTCAACATTATGGAAATACAAGCAATTGAACATAGTCAAACTAGAGTCTTGGACTTCAAGAGACCTAATTTCAATAAACTTAGAGAGGGCTTGGGAAGAATTCCATGGATGAGAATCCTCCAGGGGAAAACAATGCAAGAAGCTTGGGAAATTTTGAAAAGCAAGATAATAAAAACCCAGTCTAGCTCAATACCAACAAAAAGGAAAAATAACAGCTCTCAAAAGAAACCAGCATGGCTGCATAAAGAACTCTCTGACAAATTGAAAAATAAAAAGGACAAGTATAGAAAGTGGAAAGAGGGGCACATAACTAAATCAGAATATCAACAAATAGCCCGAGCCTGCAAAGATGAAGTGAGGAAAGCTAAGGCTCAAAATGAACTAAGGCTTGCGACCAAAGTCAAAAATAACAAAAAAAGCTTCTTTCAACATGTAAAAAACAAGAAAAAAGTGAAGGAAACTATTGGTCCATTAGTGGGTGAAAGTGGTAAGAAGGTGACTAGCAATAGGGAGAAAGCAGAACTATTTAACTCATTTTTTGCATCTGCCTTTACACAAAGGGAAAAAACAGACCAACCTATCAAAAATAGTGCCATAAAAACAGTATAGAAACACAAGTTAAGATAGGCAAGAAAATGATAAGTGAGCACCTGTCCAGCCTAGACGAGTTCAAATCACCAGGACCAGATGGATTACACTCCAAGATTCTCAAGGAACTGGCAGATGTGATCTCAGAACCACTGAACTATATTTTTCAAAGATCCTGGAGCACAGGGGAACTACCAGAGGACTGTAAAAGAGCTGATGTAGTTCCCATCTTCAAAAAAGGAAAAAAAATGGATTCAGGAAATTACAGACCTATTAGCCTGACCTCAATACCTGGGAAGATTCTGGAAAAGATAATCAAACAATGAATTAGCGAACACCTAGAGCAGTGGTTCTCAACCTTCCTAATGTCGCGACCCTTTAATACAGTTCCTCATGTTGTGGTGACCCCCAACCCCCCATACAGCTGGCCGGGGAGAGGGGGCAGGAAGGCTGCTCCACCGGCTCCACCCAGCCTGGTTGGAGAAGCGCCATTCCTCTCCCTCTTTCTCTCTCTCTTTCCTCTCTCTCTGTTCTCTCTCTTTCCTCTTTCTCTTTCTCTCTCTTTCCTCCCTCTTTCTCTTTCTTTTTCCTCTTTTCCTGTTTGTCTTTCCTCTCTCTCTCTTTCCTCTTTCTCCTTCCTCTCTCTCTCCCTCTTTCCCTCTTTCCTCTCTTTCCTCTCTCCCTTTCTCTCTTCCCTCTCTCTCTTTCCTCTCTTTCTGTTTCCTCTCTCTTTCTTTCTCTCTCTTTCTGTTTCCTCCCTCTTTCTCTTTCTCTCCTCTCTTTCTCTCTCTCTTTCCTCTCTCTTTTCCTCTGTTTCTCTCTCTTTCCTCACTCTCTTTCTCTCTCTCTCTTACGGCAGCATCGTCGGGGGTCCCCGCCGCCGCCCCGCCACGTCCTCAGCCGAACAGGTGGGGAGGGTGAGCAGGACGGGATGCAGCGGCGGTGGCACGGCAGCATCATCGGGGTTTCTCGCCGCCCCCGGCCCAGCCGCCCCCCGCTGTGTCCTCAGCCGAACGGGCGGGGAGGGGGAGCAAAATGGGAGGCAGCGGCTCCGCCGGCGGCAGCATCGTCGGGGTTCCTCGCCTCCGCCCCCGGCCGCCGCCCCGCCGCATCCTCAGCCTAACGGGTGGGGAGGGGGAACAGGACGGGAGGCAGAAGCTCCGGCAGTGGCATGGCAGCATCGTCGGGGGTCCCCGCCGCCCCCAGCCCGGCCGCTGCCCCCGCTGGGACTCCACATTGCCTGGCCTCGCCCTCCGCTCATTGATGGAGCCGCGGTGGAGGCAGCGCCTGCCCGAGCCGCCTGGGGGGCAGCAGGAGGAAGGAGACGAGGAAGGCGAGGAAGCAGTCGCCCCAACCGGGACTCCGCGCTGCCCGTCCTCATCCTCCATCCATCGATGGAGCCGTGGTGGGGGCTGGTGTCGCCTGGCCTGCCAGCCCTCTGCCAGCCCAGCTGCTCCCCCCCAGGTACCCCTCTTTCTCCGGCACTCACCCGAGCCGCCCAGGAGGCACCAGGAGGAAGAAGGAGAGGAGGAGGGCGAGGAAACTGCCGACGCCGCCCCAGCCAGGACTCCGCACTGCTCGGCCTTGCCCATCCGATGGAACCGCGGTAGGAGCTGGTGCCGCGTGGCCCCTGCCAGCCCCTCTCCTCTCCCCCAGGCACCCCTCTTGCCCCGGCGCCTGCCCGGCGCCTGCCCGAGCAGGAGGAAGAAGGGGAGGAGGAAGAAGAGGGCAAGGAAGCCGCCCCCAGCGCTGGGCCCCAGGAGGCGGCTCTCCTCTCCTACCTTTGCTGCATCTCCTTCTTCCTTCCCGGCAGCCTGGACTCCGGCGCACCTTCCTAGCCAGTGGGTCCAATGGTCGGGCTGGCTGGGGATCACAGGGGCTGGTCTCCCTTGGGCTGCGGCTTGCGGTAGGGCTGGCCTGCTCAGCGGAGCCTCCAGCGGGCCGCTCCCAGCAGGGATCCTGGGGCTTCCCTGGGCGGCTCCAAGGCCACGAGGCCCTGGCCGCGCTTCTCCCAGGGGGTGGGGCACCCGGGCACAGGGCCAATCAGGAGCCCTGTAGGAGGTAAGTCCACCTGAGAGAGAGAGAAGGGAAGCGAAAGTGCCTCTCTGTCTCTCTCTCTGCAAATGGCGGAGGGCATGCGGAGACGGATGCAGAGCGGTGTCTCGGTTCCTAAGACCATCGGAAATATGTGTTTTCCGATGGTCTTAGGCAACCCCTGTGAAAGGGTTGTTCGACCCCCAAAGGGGTCGCGACCCACAGGTTGAGAACCGCTGCTCTATAGTCTACCATTCAAGTACTTACCAGATCTGAGCTTACTTAGATTTCAAGCACAGACAAGGTTGATCAGGTTACAATTGCTCCAGAGACCTGTCAAAATCTTACAATGTTAATTTAAATAGGTACTATAACATCTTTTACCAATGGTTGTAGATCATGTATCAGATTCCCACCATTTTTGAAAAATGTAGGAATAGTGCATAAAATAATTTAAAAAATTAATTAAAAAATTAAATCAAAAAAATTAATTTATTGTACAATCTCATGTCACAGTCATTCGTATGATTCAATATACATTCAAATATGCAAACATAAAACTTCTCTCTTCATACAAAATAATGCTATGTGAAAACACAATGTGAAACTAAAACTCTACTGTATATTTTCTGTGTGCAAGGGCTGGTAAGAATGAGTGGAAGCATTTGTATGGATCTGATCTGTAAAACTGAAATGTCAATAAAGAATTTTCATGGGTCCCTGGAAACATGGGAAATGAGTTCCCAAGACTTCTGACTCAATCAAGGGAGCCTGGAGATAGTGAGAAATTCAATTTTCCAAGCACCAATGCATTGTGAATATCTAGACTTTGAAAACTAGACCAGTTTTTTATTGTCGTGACAACTCACAGAGCATTCATTACTACCAGGAGACCTAGGAAAAAAGGGGAGAGCTTGAGGTAAGAACTTCCTGTGCTCTAGGGAGAACTAGCTGGAATGAAAGATAAGGTACCCATGAGAAATCATTTTAAGCAAGGGCCAGACATAGAATATTGGGTTCAGCTCCAAATGGGTTTAAGGTCACAGAATAACCCCTGGTTATTTAGTTTTGCAATTTAGTTTTAAGCTAATGGATAAACAGTCCCAATGATTCTACACAAACCTACTGATCTCACTAAGTGAAATTTTAGAACTGCTCTTAAACCAACAATGTGTTAGTGATAGAGCTATAAATGTTCAACACTTTATCCTAAACTATAATACCACATTCATACCCCTATTTATATTGAGAATACTTTTATTCTCTACATTGAGCAATGCAATTCAAAAAGTGTAAAGGAGACAGATTGTGTCTCTCTTAACAAGTGATAATATCTGACAGACCTTCTTTAGGTTCAGAAACTAAACAGTGTTAGGCCTGGATGGTATTTTATAGGGAATCTTTAGACTGTAGTCCATATTGGAAAATTGGAAAACATCCCAGTAGTAGACTTTGTGCTATTGCCAAAATTTGCATGGTTGTATCCATAAAATCACTAAGTCAAATTCAACTTGAAAGATTGCTGCTATGTGTATTCCAAACAAGACTTTTAAGATTCATAGAATTTTACAGGGGACAAAATCATGCTAAGACTCCTGTATAAAAATGGGAGATCCATGCAAGTAGAATATACTTCATGTTAAATAATTAGATTAGCAACATATTCTGTTAAGAGATAGACAATTTGTGACCTTCTACTTGTTTTCAAAACAATTCTGTTACAGATCTTTTCTAAGACCTATCATTCCCTTTTCTGCAATATATGATAAAGAGATCAGAAAAATGAGAGAAAAGGTTTCAGATAGAGAGAAATCACTTTTAGTTCTGGCATTTGTTTTAGCCTAGTCTATAGTGTGATCTCTGACCATAAACCTTTATGAAATATAGAAATGTCTGTTTTTCTGGGTAAACATGGTATGGTTATCAATACTGAATGACAGTCAACTTATGCTGTATTTTGGAGACTTGGCTTGTACACAGGAACAATTGGTCCAGGTATATAAACATAATAAAAAATAAAGTTGCCAATGGCAACAATCACTGCAATATATGACGGACTAAAATACAGTCCTAAATGATTCTTCACAGGCCACTTTGTTTCACTATTAAGATGCTACTTGTTTTTCTTGATTTATCAGATAATAAATTTTTGATGACTAGGGAAGTCCAATAAAATTCCTCCAGTGCTGACGCCATGATTAATAAGTCTGAGGAATTGAAACTGTCAGGAATTCATATGTTAAAGTTGAAATTACTGCCAAATATGTATTAGAGCTTCCATAATAGGCAGAATAAAAGCGGGCTCATTTGACAATATTATTTTGCACCCATTTATTTCAACCAGTTTTACCATCAAGCTCATAATGGTGAAATCTGATATACCTTTTTCCACTTTAAGCAAACATTCAGCTAGGATTACGAGGAAATGCTGTAATGCAAATAATATTCAGAAGTTGTTTAGAAATATAGGAAGGGGTATTTTAAACAATGTAGTTCTCTGGAGAGAACTGCATCACAACAAACATTTGCTGAAAATAAAATATAATACTGTTTATACTTGCAATCCAATAGGTTACATCAGGAAATCTGCTTACTCAGGATCACTTTTGGAAAGTGTCCAATAAGCCCTGCTTGAAAGTCAGTAGTAATATGCACCTAAAAGATTTTCCATATTGTGAAGATCTTTCTGATTGTACCTAAAGCTTGTATTAATGTCTGATAAATCCGATAACCCAATGGGAAAAATCCAGGAGAGAGGTAGCGAGATAGAGACAGATAGACATTCTTGACACTCTGAATATTAGAATGCTAGGAACACCTGTTTTCACCCAAAAATAAATAGGAAACGAAACACCTTTCCCGTGCATCCAGTTCACATAGAAGTAGAGAGACTGTTGGATTATAATACAGCATGAACTATGTCCAAATATATGAAGGTACTGAAGTATGAAAAATTAAAGCTATCTAAGATACCTTCATTGTCGAAATATATTGCAGTAATTTAGCTTGCTAAAGGAAGGAACTTAATTCCTTTATGTTTAGTTGCCTGAAAGGAAGAAACTTATGATCATCCAAATCAGATAGGATGTCAGCACCAGATAGTTTGGACAATGGATCACATATAATGGATACTATAAAAGCAACAAACCTACAGTTGCAGCAAAAAATTTTCCCATCAGCAGTGAACTGCTTAAGATATACAGGTAGCTTTTAAGAAAGATGCCTTTAAATAGAGCATGATTCTCACTGACTCCATAGACATGTCTTTCTCAGTGATGTTTTCCAATTTTTTAGCCTAGTCCAGACATGTCAAACATGGGGGGGGGGCAGATTTGGTCCCTGGGGCTGTCCCAGATATGAAGAGACCAGCCCTCGCTGCCCCAGCCCTGACCCATCCCAACCTGGCTGGGCGCCCTCCTGGTGCACGCACAGGAAATGGTGAGCGCTCAGGGGTTGGTGATGCACAGCAGCAGCTCATTGGCCTCAGCCTGCCCTGCCCCTCCCAGCCTAACCCCGTCACTCCTGGCCACGTCCCTCTTTGCCGGGCCTCTCCTTGTCCGGCTCTACTTTGCCGCACCCTTCCTCGCTTGGGCCATGGTATTCTGTAAGCCTAGTGCCCCAGGGCACGCCCGGCCTGTGGGATGAAAGGCATGGAGATGGGAGCACGCAGTGGCACAAGCCGAGCATTGTCCGGCTCCCAGTCGCCCTCTCCACCACGTGGTAGGGCTGGAGAGGGGAACGCAGCACTCATGCAGAGCCGCAGCCTAGAACTGCTGGCGGCCAACGTGTGAATCTCTGTGGCGGCTGGAGAGAAAGGGTGAGAAGGAGGAGAAAGCAGGAAGGTTTGTGTGTGTGTGTGTGTGTGTGTGTGTGTGAGTGAGTGAGAGAGAGAGAGAGAGAGAGAGAGAGAGAGAGAGAGAGAGAGAGAGAGAGAGAGAGAGAGAGAGAGAGAGAGAGAGAGAGACAGAAGGGGAAGAGGAGGAGGAAGCTGAAGTGTTACAAAAAAGGGGAGCTTCCCCCTTTCTCTCCCCCCTTCTCTTTTTTTTAACCTCCTCCCACTCCATTCAGGTGCAGCTGGAGGAAAAGGGCAAGAAGGGGGGAAAAGCAGGGTTTTTGTGTGTGAGTGTTTGTGTGTGTGTGTGTGAGAGAGATTGAGCCAGCAGGGAAGCAAAAGTGTGGGGAATGGGGAGCATTGCAGAGTAAGCAAACTTACAAAAAAGGGGCCCTCTTTCTCTCTCTCTCTCTCTCTCACATACACATGCTGCGTCAGGGAGGTGGTGTACATGCAGGCTAGAGAGCTTTGTGGTCTATTCTTGCTGCCTCCCCTCCCAAAATCCAAGCAATAATAGAACTCTTTGGATTGAATGGAAGAGGAATTGGCGTGAGTTGAAATGAAAAGGCCGAGTCAACGCCCCCCCCCAATTATTTTGTCGGAGATGTGGAAAGTGTTTCTTGCTTCTACTTCCTCTCATCTGCTCTTTTATAATTTAATCCAGCCTTACCCAAACTAATGTCTTTTGGGTGTCATGGACCACAGTTCCCATCATTCTGTGGCTATGCTGGCTAGAAATGCAATGCCTTATTTTCTCTGCAGTATGCGCCTAGGAGGCAGTAGGTCTGTGGGATTTAGATGTATTTAAACATTTGTTTCTTCTGCCTAATTTATTAAATCAACATCTAATTCGAAATTAATGTTTCTGAGAAATCTAGGGTGGTTTACAAGAAAACCCTCAAAGACAGCTATTGTAAAGCGTCACCAGCACTGCTTAAAACAATATTAAAAGTGTGTATTTTAAGAAATAAAAATATTAATAGTAATTTATTTAGTGCTGTTTGACCATAAAATGTGGTGTTGTTCTACATATGCCTGGCTGAACAGTGTGTTTGGAGTTGCCTCTAAACGGGTGAGGGATGCACTATTCATATTTTTCTTGGGAAAAAGTTCTATAATTGCGGTGCTGTCTCTGAGAAGGCTCTGCTCATGGCCACTGTTCTATAAACCAAACCAGGGGGACCATCGGTCTAAATGGATGGTAAACAAAGATGATTAGGGGGCTGTAGGATAAAACATATGACAAATGTTTGTGGGAATTGGGTATGTCTAGCTTAGTGAAAAGAACTGGGGGTGGTGACATGATAGCAGTGTTCCAACATTTGGTGGGCTGCCACAGAGAAGGGGTCTACCTATTTTCCAAAGCATCAGAAGGCAAATAATAGATGGAAACTAATCAAGAAGAAAACCAGCCTAGAACTAAGGACTTGTGAAAACAACTAACCAGTGAAAAGGCTTGCCTTCAGAAGTTGTGGATGCTCCATCACTGGAGGCTTTTAAGAAGAAATTGGATATTCCATTGTCTGGAATGGTATAGGTCCCCTGTTTGAGCAGGAGCTTGGACTAAAGACCTCAAAGGTCTCTTCCAACTCTTATTCTTTGAGAGAAGCGCTGCCAACCTCTCCCCCTCCCCTCGTCCCTTCTTGGGCACAGAGAGAGGGAGGGAGGGAGGGAGGGAGGGAGGGAGGGAAGGAAGGAAGGAAGGAAGGAAGGAAGGAAGGAGGGAAACGAAAGAAAGGGAAGGAAAAAAGGAGATGGGAATGAAAAGGAGGGAGGCAGGGAAGGAGAGAAGGAAGGAAGGAAAGAAGGAAGGAAGGAGATTGAAATGAGAGGGAGGGAGGGTCTGAGGGAATCCTGCCTTAGCACATGGCCACCAGCAGCACTGTTGCCCTTTCGCCATCCCCTGGTAGTCTCCCATCCTATTGCTGAGGATGCTTTGGTTACAAAGCCAGGTCTCCTCACATAGAGAGGGAGTGGGCCTCCCTCTGATCCACGCACTTTGCCCTCCTGCACCCATCATGAGCAACCTGGCCAAGAAGAGTGAGCACAGCAGCAACAGCAGCCTCGAGGATAAGGTAGCACAGCTGGGCACCCCCTTGGGGAAGTGTGGCTAGGCTAGGCAGGGCTGTGGGGTCCCGAGTTCAAGGGCCAGGCAGGGCGTTTGACCTCTGCTGCCCAGGGCTCTGAGCAGTCCGTGCCACCATCCAGGGCCCCCCTGCATGGCCTGAGGCTCGGTAAGGCTCCTCCAGTGGACCATGCCCTGGTGCTCATCCCAGTCCCACTCCCTTCCACTGGAGATCCTCGGATCCGGCCCAGTCCTGCCCAGGCCCGCATAGGTGCCCCTGACACGAGTGACGTCAAGCTGGCCATGCCCACCCAGTAGCCATGCCCATGCCATGCCCACTTAGTAGGCTGCACCCACCCCAGCCACACCCATCCAGCCCCCAAGGGCAACCACAATGCTGATGCGGCCCTCAATGAAATTGAGTTTGACACCCCTGGCCTTCGTAGATGGTCCCTCACTCAAATACTAACCAATAATAGTTTTTAAATTAAAAGCATCTGCTTTGTTTTTAATGTTTCAAAATCTGAATACATTGGTGAATTATCTCATTAAAGAGAGAAAGAAAAAGGCAGGGCTTTTGGCAGTAATACAGAAACAGTTTGACATTGTCTTCTCCTAGGACAGGGGTAGGCAACCTTGGCTCTTTTATGACTCGTGGACTTCAACTCCCAGAATTCCTGAGCCAGCATGGCTCAGCTTGGAAACCTCTCCCTTTCCCCTCAGCATGGCTGGCTCAGGAATTTTGGGAGTTGAAGTCCACGAGTCATAAAAGAGCCAAGGTTGCCTACCCCTGTCCTAGGAAGTTCAACCTACAATTTGTACTTCAGCCCTGATATTTCATGGTGCTTTCCTACCCAAGTACTCTTGAGGTCAGTCCCTGTTCAGTGTATGAGCTCAGATAAGGATTAGCCAATTATCTTGGAATTTTGTAAAATACACATTTATTAGAGTTCATTTTTTAAACAGTTCATTGGTTCAGGAGAGCATAACTTCCCAAATTTTAACTGATAATAAGAATATGGTACAAAAATATAACTAGAGGAGCCATGGTAGCACAGTGATTAGAATGCAGCATTGCAGGCTAACTCCACCCACAGATTGGAATTTGACCTGCACAAGGTTGATTCAGCTTTTCATCCTTCCAAAGTCAGTAAAATAAGGACCCAGAATGTTGGAATTGTAAATTGCTCAGAGGATGCTTTAAAACACTATGAAGCAATATATGAGTCTAAATATTATTGCTATTGCTATTAAAATTGAAGTAAGTGTTGGAAGAATTGGGAAGTATTTATACATTTTGCATTACCACAAAACAAGCAAGTCTTCAAATTCTTTGAAAATTGATCAGTCATGCTGCCATGAATTTCTGTTAGTACAGATGTGGCAGTTTATCACTGAGAAATTCTTGATCAAAGCAAATTGTGGCTAGCATTTATTCCCCATCAAAATAAGTCTGCTGAGAAATAAGGGATGGGAGCTATTTAACTTTCTGTGAGAACCAGGCATCTTTAAAGCTTTGTGTACTTAAGCAAGCAAGATTCTTCAGGCAAAATATTATTATAAATTATTTTTTAGGAAAAAATGAAAATGTCCTGCTGGGGTGATATTAGGATGTGGTGCATTTTAAGAACATGTATAACCTTACTAATAAGAATAATACTAGCTTATTTTGCTTAAAATAATAACTAAAAATTAAATATTGCAGCATAAAAGGACAGATACTCTTACACTGAAGGTCTACCATCAATAAACCACATGTTTTCAAAAGTATAGCAACATCCTGAGAAGAAAGTCACTTGTTCTTTTCCCATTTTTCAAATTAAAACATAGTTGGACAGCATTTAAATAATTAGCCAAAGTTTCTGATTTCTTATTATTACTTTTGCTGTATTATGCATACTGTACTATACAGTAGACTGAAAAAGTAATTATTTTAAACTTTAAGTAGCATCTGTTCACTAAAATAAAATTAAGATTTAAGCTAAATTGCAAATTAGTTAAGTTAATTTGAAATAATATCCATTATCCTCTTCACTACATAAAAAGTTCACAATGCAAGAATGACTTCTCAGTTACCAGATAGCCCTCAACAGCCAAGTAAAAACTGCCTGGGATAACATAAATGTCTTGCACAATATGAAGCTTGAAATAAGAAACTGGAGCTCAATAAAAATCCAGTATGTAATAAAACAAGATATTACTGTATAGAGAATAGAAATTGCAGAGTGTTCCCTTTTATTATAAAAATGCTGCTTTTTAATTTATGTCTCAAATAGAAATAGGCAATGTACATAGTAACTCATCTTGCCCATTGTAAATATGATGAACCATCCAAGTGTTTTTGAAATTATAAAGGGATTAAGAATTTTCTAATCTTTAGTACTGTCCTTCCTTAGCTTAGCTTCTGAACTGTTCCATTTCCAGCATTAGTGTAATAGTATGTGGGAAAGACATAGGGAGATGGGGAAGAACAATCAGATTAGAGGGTGCATAGCCTGCAGTTGCATAAGGGGAAGAGAAAGAAATTCACAAAGAAGCCTCCCTAACTTATCAGGCTGTAAAAGAGACATGCAAGATCTATACTTTCAAGACTTTCAAGATTCTGTTAATGTAACCTTATAACAAAATAAAATTAGTGCATCTGGTCATATTGTTATATGGATTATATATTATATATACAATTATAGTCCTTGATTTATAACCATTCATTTAGCAACCATTTGAAGTTACAACAGCCCACTTAAAAAAATTACAAGCAGTCCTCATATTTACAACTGTTATAACTTCCGCACAGTCACACGATCAAAATTTGGGCATTTGGCATGTATTTATGATGGTTGCAGCATCCTGGGGTCATGTGATAACCATTTGCAAACTTTCTAGACATCTTTCAACAAGCAAAGTCAACGAAGGAAGTCAGATTTGCTTAATGACTCATGATTCACTTAACAACTGCAGTAATTAGTTTAACATCTATGGTAAAAATGATAATAAAATTGGATGTGACTTAAACAACTGCCTTGCTTAGCAATTCTGATTCCACTTGTCTACCTATACATATGAAAGCTGATAATTAGTTTCCTTCTGCATCAATTAACTGTGATCCCATAGTGCATTAACTCACATCAACAACAGCTAGTTAAACACTGAGATAAACCTTTCATTGTCTGTGAAAGGTGAAAGGATTTAATTCTGTGATGGACACTCTGTGGAATACAATGTTATTTTCAAGATTTCAGGGATCCCCAGGATTTTATTCCTGCCACTGAAAAATAAAATTTGGGACAAATGAACAGGCATGTTTTGTTTACCTTCCAGATTTAAAAAACAGAAAAACATTTCACTCTTCAGCTGCATACTTCTGTGGCCCACAGGGGCAAAAACGGTAATTTAAAAGGCCTGGGCTGATCTATCCAATCAAGCAATGGCAGATGCAAATTATCAAACATCTATATCACTTGAAATCATAATCTGACTAGAATAAGAATTGGAGCCCAATTATATCTGGAGGAGCAGGCATCCCCCAGCACTCTTTTGTGTAATGATATGATGTCACCAAGGAGACTTTTCTTGGGAGAAAACCGTTACTGCAGATATTATCATTAATTTTTCTTCTTTATAATATAGAACTGTTTACAGATGGTCCCTGTATTATAGAACTGTTTATAGATGATCCCTGTGTTAACCATTCTGAATAATCTAAAGGGAGATATAAAAGCAGTATGTAACTTCAATAGGGCGTTAAATATTAAATGTGTTCTAAAATATTTGGGTTCCCTCAATTTTTTTTAGATGTCACTAAATAATTCTTTCTGGGGTTCAGCACTGACTTTTTATAAAACAGACTCTATTTCTGAAACAACATTTGGCAGTGATATATAGCCCCTAGAAGCATCCAAGTGAAAGAACAAGCCCTTGTACAGTATATTTCTATCCCAACATTTTAAATTTTTCTTATTTGGATGAAAACAAAAGAAGACTATATACAAGAGATGAATCAAAGGTAACATATAACCATTTTTAAAACCACTTATTTTCTGAAATTCTGATCCTAAGTAATTTGGTCTCCAAAACTAAAATAATTTTACATTCAAATTTACAAGATTCTGGTAATATAGTCTTACAATAAAGTAGAATTAGCTCATCTTGTCCTATTTCCTATGTGGAAAGTCCCCTTTCACTTATTAAATATTAAAATTAATTTGTCATATTAATATCATCTGGCATCACACGAAGAAGCTGAGAAGATAATTCAACTATTGCAGTGTTGGACTATAGATACAAAGGACCTTCTGATGTTGCTCATTCTGAGGACTGACTATTTTTCAGACATGGTGCTGAATTACTCTGGTTCACAAGGTTAATTCTAGAAGTTAATTCCACAATGGTAATGAAGTAAAACACTTCTTAAGAACTGCATGAAGTGAAATGACAAGGTCACTGAAGGAAACAGCACCTCTCAAAGCAAGTGTGAAAAAAACCTGTATATTTAGTATAACAGTTACACAGAAAAAAGCAAAGAGTGAAAAACACTGCAACCACTGTAATAAAATCTCTAGCTGAGATGAAATAATCAGTCAGTGACTTCAAACTCAGGACCATAAATGAGATTACTGAACTAGTATGTTGTTCAGAAAAAAAGAGCTCTTGGTTGCACATAGTGAAATAATCAGGACAATATAATTAATATGCATATCATATTTGAAAAATGTCCTCTTGCTTCATGAGGTCTAGCCACTAAGGCCAATCCTTAATATCCCTTCCTTCTTATCACATTAAAAGCTTACCATCAAATTACTAATTCCATTATTCCAATTTTGAATAGTGTTTCAGGACTGCAATTATTCAAAGGAATTTAATTTTCTGTTTTGTTTTAAACATTTATGTCTATATGCACTTGCTGAGTACATTATAACCAATAAAGTCTACTATTCATCATGTCTTTGTCACTATCTATGACATACACGATCCCTTGAGAATTATACTTCAAATATAAAAGGTTACTTTGAAAGGTGACTAGGAGCACCAATAAAAACTATATAATTATTACCTTCAAAGGAAAGGCTTTAGCATTATGGCTTATAAGAAGTAGAAAGTTCTGGTCTTTCTCCTGAGGGAGGAATAAGCTTAAATTAGATATAGACATCCTAGGAGATATTTTTTCCTAATGTGGAGCCCTCTCGATGCATCAGAATATAACTCTCAGCTTTCCCAATCACATCTTTTGAGTACATTTGGGGAAGGCATCAAGATATTAAAAGCCAATCATCCATTTTGTTATGGATTTGAAGAATTCATCTCTTTTCTCTGTATCTTTTCCCTTATTACTTCTTTTCTGTGTCTTTTCAGTTTATCAGCTTGCTAATCTTTTAAAAATGCAATTGAAAGGAATAAGCAAGTAAAAACAATGTTGGAATATTAAATAATGTCTCTTGCCTCTAAGAACTAAATACAAAACCAAGTCAACAAAAGCATAAAAGAAATACATTATAGTTTGTTGTTTCAAAGGAAAAAAACTGCTTTAACACAATGTGGTGTGCTACAAAAAGTATCATATTTTAATGGAATATATTCTCATATTAGCTTTGGAATTTCAAACCAAAGTTAGTCCAGAATTATTATTTATTAGGTGTTTATTTTATTACAAGGAGAACTATCCAAAAGTACCCTTTTCTTGTTTTCATGTATAATCTTCCACAACAATTTCCTTTTTAATACAACCAAAGTTCCCTAAGTATTATTTGATACAAAAAAACTCTGCTGCAAATACAATTCTATCCCAAAATTTCTAACCCTGAAACTACCTGAAAGAGAACCTAACATGGGCATCTTTAAAAAGTACATTGCATCAAAAATTCTCATCCATTAAAGATCCATTATGTTCTCTGGCTAATTACAACTTCTTGTATGTTAAGACAATGGCTCACTGCAATATTACTGGATTTACGTCTCATTTAACACAGCCAGACATTTTTTTATGGTTTCATCATAATTCCTAACATATGGCAGTTGCAATTGACATATACTCTAATCCATGGGAGGGAAATTCATTCACTACTGAAGGCCTCATTGAAAATGCATCATGAACCAGAAGGTGAAAGCTTATTTCAATAATTTATGCACTTTAATTCCTTTTCTTAGCTATGGCACTTCCAAACATAGAGCTGATATGCTACTCTCAAATACCTTCTGTTTTTGTAATATGTATCAAATAAACAACATTCTAGGACAACTTGTGAATCTGTTTTATCTGTACAAATTATCAATAATCAGTGAGATACTCAATAACTAGTAGGTATAGATCTCACATAAACCTACTTGGCTAAAAAGGTGGATACTGGGGAAGATAGAATTGATGACGGGAAGTAGAAGATGTTTTGATCCAGGCTGATAGTACCCAAATATTCTACTCCCTCAGAAAAAGGTAACTTTGGTAGATTCACATCTAAACAGTGTTCTGAGGATATAATTAAGCTTTACTGATAAAATTTGTTTATACCAGTGTGGAGGCATATTTATTCCACTAACATCATTAACTGGAGGGCTAGTACTGTTCTTTCAAATGTAATCAGGAAACATATTCCACAGCTGGATTAGGTCTGTTCTGGATTGTGTCTATAAACTGCAGACTTGGAACGTTCCTTATATATTCCACTTGAATTTTCCTTTCAGAATATTCAGGAAATAATCTCCTCCCACCATGCCATTAATCACACTGATGTACCTCACCCACAAGCAAAATATATTTCAACTCTTGTACTGCTCACTACTCCCAGAATTTTCTTCCTTTTTCCTTCTGATAATCCCAAGTCATTTTTATGTTACCCTACACCAATGAACAAAGAATGCTTCTAAATAAATTCAAAGTGAAAGTGAAGCAAATCATGGAGAAAATATATCTATGTAGTCACTAAGACTAAAAAATGACTTCCATCCAACGGAAAAAGTTGACATGTAATGTTTCACATGATTGATCAAGAAATTTCAGGAGCACCATCACAAATGTGAACTCAGTTTGCCATATAAAGGAACATATTTTAAATTTTATCTAAACAATTTATGTCATATGATCATTTGTTTTCAAATGCACTTTCATAGACAACAGGAACAGAATACGAAACCATGACCTTAACTTTAAAAGATACTAGACAACTTGTGCCCTTCTAGTTATGATTTCAGAGATATTCCTCTACTTAAACAGAAAAAAAGAATGACCAAAAGAGGGCAAAAAGGCAGTGAGAGCAGTAGCAACTTTTAACTTCCTCCCAGCTTCCTATTGTGTTTCCTTAGGGGACTCTGGTGGGGAGCAGAAATTTATTTCCTTCCTTCCTTCCTTCCTTCCCTCCCTCCCCTTCCCTTCCAAGCAGGAAGATAAGTAAGTGATTGTGAGAATGGCTGGGAAACTGATGGAATGTTATAAATGAAGACAAAAAAGCAGCAGGAACAGAAGCAACTTTCAACTTCCTACTGGCTTTCTCATTGATGATGCTTGTGGAAAGCTGGCAGGGAGCATCATTCCTTTTCCTTCTTGGCTGTCACTTTGCTAAGGGCATAGGAACTGCCTGCCACTTTCCTGGAGTCAAAGGAAGAAAGGGAACTATGGATTCCTAGGAAAACTGTACCCAATTCCCATCCCAGCATGACCCTTTCAAGGCCCCTTCAATCCAGAGAGGAAGAGGGCTTACCGGTCAACCCCCAGCCAGTCCTACTCCATGGGCAGGCATTTGAGTTGATTCCTCTTATTTCCCTCAATGCCCAGCTACATTAAGAGATGTAAAATTTCAGCCTCAATTCCAAAGACAATGGTTGCTCATCTGTCAAAATTTGTCGCCAGTCTTTTGGCTGCAAGGGACAGCAGAAATGGGAAGAGGATGAGCATCTTCCCTTGAGCAACACAACCCATGAATTTCTGGGAAGTGTAGTTGCAAACATGATGGTGCTGAAACACCCATGACTTGCCAAAATTTCATTCCTATGGGAATCATGGATCTTAGCATTCTATAAGTTATTCTATTTGATTTACCTTGGTTCAAAAATTGTTGCCCCATTTCTTCCAGTTTTACCCAAGTGAAGGTTACAAACAATAATTATTTCAGCAGTATATAGATAATGTTATTACATTTATTTAATATTTACTTAAGGAATATCTTTACTGATATAACATGCAACAATTCTTCTAATTTTTTTTCTTCATGCAGAATCTATTTATAAAACTTTTAAAGTTTTGTTAAATCACATCAAGGGTTTAACTGAAATAAGCTGCAATTGTTTAGACAAGATGCAGGCTGGAAGGAATAAATACTGTATGTATATGGGGGGGGGAAACTCCTGTATTGCCACAATCACAAATTATGGGAAACAAAAACTTAAAAACAAAAATTATGGTGGCTTGAAATGATGAGAAATGTAACACTATATCTTGAAGACATTAGAATGGGAAAAATAATTTAAATTCAGGGATATGTTGACCCTTTGGTTTATGAGGAGATGAATAATAGAACAAAATGTCCTAATAAATATCAGAGCAAGGAACCATGGAACAAAACATATGCAAAAATGCAATACTCACTATTTATATGTTTCTGAACGAATATATTCAAACACATGAGAAACACCCAGTTGGAACTGATCTGCAATAGGAGTTACCCATGGATTATTTTCTGCTTTGAAGACTTGCTTTTGACCAGTCAAATCCAAGTTTCCTGAAAAAATTAATATTTAATATTGTTGAAAAACAGTTGCTATCTGATTATAAGAAGAACATTTTAATACCACCTAGGAAGGAGAAAAGAATAAGAGGAGGAGCAGGAGGAAGCAATAATTGCAACAGTGGAGTAGGGGGTTATTATTGTATTATTTTTATTTCTTTTATATTGTGCTTTTATGTCCTGTAAGCCTTGAGTTGCCATTTGTGAGCAGGCAGCAATATAAATTTTCTAAATAAGTAAATAAAAACAAAAACACAGCAATAGCAGCAAGGGCAGTATGAGAATGCAAAATCCTATATACTAAGTAGATCAATATGTGACCTAGAAGAGAGGTGTAAAAATCTATGTTTCTGTCATTCCCTGGGCAGCATTTCTTCGTCCCATTTCTCAGTGTCTTTCTCACATACCAGTACAAATATTGACAACAACTAGAAATGAAGCCCAAGGTCACCAAATGATCAATTTTTTTGAGCATCATCACATTTTACTGACTTCTGACATTAATAATACAGGTAGTCCTCAAGTTACGACAGCAACTGGGACCAAGATTGCAGTCACTAAGCAGTGTGGTTATAAAGGATAATGTCATGTGACTGCATTACTTAGTGATGGCAATACAATGCTGTCATTATAACCCAAGATACAAAGGTTGTTAACTAGGAAATGGCAGGAGTCCCAGCTAAGGAGTACAGGGGTACTATCCCTGAGTTGATGATGGGGAGTGCTGGTGTTGCAGTGCAGCACCAGCACAGGGAGGCTGGAGACAGAAGGTACAGTGTGCACACTAGCATAGGATGCAAAGGTCTGCAAACACAGGAAGGCCAGGATGGCAAAAAAAGACCTAGGGGTTCACTGAGTCTGTCCTTTGATTTTTTTATTTTAATTTTTCATTTTTGGGGGATGTGTTTATTCCAAGCATATTTAAACTCGGTTACTAATGACTGACCCACTACCTCTATTGGAAGTTGGTTCCAAGCTTCCGCTACTCCTTTTGTGAAGTAATACTTTCTAACATTACTTTTGAAGTTCCTTCCTGTCAGTTTGATATTATGCCCCTATATTCTTAATTTTTGCTTAATATTGAAAATACTGCCTTTTAGAACCTTATTCACACCCTTAATATATTTAAAGGTTTCAAACATGTCCCCCCCTTTCCCTTCTGTCTTCAGGATGACCAGATAAGAGGGAATAGCTGCATAATAGGGAGAAAAAAGAGGCTTAAAAGTGAGCCTGCCTAGTTTCTCAGACTGTAAAGGAGATGGTGGGAAATTTATACTTTCTTTATTTTTTAAAATCATTTTATAATAATCATATTTCCCTTCATCTCAAAATCTCCCTTTAGCCCATTAAAACTTTAAAATCCTCTCTAATAAATCAGAAGACCCCATTTTTAAAATCTAACTCTAGCTTTCTTTTTGTGTCAACCAGGCTTCCATGCCAATGCCTTTAGATCATCAGATAGATCTCCCTTCATTTTGCACGTGTTGCTTGAATTAAAGGAGACCATCTAGTCATCAATTTTCCAGAGGAGCTGGTATAATCATTAAATTGTTGTCCTGGTGGGTCAGCTCTCCGTATTTGCTCTAGTATCTTTATCTTCAATTTGGTCTGGTCTTCTTCCTCCTCAGGTTTCTTCTGGTTTAAGTAAAAGGTCATGTCCAGTTTTGTAGTTGTTGTTTGGTTATCTAAGTTTTCAATATGTTGTCCTTGTTGATCTTTAACACCCTCTTATCTTGGTATTGCTTTCTTCTCCTTCTGTTACTTTTTGGGTTGTAGGTTTTTTAGTTACAGTCAGGGTTTAGCTGTGAGCATTTTCAATATATTGTAGTTGCTATTCTTCAAGGTCCTCTGTCTTGGTATTAATTTCTTCCGCTTCTTTTTGGGTTGCCAAATATCAGAAAGATGCAAGTCTAGTTACTTAGTTGGCCTCTTCGGGGCTTTATTTTCTCTGTGTAATCAGACGCCGCCATTTTAGAGGGTGGGAAAGAAAAAATGTTCCCTTCCCTCTCTCCTCGCAAGGGGAAGAAGTTTCAAGAAGCTTTTTACAGGCAAGCACTTGGGATACAAAGAAGGTAGAATCTCATCCAGATCCTCTGCGGTTCTTGATAGTGATTTTGGCTTTGGCTGGAAACGGCATAAGTGATGGGCCATGTGAATGGCCGATCTTTTCCCCGTCAGTTAGAAGAGCTGCCCCGGATCAAACGGGAGGGCTGCTGCCCTTCCGCGATCAGTCGGGGGTCCTCTTCACACTCGTCACCCCTCCAGGGTGACTTTCGACCCTTTTCAGGGTCCCTCGGCGGGAGAAAACCGGACAGCAGAGAGAGCAATCACCCCAACCGTCCGCCGGTGCCGCAATTCCAAACCAGAAGCCTGGAAATTTATATTTTCTTGTAAGATTCTGTTAACGTAGCTTTACAATAAAGTACTGCATGCCTATCTGACTGTGTTTCTGGTATGATCTATTTGGGAAAGCTGACAATACTACAAATAATGACCACTTACTCAAACTTACAACAGTGCTGAACAAGAGATACTTACGACTGGTCCTTAAAGTTCCAGCCATCATAGCACTCCCATGGTTATGTGATTGTGATTCGGATACTTGCAACTAACCCATATTTATGCTGGTTGTAGTGTCCAGTGTGATCTCCATTTGCAGCCTTCCTTGCTATTTTCCCACAAACAAAGTCAACAGGGAAAACAGCAGGGAGGTTCCATATTTTTCCCATAAGTGACACCCCCCAGCTTTTTCCCAAAGATATCACCAAAGCTCCACAGTACTTGCTTTGCTAGCACTGCTTGCAAATGTGGGACTTTCGACTTCCTGCCGGCTTCCCCATTCACTTTATTGGAAGCCAGCAGCAAGTCATGGGCACATCAGGTCCTTACCTAACAACCCACAATTCTTGCTTAATGACAACAATGAGAATTGCCATCATTAAGCAATGTGGTCACATGATGTGTCACTTTATCACTGCATTTTTTAGCAGTGGAGATTCTGGTCCCAACTGCCATTGTAGCGCAAGGAGTATCTGTATTAATATTCTCAGCTAATTGTTCCAATGGTACTTGCAATGTGATATGCCTAACACTTTTGTTCTAAAGATAAATCTTTGTTGATCCATTAACTTCTGTTCA
This sequence comes from Protobothrops mucrosquamatus, assembly GCF_001527695.2. Lineage (NCBI taxonomy): Eukaryota > Metazoa > Chordata > Lepidosauria > Squamata > Viperidae > Protobothrops > Protobothrops mucrosquamatus. The sequence goes on from NW_015386417.1 coordinate 1,617,743, forward strand.
TTGGTTTCTGAAAGTGATTAGTTGTGTTTCCAAATAGTAATTGGAATAGTAAATTCCTCAATTTCAGGACTTGACTTGAAACAGCATTTCATGATTGCTCAGTGTTCTTCAAAATGACCATTTAATTTGCTTTGCTGTTTTTCCCAGGCTGCCCTGATTGCTTAGCATTGATAGCGCCTGATCCTTGTTGATCAGGCAAAAACTTCCTCTTTATTTATTTCGTGTGTTCACCATTAACATGGTTGTGTTTGGACTATACTTCATCCGGTCTGTCTTGCCTGGTATGGTTGAATCTGCCAGTGGCTAAGCTGCTTCCAAGCATGGCTCAGGGTATCATTGAGAGACAGAAGCCCTTTTTACTGAAGTCAAACAGGTTTTCAGGGTCAGAACGTTAAATATTTTTAGAATAATAAGCATTATTAATGTTATTTTTGCTCTATGTCATTGCATAAAATCTCATGCTGGCATTTGGCATCTGCATAGGTAGACAAGCTTCTAATTAATGATTTTAGAAGTTAATGTAAATCATTTTTATTTTGAGTTTGGAAGCAAATTGGAGAGGCTTAGGAATGATGCTATATCGGCATGATTTAATCATCACAGCCATTTCCGATCAGAATTTTCCAGTAATATGATTCTCTCTATTCTTAATTTATATTTCCCATGATCTGTATACCCTATTATGAATAAAAAAGGCTCAGTGTAATTAGAGAAAACCTAACTCATGCAGAAAGAAAGAATAAAATGTTGCCCTAGGAATAGTTGCCATTATCCCAGTATAGGTAGTCCTTAAAACCATTCGTTAATGATTGTTTGAAGTTACAATGGCAGTGGAAAAGTGACTTATAACCAGTGGTTAGAATGCAATTTTGCAGGCTAACTCTGACCACAATCTGGAGCTTGATCCTGACCGGCTCAAGGTTGACTCAGCCTTCCATTCTTCTGAAGTTGGTAAAATGAGGAGTTGTAACCCACTCAGAGAGTGACGTAAAGCACTGTGGGGTAGTATATAAGTCTAAGTGCCATTGCTACTGCTATTTTCACACTTACGACCCTTGCAGCACCCCCGTGGTCATGCGATCAAAATGTGGATGCTTGGCAACTGGTTCATATTTATGACAGTTGCAATTTCTCAAGGTCATGTGATCACCCTTTGTGACCTTCTGATAAGCAAAGTCAATGGGGAAGCCAGATTCACTTAACAACTGTGTTACTAACTTAACAATTGCAGTGATTCATTTAACAACTGTGCATGAAAGGTCATAAAACGGGGCAGAACTTATTTAACAATTGTCTTGCTTAGCAACAGAAATTTTGGGCTCAATTGTGGTTGTAAATCAAGCACTACCTGTAATGCTCTTCTGCCAGATATTCAGATCTTTTCTTAAGAAGTAACTTGTAGGAAGCAATTCAGTCCTCAGTCTGTCCCATGAACACCCCTAGTTCACCCTTTATTAGAGGCTGCAACAATATTTCTGTTTTAACAAGGATCAGACAGTGGGATTAAGCACTATGACTAAGAGAATCTAATAAGCAAAAGGCGGGGTTGTCTAAATCTATGCTAGCTAGTTCAAACAAGAGCTGAAGAAGCAAGCCAGTACTGTGATTAGTGGTAACCCTCTGACCAAAGCTGCTACGAAAACCGTATTTCATTCAAAGGCTTATTCTGCAATTGTATATTGGATTTTCCATTTTATTACCTGCAGAAAAGAACCACAGAACTTGTCTCAAAAGCCACCCGCACAGTAACCACTACTTACAATTCAGCAAGTGCTATGTTACTTCTGGGATAAAGGAAAAAATCAGCCTGCTGCAACTGCACAACCTAAGTAAAATTCATACTTCAAAAATTTCACCTGGGAAGAGGATAGGATTCTAATTTTGCACAGGTTGAAAAGTTCATACTAAATCAGACGTACATATATAATTTGGCTTTTCTCACTGGTTAGATACAGTATTTAAAATGAATTGCTGAACTTTAAGTTAGTGAAATGCATTCATATCTGAAAAGAGATAATTATCTATTTGGAGACCCAAACTTTGTGTTACTTTGGTGGAAAAAAGCTAGCCTTTTATGCATAAAAGGACAATTATAAAAAGGTTAGAAAAATTAGGATTATTAATTTTATCTTTTATTTTTGTCAGAGTATTAAGGGCTTTATTTGGATTTTCTGCCACAAGGTCTTGAAGAAGTTCCCCCCCAAAATTAATTCACACGTTATCTAACAAAACAAAATATACATTTTTCTGAGATGCTTAAAGATCTATACAAAAATGAAACAGCCACCTCTAAAGATACTTTCATCTTGCACTGAAAAGAGGAATGGATTTCTCCCAATTTTGTCACCCAATGCTTTTTAAAATATGAAATGCTGTAGGACAGCTTGAGAGAATATAGGCACTCTATTCGCATTGAAAGTGATTCTGGGCAGTATGCAGCTATCCAGTAAAACAATAAAGTATGGTGGTTAAAAGTATAAGTATGGGTTGTTAGCCCACTCCATCACATTGAGGATGATGAATATTTATACATTTATTTCCTTGGTGTAGCACCAAAATTATATCTCAACCATTTACATTAATAAAACATTAAAAACAATGCTAAAAATTAGAACAGATTTTTCCTAAAATCATGAAAACAGTCTGACATTTTATTCGTACATTACCAGATTTTAAATACGAAGAGGAAAACATGCATTGAACACTAGCTGACTAAAACAATTTAAAATGTGCATGGAAACATTCAAATCACCTGAAAAGCACTGAAAAACTTGAAAACAAAATCCTAATTCAATTCTATAATTTAGATAAGTGATTTATTCATTGTAATTTTATTTATTCCTTAGATAGCCTGCGCTTTTTCCAGATGCTTAAAACATATACTCAGCATTCCCTTCTGTATTTTTTCTACAACAACTCTGTAGCTGAAACTAACTCAGTAAGTTTCTCTGGAGAGGATCTCCCCAGTTTAAGTCCAATACTGAATCATACAGGTAAAGGTTATCATAATGTTAATATTTACATTCTGGCTAATTCAAATCTGCCTCTAGCATTAGCAGAAAACAAATTGTTTTTTTTTCTTTAAAAAAAACCCCTTTCCACTAGGAAAAAAAATCATACTATTTTAAGATTTTAAAGAATTAAAGTAGTAGCATAAAATAAGGGTTCTTCATTCAAGTGTTTTTAAAATTCTATTCTAATATTTGGGTTCTTCCATAGGTAAGGTGACCAACTTTTTTACAATGAAAAGGAGGACACAAGTAAATTGAAGAAAAAAATATCGTAAATAAAAGAAACATTTTATTCATTGCAACAATAATACAGAATACACTATAATATGATAAATGCATAATAAAAAACCCCGCCCATGGTGCACCTGGCCTTGGCGCCCTCCTCTTGCGACGGCGAAGTGGCTGAGGACACGGCGGGGGTGGCGGCCGGGCCGGGGGCAGCAGGGATCCCCGACGATGCTGCAGTAGCCGCCACCGGAGCCGCTGCCTCCCATCCTGCTCCCCCTCCCCACCTGTTCGGCTGAGGACGCGGCGGCCAGGCCGGGGGCGGCGGGGAATCCTGACGATGCTGCAGTGGCCACTGCCGTGCCGCTGCCACTGGAGCCGCTGCCTCCCGTCCTGCTCTTCCTCCTCGCCCATTCGGCTGAGGATGCTGCGGGGACGGTGGCCGGGCCAGGGGCGGCGGGGACCCCCGACGATGCTGCAGTGGCCACCGCCGTGCCGCCGCCACCACCACAGCCACTGCCTCCCGTCCTGCTCCCCCTCCCCGCCTGTTCGGCTGAGGACGCAGCGGGGGCAACGGCCGGGCTGGCGGTGGCGGTGACCCCCAAAGATGCTGTAGTGGCCGCCGTGCCACTGCTGCCGCCACTGGAGCCACTGCTTCCCATCCTACTCCCCCTCCCTGCCCGTTCGGCGCCGTCTGCCTTTTGTTCTCTCTCTCTCTCCTCACCTGGAGAGAGAGGGAGAGAGAAAGAGAGAGAGGAAAGAGAGAGAGAGAGAGAAAAGAGAAAGAGAGAGGAAAGAGAGAAAGAGAAAGACAGAAGAGAGAAGAGAGAGGAAAGAGAGAGAAAGAGAGGAAAGAGAAAGAGGAAAGAGAGAGAGAGAAAGAGAGAGAGAAAGAAAGAGAGAGGAAAGAGAAAGAAAAAGTGAGAGAGGAAAGAGAAAGAGAGGGAGAGAAAGAGGGAGGAAAGAGAGAAAGAAGAAAGAGAAAGAGAGGAGAGAGAGAGGAAAGAGAGAGAGAGGAAAGAGAAAGAGAGGGAGAGAAAGAGGGAGGAAAGAGAGAAAGAAGAAAGAGAGAGGAGAGAGAGAGGAAAGAGAGAGAAAGAGAGGAAAGAGAGAGAGGAAAGAGAAAGAGAGGGAGAGAAAGAGGGAGGAAAGAGAGAAAGAAGAAAGAGAAAGAGAGGAGAGAGAGAGGAAAGAGAGAGAGGAGAGAGAAAGAGAGAGGAAAGAGAAAGAGACAGAGAAAGAGAGAGGAAAGAGAGAGAGGAAAGAGAAAGAAAGAGAGAGACCCTTTTGACATCTAAAATGAAGATAACACTGCATATATCCTTTTTTACCTTTATTTTATATATATACACACACAAACACATATACATACATACATACATACATATAATATATATATTAAAGGTAAAAAAGGATATATGCAGTGTTATCTTCGTTTTAGATATCAAAAGGGTTTTGCGGCTCCCAGTGTCTTGTTTTTGGTGGGAAACGTGTCCAAGAGGCTCTTTGAGTATTTTGGGTTGCCTACCCCTGAACTAGGAGATGGTGTAGTTGAGTAGCAGGGAGGGGTGCAAAGTTCCTGCCAATTCACCTTCGCTGCAGACAACTTGCATGTGCAGTTTGCCAGCGGGTGTTTTGGCATGCTCAGCAGCAATTCCTATTGGCTTTCGAAAGCCAATAGGGGGAGTAGCACAGCTCATGCAAAAGTTGAAAAAAAAACCATCAAAAAAAGGTGCCCGAACGCCGTTCTGAGCGTTCTATGAGAAAAAAAAGCCCTGCAGATTAGTCTTCAAATATCGAAAAGGAGGACATGTAGGAGGACACTTTTTGAGGGAGGACAGAACTCACAAAAGGAGGACTGTCCTCCCTAAAGGAGGGTTGGTCACCTTACCATAGGGCATTATATTACTACATTAACCTTTTTCTCTCAATTGCCCATTCTTTATTCTGTTTCTTTGTCTTTAAAAAGATCCTCCCATTTTATTATACTTTTTTTGTCACAGATGACAGAAACTTAAATTCAAGTGCTTTTTTTTACTTCAGCAGAAAGGATATATTCTCCTTCAATACTATGAAGAAAGAAATTAATTTTATTTTCCTATTTAGATATAAATACTCCCAGATCCAACTTTATTAAAGGCTAATCATGGGATAACTCCACTGAACAGAATGAACTGTTCAGTTATAGCCAACTATGATTTTCTTCAGCTTTGCTATATGCTTCAAAAGCTTAGCTTTTATTACTCTGACACCACGTGCTTTGTTTCCCAAAGAAAAGAAGGAAGGTCTTAGACATTATACAATCCACTGAGGATGTACTGTTAGGCAAGTCCTTCTGACAGGGATGAATTTCTCATAAGAACAAGGTGGACAATCTAGCTTCACTCGCACTTGTGAAGAAAATACTACGCCCAATGTGTTGGGAGGGAGAGAAAAAAAAAGATTACAGACTAAATAATCCCACATTCACAGTATTACCAACAAAAGCTGGTCTCAACTGATATTACCAAATCTGCTTAAATGTAGGTTAGAAATTATTCTGGTACACCAGTTCCTCCTTGTGAATATAGTTTTTTCTTTTGTCAAGCATTTCTCAATTCATAAAACTGGTAAACTGGTGTCATGACTAGCATGCCCCTCAAAGCAAACTTTATGGATGGTTCTGACTTCTTAACATGAGGATGAAATGAGTTCCATGTACTTTTCTCAGCCCGCTTTGCTATGAGACAAACAAGTTTAGCTCTTTTTTTCATGTTTGATTTTTCAATTTTATGTTAAAGAAGAATCACTAGTGCCAAAAGACGGACATTGTTTAAGTTATCCATCTTATTTAGTTTTCAGAAATCCAATATATCACAGCCACACGATAAATGTAGCATAATATTCTGTAATGCAAAAGCTGAACAAAAAGCAGCTTCCTTTCTCACCCTTGTTACCCAAAATACCTTACTTTCTTTGTTTTATTCTTTTTCCTCCTGACATTTTGTTAAATCACTTGTTTCTATATATAAAACAAGGCATGCAATAATAAAACCTACACTCATCAGTTTTTAGATAACATGATTATTTTTGCACATCCACAAAATTTGTTACAGCAGTGCAACTTCCTTTCATTATTTAATCGATAGCTGTGTTTTTTCTGATGACTTTGCACCATTTTCTAACCATTAATGACTCCCTTATTTAGGGCTACTATGCATTTTGCTGAATTTTTTTAATAGCATTGTACACAGGCAAGGCAAAGAAATGCACTTTAAGACATGTCTTACTGATTTTGCCAACTGTATCTGATTGTTTGGCTCTACCTCCACTTTCTTCTAAAACAATATCCAGTTCTTAAAACCATCAGTGTGTAGATGTGCATATATACATGCATGTATGTATATGTATGTGTACACACACACACACACACACACACATTTCATAAATTTAGTGCTTCATGGCATTTCATTTACTGTAACAGGTTGCAATATTTTAGTTGCAGTAAATCACTAGTTGTCTTCCACTGCAGTACATAACTTTAAAATCCTGGATGCTTCAATACCAACTTCAATGTGTACATATGAGGGCTTATTTTACAAGGCTATATGAAGCAGATCCACCCAAAGGCACTGACTCAGTTCAAACCATGACAGCAATCTAATTTACTTGGACTCAAAAAATCACATTGTTCTTCTGATGCATTAAATATAAGCACTGAAGTGGACCTATTCAATTCATTTGGCTGCTTTGCTGTGCACACATAGAAACCCCTTTTAGCATGTTGATCAAAACTGTGAGACTGTATCTTATTAGTTGAAGTTGAAGAAAGTGCTTCCAAGGGCATTTTAACCAAGCTTTTATCAAGCTGAAGTGCTCCTCTGAAGCTCTAAAAAGCTTTATTATTTATCATGGTTTTCAAAACTACGTTTCAAAAAACTATGTCCATAGGTCTACTAGGTGTGCTGAACTTCAATTTCAGCTCTAAAAAAGTTAGTTAGAAAGAGTGGATAGTTCAGCAATTCATTTTTATTTATTTAACAAACCTTATATGGCTACCCAACACACTCATGGTGACTCCAGGCAGCTTACAGAAATAAAAATCCCAAATACAAAATAAATCTCCATATCCCTGGTGGCAACAATCAAATCAAGTACAATCAAACCAAGTATCCTGATACCTACAGACTCACTGGCAAACCCATGTCTTCAGAGCCTTTTGAAAGAGTGTCAAAGTGGAGTCTGGTCTTATTTCCGAAGGACTAATGTTCCATGGGAAGGAGCCAACACAAAGAAGGCTCTTCTGATTTACCCATTATTCATTAGTTCATTATATCATATTGACAAATGAACACCATAGTTTAAAACTTAATGCCTACCTAGGTCAATAATATACAATGAGTACAAGGAACATTTAGAATTCAAAACAAAAATAACTGGTTAAGATTTGCCTTTGATTCATGGCATAACAAAACTTATCCATAAGTGAAAATCCAGTTTTAGTCAATTCTAAATGACTGTGAGATTAATTGATTGAAAAAAAGGGGAAATGCATATTCTAATATTCCAAGGTACAGTATCATCGACTTCACATACAGTCAACAAATGGGAAGACAGCATCTCTTTGATATTTATTAAATCACACATATCTTTTTTTCAGTTCCTGGTCAGCCTGAAAAAAGATGCTGTTGCTGCTTCAGTGAACTGTGTCATTAAACAGAGTGTCATTGATACAACTCTTAAACCTGCAGTATCTCTTTTGAGGTTCACACAGAAACCTAAAAAATGATCCATATGCTTTAAAGAAAAATGGAGAGGAACACCATAAATGCCAGGTAAAAAAGATTATTAGATAAGATAACTTTTATTGTCATTTTTTTTTACTGTGGGCACAACGGCACACATCAAAAATGAAATTTAGTTACCCGCTCTCAAAGTGATTTCCAATCATTTTCTATGCCATTTTCTAACTCTAATAAAGGTAATCCTTAACTTATGTTTCACAACGGTTCAAAATTATGATGGCCTTGGAAAAAGTGTTTTACAATCTGTACTTACTCTTACAACTATTGCTCACTTTCACAGTCACGTTTGAAATTTGGGCGCTTAGCAACCAGCTCACATTTATAACCAGCTGCAATGTTTTAGTCATTTACAACCTTTCATCTATTTCTAGCAAAAATCTCCATTGGAGAAGCTGGACTTACGATCATAAAATTGGGTCTAGTCATGTGATGACTCACTTTATATCCTTTGGCTTCCAAACTTGGCACTTCCCTCCCTCAAACTTCTATGCTGCCCAATTTGCAACAATTTTTATTAAACTTTGTTGCTGAATACCCACTCTGAATTTAATAAAACCAGAGGAAAGAACAGGACAAGAAGCACAATAATTTGTTTGAAATATGAAAGCTATCCAAAACTATACCCTTTTCAGAACTCTTTGGCTATTCAACAAGGTATCAAACTTACCTAGTTCTGGAGGCAAGACTGTAAGACGGTTTCCTTGGATATGAAGTTCTTTAAGCTGTGTGAGTTCCCCAATTTCTTTTGGGAGTGATATCAAGTCATTATCCCTAAAGCTAAGCTTTACAAAAAGGAAAATATTTAAGAGTTAATCAGAGAAACAATCTGCATATACAAAATATATTTAAATAAGAGATACTGCATATGTACAACATGCTAAGCTTAGCTAGGCTTAACTTGGTTGAACTGAATATGTGGTTTATCATGTAGCATAAATACGGATTGCTCAAATTATCATTCAATGTATATATACTAGAAAATAGGTCAATTTAGTAAGGAGATTAAGTGTATTACATGATGAAGCTGTCAGGTCAATTCTCAGCTGAAAAGATGTAGATCAAGACTTGCCACAAACACAACTAGCTCTTTTCTTTTTTGCTACTTCACTCCACCCATTTTTCCCATGTATGCATAAGTACTTTCTGATTAAAAATAGACAATACAGGTGTTGATGCTAACTCCTACAAACTCCCATGACTTCTTGCAAATTGATTTGATTCTACTCAAACTAGGACTGCAAAAATAAATTGATTTCCCCCTCCCCCCAAGAATTTAGATAAATTACTTACTATCTGCAACTTTGTGAGCTTCCCAATATCTGATGGCAGGGTTTCAAAATCGTTGTCACTTAGATAGAGTGCACGCAGGGTGGCTGCAAATTAAACAGCAATATATAAACAGGGTGGCATACAACCCGACCATTTGAAGCCTGATCAATGAAAATGTGTCAGGTTTGATTAATAACCCTGACTTGGTGAAAAGCCTTTGACATACCCAAGGCTCACAATAATAACAAGCAGGTCAAACTTAGATTTACTGGCTTATGTACTATTGCTCTGCTCAGGAAAACATCTATATCCAAAAGGGCCGACATAATTAACAAATTCTACTACATTGCTCTCTGGCAGGTTGTAGCACGCCACTGCAATACTAACTTGTCAATACAGAAACTATCCAAGTTTATTACTAACCATTGTTCAAATTAGCATTCATAATCTCCCAGTTAGATTTGTGAAATAAGCTGTTAACATATCTTTTTTTAAAAAAAAAATAGACTAGGATATTATTTCTTAAATATGCAGAAGTAATTAGGGAGGCACAACTCCTCTCCCTAGATGAGGAAGGAACCCTCAAGAGAGAGAAAATGGCAAATGAAGGCAAGTTGAAATCTCCAAGAGCATTTTGACAGAATGCTTCTTGAGTCAAAATAAAATAAAACAATGTTACGAGCTAGCTAGCCCTCAAAAATTATGTGGGTATAATTTGGGTATAATTTAGGGAAAGACTGCATATACTGGTAAATAACTGGTAAGACTGCATATACTGCTTCAGCTCATTAGCACTCACTCATTAATTGGATGTATTTCTTGATTGAGGCTTGTGGAAATGTTGTCCCCCTAGTAGCAAGCATTGCTTCCCGTCTAATTAGCTAACAATTATTATTTTACAATATTTACAATATGTAGCTAATTGTCAACATGCTATTTACAATCATTTTTATTATATCAGAATATTTGCAATATAGAACATTATTGCAATATTGCTGCAATGTTTTATGTACTTAAACTATATTAATTGATAATATTGTAACATAATCGCTGTATTGTATCTTTTTCTTGGAAAAAAAGAACAGCCTTTTTTCTTGACCAGATTCTTTGATAAAACATTTGGTGGAATTTAAGATATGAAATGTTGAGAAATGGTGCACTAGAACACAAACAAATAAAAAACTATGTATGCATCATAAAGAAAACAGAAAGTGGGATCATTTTAAGAGAACAAAGATTTAAATAATTTGGGTTAATTGTATTTTTTTCATTCTGTCCTTAAACAATACAGTTCTTAAACAAACTGTTTAGCTCAAGAAATATTTCAATCATTCTAGGCATAGGGCCCTAAGAAAACACTTCATGGAACATTAATAAGATATTAGACATTTGAAATGTCTAAGCACATTTCAAAAACAGTAATCATATTCAAAGCTGAGCAGAGATTATATCTCTCACACTTACAGAAGAGCAAAGCTTATTTTAGTTTTTCATTTTCAAGCTTCAAATTGTTCCATCCCATTTCTGTCCCAACCTGTGAATGTTTTAAATAATCAAACCCACAAAAATATTCCATATATTTTGTGAATGTTTTTGCAAGAATATTTTTAATTTTTTAAAATTGAATTGAGTTTTTTAATTGAGATTTTGAATATAAATAAACAACAAAGTCTTTTTCGTGTTGTCACAATCCCAACATAGTGATATTGGGAAAGGGGGTGGGAAATGGCTTCCTCACCCATTTCTTTGTTACAAACAGGTTTTGTTTCAATTTTGAGGTGTTTCTTAATTTCTGGTTAGGGGAGGCTAGCTTGGGACCATGATTAGACTTAGCACTGGGCCATAATCCTTCATCCTAAAGTAAATTGGAATTGTAGAGTTTCATCTTTGTTTTTCAAAGAAAAAAGCTTCTTTGGGGGGGGGGATTTCTTTGTGAATCACAAATTTGAGATCCTGTGATTTACTGAAAGCCATATCAGAAATGATATGTTTAATGAATGGCACTTTCAAAAATAAACTTGATATGCTTGTATATTTAGTTCTGTGTCTCTGCTTCCTTGTCTGCCTACAGAGAAACATATATGCACCTTCCCAGAAAATAGAAGAAAGCATCACTGAGCCTTGCTGAAGTGAATGCATTTGCCTGATGATACCAAATGCTAATTGAAAACATGATATTTATAATACATAGAACTAAGAGTTATTGAAAGAAAGTAAATCACAACTTGGTTGCTAGCTAGCATTCCGTGACACAAACAGCAGCTCCTGTAATGGTCCCAGCATAGTGCTGCATTTCCCAACTTTCATTTTACAAATGCTGAATGAAATTCAAGGAAATATGACTGAAGCGCAGCTGATCAAACACACCTGTTTGTCCATTTGTTCCACAAATATCAGATGACTATAGATCAAAGGATACAGATTACCAAGCTATGTAGAAATATTCAAGAGGACTCGGAGAAAGAAACATATATCTCAAACATTCTTTTTAGAACAGTCTTTCTCAAATCAGCTAGAGAAAGCAAAGTAACTTTTCAAGATGATTTAAAGTTTTTTTTAAAAAATGACTTCTTACTTAGATAGAAGAAGTTTCCAGGCAGGGACTTTTCATTTAAATTATTGTAAGTCAAATCAAGAACTTCCAGAGCTGGTAAAGAGCCAAATCCTCGTGGCAAGGTGTTGAGCCTGTTCATCCTAAGAATGAATGCAGGTTGTAAATTGGCATTATTTTTGATACATAAGAAACAGTGACATTTCACATGGTATATGTAGCCTGCATCAGCGTTACTATATTTTAAAATCCATATGGAGTGTCCTTTCAATAATATCTTTCAAAATCCCGAACAAGAAGCTAACAATACTGTAATAAAAAACCCTGATCAAACACATATACCAAAAGGCAGGAAGAATTATATAAAAAGTCAAATTAATAAATGGGCATCCTTAAAAAAAATCATGTGGCTTTGATAAACTTTCAAGATGGATGTTACCTCTTCTCAAGATCAGGAAATCAGAGTAGTTATGGGAATGTGCTTTAATTTAGGCAAGGTATTGTAATAGTAACCTTACATCTGTCAAAGCCACTCTCTACTTCAGTCTATACCTAATATAAATAAAGTAAAGCTCTTTCTCCTTTTTTTTGTAATATATTTTATTGATTTTTAAAAAAACATAAATCACTTAATAATTGGTGAACAGTGTGTTGTCTGAGCTACATTTGTAAAACAATCACTAACAACTGATTTCTATAATCCATAATCCATATAATAGTTTAGTTGATTTCCTCTTTTCCCAAAATATCCTCTTTTGCAAACATTGACTTAATACAATTCTTATCGTTTTGATAGATAACAGTTAAATATATATTTTTTCCCAATAGTCCTAAAAATAATAATCACATCAATATAATATTTCTTTTCTATCCAATCATTCTGGTTGCCTTATCATAGATCCTGTTACAGTCCTTATTTTAGTTTGTTTCTCCAATTAAATTCTAAATATTCTTACTGGTTAAGATTTTCTCAAAAATTAATTACATTTAAGAATTTAACTCTATTTTTCCATATGAACCATCTCACACTTTTACATTTCTTAAGGAATAGATAAAACAATGAAAAAAAAGAAAAGAGAGCAAGAGTAAAGAAACATAAAAAATAACATACTACTTAAAATATATATCCCTCCTAAGCTAATATATATTTATTTCCTAAATTTCTTATTCTTTTTATCCATAATTAAAAATATATTTAATCTTTAAATATTCCATTTAATACATCTAGTCATCTAGTCCTTTAACTCTTATTCAAAACATTTTTATCCATTATAATTTTCTTAAATTCGATCACATTTAAATATCTAAAACATTTCCTTTATTTAAGTCATTTCAACTTTTTTATATTACTCATATTAAGAAAAAGAACAAAAAAGGGAAAAAGCATACTATATTATATTTAGAGAATTTATCCCTCTTAGAGTGACATATATATTCCAAAACTTTTCTATTTCTTTAACCATATACAAACACGTTTCTTTTTTAAGTATTCTCTCTGGTAAGTCCCATCATCTATTTTCTTAGTTTCCACTTTAGTCTTTTTCTTTTGCCCAGTGTCTGTCTTAATCAATGTATTTTGCTGAATTAAAAAGTTTTTATGTATGTTCATAAATGTTACTGTATATATAAAAAGTAAATCAGGAAAAGTGTTTTTGTACGGGACTTCTGCCTTTCCATGTTTGTTGAAAATCTTTTTTCTTTTTCTTTCTCTCCTCTTCTCTTATCATTTCCTTTCTCTCCAATGTTCCTGACATCTCTACAGTCCATTTTATCCGATCTGTTTTCTTGTTCTCAGATTTATTGTGTAGTCTTAAGCGATAAGTTGTTTTTTCCAATTCTTGTGAATTTTTTCCACTAGGATTAAATCATGTTTCCTTGTTTTGTTAAGTTCCATCTTTAAGTCTCTATTCTCAATTCTATATCTATGTATCTGTTTTATCTGCTCCTTCTCTGTTGTTGTTTTCTGGGATTTTTTTTGTTGTAGAGTTAACTTGGAAATAGATTGATTTATATTTTCAAAGTTGTTTTAGATAACTTTGTGGTTTAAAGTCATTGTTGTTTGAATTAGTTGCAGTATACTATATATCTCCTCCTGTGACGTATTTATGTTTTCTTGATATGTTCTTTCTACATGTCTCTGATCCATGACAGCCAAGAATTTGAATTTTCCTCTTCCTTTCTTTTCTCTGTAAATAGCTTTAGAGTCCCAATTAGATAGATATTTGTAATCCAAATAGTTTAAAAAAGATTTTTTTTCTGAAATTTGTAATTCTCTCTTTGTCTACAGCCCAGATTTTTGTCTTTTTTGTCACAGCTGTTCTTTGTTGTTAAAGCTTTGAAGGTCACAGACACAGATTAGCTTTTCCCAGATTTTGCCAAGTCTTATATTAAAGTCATAGCTATCATAGTCTTCATCTGCCACTAGGTGTCAGCAACTATTTGTTTTTCAATTTCCAAAATGAACAATTATCTTTGAAATGAGAGTCTTAACCATTAAAACAATTTTAGATTTATCCAGATTTAAATTTTAAGTTTCAGGTTTTTTATTTATTTCACTTCCATATATTTTGATCCTCCATAAAAAGATTAAATTGCCGTTTCCATTAGTGTAAGGGTGGGGCAGAAATTCCCCTCCTTCCCTTTCGGAGATATTTTGCTTCTTGGGGATCTTTTCCAGGCAATTAAATGTAAAAGAGAAAAGAGAAGATCAAATTCCTCACTCAGTTTCAAGCACGCTGTTCACAGTTGTGCTGGTTAGTGCTTTGGGACTTCGGTTGCAAGTAGTTTGGGCTGGTTGATGCAATACGGCCAGCCTCTCTCCTGTCGGGTTAGGTTTTCCCCAAGTCAAACGGAATGGCTGCCGCTGTTCCAGAATCGCTGGAGCACCCTACTTTCTTCATTGCCTCTCCAGGGCGACTTAGACCCATTTAGGGTCCCCTAGTATGGTGAAATTAGCCATGGGAGTGCAGAGAATCTGCAAGCCCGCGACCGGTTGCTACCGCGCAAAACCGGAAGTCTTTCTCATGTTTACTACTCTCCCTGAGTTAGATATATGCAATTTTTATCTTATTTCCATTCTGGGAAACTATAAGGTATCTACAGTATTAACACACAATTTTGTTTTTAGATTGATACAAAATGTTGAATGCTTTGCTATTTGAAATATTTTTTATTCCTGCATTTATTTCAGGATAAAACTGCTAGAACATAAATAATATTTGGTAAATATTTTTCAAAACAACTAACCAGTGAATCATTTTATTCAACTTTATCTTATAAAGCAGCCTCTTCCAATCTGGTACCTTTTATATTGTTGAGATTATACTTTTCAGAATTCCCAGCCATATTTGATTGGGAAATAACTGATCACAACTGCTACTCACCCAAGATTTAAGTGTTTGAGCTTCTGAAGGCTGCTGATCTGAGTTGGCAGCTCCTCAATCTGATTGTTGAAAAAATTGAGTACTTCTAAATTCCTCAGATCTGCAATATTTGGAGACACAGCTGCAAAGAGAAAGAAAATACCCTCAAAGCAAGGTAGGACACAGAAATCACATCAGCCCAGTTCAATGAATGGAAATTTTGTTTAAACCATATAGCATATACACAGGCAATATCAAAATCAGTTGATATTAGATATGTTGTCATTTTAAGGGAAAATATACCCTTAAAAATATCTTTTCTTTGGATTGCTAACAGCTTCTGAAACTTGGCTTCACCTGTAGGTCCTCAAGGGATTTTTGCATACAATTTGGCAGAAGAAATAATAGACCATCCCCACTTGTACTTAACCGCATAAACATGATCTGGCAGCAACTTCTTTCAGCATAGTATTATATCCAGTTTCCTCCCAGTCATAAGACAGTTTTAAACCATCATTAGTTGCATCGGTTTTATTTTCAGTACTTTTATACCACTTGGCTCAATCATGATTTATGAGTTCATATCTATTATACTACTAAAA
This sequence comes from Protobothrops mucrosquamatus, assembly GCF_001527695.2. NCBI lineage: Eukaryota > Metazoa > Chordata > Lepidosauria > Squamata > Viperidae > Protobothrops > Protobothrops mucrosquamatus. Next base: position 1,633,547 of record NW_015386417.1, read on the forward strand.
CTTTCCTGTTTCTCTGTTTGTAACCTTCAATTACCTGAACTTTTGAATCATAGCAATTTTTTAATCAAAGTATCTAAAATGCAGTAACTTAAAGAATGTGTATACAATCTGGGACCTTTATTCCTGTGGATTTGAAATTTCAAGCATTTTCAGATCAATTGTATTTGCAAAGCTGTGATCATTACAATACTGTTGCAATGTGCCACAGTCACACGGTCATCATTTTCAACACTCCCTGCCAGTTTCCCACAATCAATGACAAAATGGAAGCCAGCAGGAAGTCAGAAATTACTCCAATCCCATTGCATTTTTGCCCACCCTTGGTCATTCTGTTAATCTGTTTAGGTAATTAAACATCTCTGAAAGGAGATTATGGTTTTCTAACAAAACATAAAAATACAGACACGGCAAGAGAATACAGAATAAAACAGGATAAAAAGAAAAATATTTGTTCTCAGAATCGGCAATTCTACTATATTCTGAATGCTTGTTCTAACAAAATAGTTTTCACTAATTTGCTGAAGACTGGAAGTGGGGGAGGGTGGGGGGCGGGCAGGACAAGATATTTTAAAGCATGTGGATTGTACTTCAGGCCCAGGCTTCCTGAATTCTTGTATGGAGGAGATCTTCAGCATCCCCTTTCTGCAGGCATACAAGGATTGACAAGATTCTACCTGAGGCACCCAGAAACATGTTGCAGTGATCTAGTCATGTGGTGATGAGGGTGTGAGTCTCAGTCACCAAGACTTCTTAGTCTTGAGCTATAGATCTCAGCTAATATAGATAACAAATATGAAGCTAATATTAGTGAGTAAAAAATTGAATTTTTTAAATTCTAAAAGAATTTTAGACCTTAGCATGATGTTATGGTTCCGGCTAATGAAACACTTCAAAGAACTTCCAGGCATTGATTTTCTTAAAAGTAATTGTTACAAAATGTCGACACAGGCACAACGAGTTGATGTTAAGGTCTAAAATTCTCTTCCTCTGAGCAATTAATTTACCAGCATGTTCCCTCCCTAAATTTGCTGTCATATATCATGCTCTCCTATCAGGTGGAAGGGCAGAGGTTCTCTTCCGGTCTCTTCCCGCCCGTAGTCCTATCTTTCTCCTCCCCACCACCATCAACTGAATTAACTCTAAAAATACCAGACAGTTCTGCATATTTTGTCAAAGCAAGAATATACAGTATTTGCAGCATTGACATCTGATGGTTTTAAGTCTTACTCAGATCATACTTTGGGACAGCTATCATTTTAAAAGAGCAGTGTATAACTCTCTTGTAGTCAAGGATTTAACCTTTAAAAATAGCAGAGGCAACCCTACACCTAATCCCATTAATTTTCAACAGAAGCTTAATCAACTTGGACATTTACTTCTGCAACATTTAAAACAATAAATTGGTAGCACCTATAAGAGGAAATCTACGGGCATGCACTCTTGCAGCCTCCAGCTATGCACCTCTGTTGTGACTAACATGCTTCCCAAAACTCTTAATGTCCTGGCAGGTTATAGCTTCATGATGAATGAACAATGTTTAGGAACAAGCACCTGTACTGCATTCTTTACTTGGTAGCTGTTATTTCATCAAAGTATATAAAGAAAACAACTCTATTCTATCATCTTTTGAAAGACCAATTGCCTTTGGCTTACTCTTAAGTGCTATCAGTTATCCTGCTCCATCAAACTACCAGAACTACTTATATCTCATCTGCTGTTTTAAGAACTGGAGCTTTAGCATGCTTTTTATTTCCTTTTACTTTTGGTTTTTCAGAATTTAAACTTTATTTCTCCTGCATGGCTATTCAAAATGATATGCATTTGGTCTAAATTTAAATTTAAAATCCAGTTAAAACTTAATCTTTATTTAAACTTTGGCTATCGAAATAAATAACACACTGATCAAGCCAGACCACTTTTGAGGCAATTCCGAGGAGGATCCTATTATGATCAATAATTAAAAAAAGGTTACATCAGATTAGCAACAAATCAATGTCTAGCTATTATTTAGAAATATAAAAAGCCCTGATGCATGATGTGAATACTACAGTTCAGATAAAGATTTAAACTCCATTGATTTAATTTTCTCTTTTATTTATTTAAGCAAAATCAAAGCAAGCAAATAATATTTATGGATTGGTAGGTGATCACATCTGATAAAGCCTTTTCTTGTGTTCTCATATTTCAGAATTCTAATAGAAGTATATTTGGATAAATTGTGGAAGTAGCAGCAGATTACAGAATCTGAGTGATCTTGTCTTGAAGCAGAGCCCATGCAATGCTGGATCTGAGTAATACCTTGATGGAAAACTTCCAGAGAATATCAAGCTGTAGACTAAGGAAAGTTAAAAAAACATCCTGGAGAGAACTAGTTGTTCTATATAGACATGAGACGTTTAACTCAATTTGAAGGAGATCTTACTTTGTTTTGGGGAAAATATCTGAAAGCATAAAAATGCATATATTCTTTTGCTAGAATTTCTGCATTGCAGAATATGAGATTTCCATTTGCTGGAATTATCACATAAAGTGTTGAAAGGTAAATTACAACTACACTCTGATAAAATCCCCACCCATATCACTGAAGACCTAGGGGATCTGGCCAAAGATTTTTTTCTGCCTTCTGGCTAAGGTCATAAGAAATGAAGCAATAGTGTTATGCATTGTTATTCCTTGCCATTACTTGATCAACCAGTATTTAAGACATACTGATGTTGATTCTGGAGGCAATATACAACATTAAAAAAATAATTGCTATTGATAATCTAACCTTTCTTGAATTTGCCTTTTAAAAACCATTACACTTTTACCATCATTATATCTATGTCAGTAAATGTTATACTGCCCCCCAAAAATCTTTTCACATTAATCTCATTCAATAGACATACATTTTAATATTGTGAAAAAAAGAAAAATATTCTCTGTCTACAATTATCACATCATTCTTATTTGATTAAATTCTACCAAGACAGAACTGTTTGTATTTAGTAGACAGGGCAAGAGGGCAAGGTGATTACATTGGTCCTTAAAGTAACTCTGGAGAGGGACAAAAAGGATTTGATTCATCTCTTGGAGGTTCTTTTGGACTTTTCCACAAAAAGCAGGTGGAAGCTGTGGTCAGGGGAGATTTTGCCCATCATTGGCTGATCTCCTTACATCAGACATGTCAAACTCGTGACATCATGTGACGTCGCGCAACGTATCGGGACAGTTTGGGGCAAGTTTGCCGGCAATGGGGTGGGTGCGGCTTCTGGATAACGTGTCCAGCCCGCGGGCCGACAGTTTGACACCCCTGCCTTACATGAATCAAAATTACCCAGCAACAATAGCTCATCTCTTCACTTGGTTGTGCTACATCATTGTTGTGGGTTCTTCTTTTTTGAGAAATTTGAGGCATGGACGAGATGGAATGGTTTCTTAGGAGTTTTACTCACATGAAATTTCTCTCTCAGAGATATAGAAGGCCTAACCCTATTGTTATTTCCTAAACAAAAAAGTGCTGTCTCAGTGAGTGTTTAGCTCTTAGGGTAATTTGAGTATTAGGGCATCTTTGTGAGCTTTTTTTTTTAATTTAATCGTTTTGTATGTAAGGTAAGTCTGGGCTGTACTATTTTTTCTTTGTATAATTCTGATGTATCCTATTTAGAATCTCTATTGATTAGGACAGACTATAGGAGACAGACAGATAGACAGAAGAAAGATAGACATACATTAGAACAGGAAATTTATAAACCACTGAGATCCAATTTTTTAGAAATTGTCTAACATAATTATATTACACATTAACAGGCACAACACAAGCAATCTAGCCAAGATTACATCCAAGGGAAAATTAGATACAATTCTAAACTTGAAATTCCTTGCACATAAAAACATAATTAGTGTGGGCACAATCAATTTAATTGAGGCAATGATGTATAATTTTTTTTTAAAACCTCTACTATGTTCCCAAAGAAAGGTCCATCTCATGCTACTAGCTGTTTTGCTCGCACAGCTAGTAGCAGTTTCAATGGGGATATTTTTTTGCTATTCTATGAATCATGACAAAGGAGAAAAGCATTAATCTAAGTCTTGTTTTATATCATCCTGGGAAATAAAATATAATTTAGAAATCTTTTAAATAAATAAAATACAATGACCCATATATATTGTCTGTAATCTGTGCCAGGAATATAAAGAGAAAACGGAAAAGGCTCTGAGAAACATTTTGCTGCAGTCGAAGAACAAAATAAACAAAAAAGCTGCACCTTTCTTGGTTTCTGCAGATGCTGGTCTTTTTGATAAGATAAAGGATTATTTCACACAATCAGTCTAATTTGTTAATCTCTGGATACATTCTCTGAACTGAATCTTCCATATTAAGCTACTTTAGTTTACATCAAAAGTTTAAGCCATTTTCCCCAAATAAAAACTATGGTTCCAAGAAATTCCGGATCTCCTATCTTTTCGCCGCGCCCTCAAGACATGGCTTTTTCAGCAAGCGGGTCTGGCCTAGGGAGAATTTTAAATAGGGACAATTTTAATTAGAATTTTAATGGTAACACAGCGGTAAATATTTGTTTTTAATTGGTTTTTATTGGGGATAGTGTTTGTATCGTTTTAGTATGCTGTAAGCCGCCCTGAGTCCTGTTGGGAGAAGGGCGGCATATAAGTTTAATAAAATAAATAAATAAATAAATAAATAAATAAATCATGTTAATTTAAGTATAAAGTTTTAACTTAAGCTTCATTATTAACTATTAAGTTAATATAAAATATTTCTTTATCTTCCAGGATTGTGTGCCACCAAGTCGTTGTTGATTCTTAACAACTATATAGATTTATTCCATGATCTATGGAGTACTTTAAAGTACTAATTACAGTTAATATCTTCTTAGAGGTTTACATTGTCACTACTCCCTGTTTTTGGATCAAAGAATCCATATTAAATATAGGAGAATCTATATTTAATAGATGAAATCAGTGAAATTTTTTATAGAAATCTTGATGTTTGAATGATGCCTTGGGTCGTGTTTTCATAAGGGTGGCTATTAATGTGATATGATATGATACGATATATGATATAATAGTGTGTTATAAATCACAGAGATTTAATAATTAAAATATTATTATAGGACTTACTACCAGGTAGACATCTCTGGGATTATACCCTTTACCTTTTAGATTTGTGACAATATATTTTATATATTGCATTTTTCACTACTACTTCCTCTAAAATTCTAAAAATACTTTTTACACATCTGCCTTCACATCATCACCACATATTTCCTTCTTCATGACCTAGATCAGTGGTGGTGAACCTATGGCACGGGTGCCAGAGGCGGCACTCAGAGCCCTTTCTGTGGGCACGCACGCCGTCGCCCCAGTCCTAGGCTTTCAGCTGGGTTTTATAAAACCTTTTCGCTTTAGGCCTCCACCGCCGTGTGCAAAAAAAACCCCAAAAAGGTTCAATCAATCAATTTAAAAAAAAATCTGATTAAACTTTTTAGTCCCACCCAGTCTGCCGTTACCTCAGCCACGCCCACCCAATGGGCCACGCCCACCCGGCACCCGACGATACATAAGTGGGTTTTGGGTTGCAGTTTGGGCACTCGGTCTCTAAAAGGTTCGCCATGACTGACCTAAATTAAGTACAATCTAGTGCTTTACAGCATTATTACTTGCTTATTTAATTAGAAGGCCACCTATCTCTACAATAATTTTGGCCAGTGCATAATAAAACACCAAGAAAAATACAGGTACTATAAATAGGAAACCCCAAACAGCCAGAAAAACAACCAGCCTTGCCAAAATTAATAATACAGAGGAATCACCACTTATTGGACCCATGATTTGAAGAAAGAGCAAGATATTCAAGGCTCCTTTAAACCCAGTCAAATTGTATGCATAGAGAAGCTTATTTCCATAATAGATTCCATTCTCAGAGTACAAGCAATATCAAGGTTTAAGTGCCATGGCTAAGATGATATTCCATCATCACCTTCTTTTTCCCTAGCCATTCATTTCAATAATCTTTCTATGACAATACTGTAAATTTAATGAGGTTTGAGAAAAAACACCATTTGACACTTGTAATTTGTTTTCTAATACATTTACAACAGGAAGGCCTGGAGGAATGTTGTCCATGGGGTCGCGATGGGTCGGACATGACTTCGTAACTAACAACAACAAAAAAGATTTACGAAAGTTCACTTTCTTCTATCATGGAATTCAAGACAACACATTAAGTTCTCCAATGATCATCTGCCCATATGTTGACCAAACAGATTTTATTTCAAGAAATATATACAACGCGGGCACTACTTCAGTATTTTTAACATAAAAATGTTAAACTTAAGTAGCAAAATAGTATATATAAATTAAAATGAAATCCTATTATTCTTTTCCCAATTCTCAAGTTATAAAGCAAAAATATTCCTCCCTTTGATATTATATATTTGCCAAATATGTTTACTATATAAACTAACTTAAAAGTGGCTATTAATTTTTTTTACATTAAGCTTCAGGAGGATTTCTTTTAATTCATAAATGAAATATTATTTGAAAGAAGTATGGTACAAAGTAACTGTTGAATTTGATTTAAATTTAACAGTCTCACTCAGTGAAAGATTTAAATCACAAAAACCAACAAAATGGAAATGAACTAAAGCTATATGCCTTTAAATTAAATTAAAGCCAGTTTGGTCTAGTAGTGGTTAGGGCACCATGCTAGAAGTGGGAGTCCACAAGTTCTAGTCTCACCTTAGTCATGAAAGCCAGATGGATGACCTTGGGCCAATCCCTCTCTCAACCGAACTCACTTCACAGAATTGTTGTGGAAAAATAGGAGGAGGAAGGTGTGTTGGATTATTTTAAAAATAATAAAGGTGGAATATAAATAAATAAATATAATAAAAATTGAGAAGACAGCAGCACACAGCAAGTGCCACCACTACAAAGAATCTAAAGCAGTGGTTCTCAACCTGTGGGTCGGGACCCCATTTGGGGTCGATCAACCATTTCACAGGGGTCGCCAAGCAAGGCTGTCCGCCATTTTTTTGTCCGCCATTTTTTTGTCTGCCTTTTCCCCTTTTCTGGCAGGTGCCTTACCTCCCTTGGGCTGGGCCAGCTGGTGGTCGGCCTGCTCTGTCTCTGCCGCTTGCCAGCTATGCCTCAGCCGGCACAGGGGGTGGAACCACGCATGCGCGGCGCTCCTGGGCAGGGAAAGTCCTCGACTTACGACCGGTTTAGTCCTTGACTTACGACCGGTTGGGGTCGCGGCATTAAAAAGGTTGAGAACCACTGATCTAAAGAAACAGTGGACCACATGGCTAGCTGCTGCAATAAGATTACAACTGACTATAAACAATGGCATTACAAAGTAGCAACAATGGTGCATTGGATGATCTGCAAAAAAATAGCATTTGCCTGAAAGCAAGAACTGGTGGGGGAACCAAAAATAGATGAAATAATAAAAAATAAAGAAGCTAAAGTGCTCTGATACTTTAGTATTCAAACTGATAGACATCTGTCATATAAGATCCCAACTTAATAATTGTCAATATGAAAGACAAAAAAAATTAGATAGTGGATGTGGCAGTACCTGGAAGCAGCAGAATAGAACAGAAAGAAGATAATAAAATAGAAGGACCTGCCAACAGAAATAGAACCACTGTGGCAAAAGAAAGCAAAAGTAATACTAATAGTAATAGGCACCTTGAGAGAAATCCCAAAGCAACTGGAGCATCACTTGAATACCAAAAGCTTGACAAATTCACCATCAGTCAATTGCAAACGGCAGCTTTACTTGAAACAGCTTACATCCTGCAACAATACCTCTAATATCATCAAACATCAACATCTGCTATTCTAGGTTCTTGGAAAAGACTTGACAGGTAGATAAAAATGCCAAATGAACATATGACTGTGTGATGATCTATAAATTGTATATGTACACATTTTAAACAGTATTCACTTGCCAATATTCGTATTATTTTTATTCCAAACCAACTTATTTATTTATTTATTTATTTATTATTTATTTATTAATTGCATTTATATCCCGCCCTTCTCCTTACGGACTCAGGGCGGCTGACAATTGAATAAAATACTAACATATATACATATACTTAATTAAAATTTGATTAAAACGAAATATTTAAATATGTCCAATTTAAAAGTAATTAAAACCCCCTTTAAAATCCCTCAGGCCAGTCCCGCT
>NW_015386417.1:1641809-1670195 GCF_001527695.2 Protobothrops mucrosquamatus
ATAAAACGCTCCCCTGGTCACGGCCGACAACTGGTCATCCAATGTCAACCGTGAATCCAGGAGAACACCCAAGTTGCGGACCCGATCTGAGGGGGCCAAAGTTTCGCCCCCTATAGTCAGCGATGGAGTCAGCTGACTATGCCGAGGCGCCGGCAACCACAGCCACTCGGTCTTGGACGGGTTGAGTCTGAGTCTGTTCTGGGAAACCAACCATGTTTTAGATTCTGTTTAGATTCCTCAAATATTTTAAAATTAACATCCTGATTCTCTTGGACTGAAAGTAAAAAGAGGAATCTAATTTATTTCAAGTTTATCTATATTAGTTAATAAGAAAAAGGTATTGCCCAAATTTCAGGTTTTGGTTGGCCAGGTACTTCCCCATCACACGATTGGTAAACCTAGAAATGCCAAGAACCGAATGTAGAATATTTTACGTATATGTGAGTTATGATCTTTTCATTAACATAAATGCAGATGATCAGATCCAACAAATCAGAAAATAAAGATTTAGCCCAGTTATCCATTGTTGTGGATATCATACTGAAATATATAAAGGCTTACCATATAAAAATGGCAAAAAATAGTATTTTTGAAAAAGGATTATTCCTTAAAATTGTAATTGGTTCCAAACAGATCTTTCACAATTAAGAGACCACCTTTGTTTGTTTAATGAAGAATGTTTACAGATTGCCTTTTTTGGATAGAACATGATTCACAGAGCTAAGAGGGGAAAAACTGTAAACAAAGTATATGAAAAATACATTATTAGAACACCACCTAAGGAACAAAATGTACACTAAAATGAAAATTAAACATTTATAAGAAGTTGAAAATATGTGATTTAAAAACAGACAATAGGTCTAAAGCCAGTTTTGCCAAAAAAATTCACTTTCACATCTCTTCAAAATGGTGTCCAAATAAGTATGTATGGATAATATGTAAAAAGAGAAGTTATACTGATGCAAAATCAATCACTAGAAAGTTGAAAAATTAATTATATAACTTATATTATCTGAAGATGGTACAGAAAAAATTCAACAATTTTTCTCCATCTGTGGGTTCAAAGAGCTACTGTGAAAGTACAAAGGTTCACCTTATTCCTCACAAATATTCTGTAACAAATGCACTTACTCACAAGTTTTCTAAATTTTCAAGTCAAAGTGTAAAAATATATCTCAGCAGTGACCTCCACTGGATAAATTATGCAATGCTTTATTTTTTTTTACATTGCAGTCAGAACTTATAAAAAATAAAGAATTGCCTTCTAAAAATGTATTTATTAACCAAGTTTCACTGTTAATCTTGATACATTTATAGATTGGATATATTGTTTTAATAATATCAAACTATCTCAAATACCTAATTAAGTTATTTCTAAATAAGCAATAGATATATAATCCCATTTGTAAAGTTATATTGCATTTACCAGTGACAAATAGTGCAAAGCAAAGAGTTATTTTGCCCCCTACAGATCTTTTTATTTAATCCTCTTTTTATTACTGCTTTTTTGCAAATTGGTATTCTATGTGCATAATTTATAAGTACATACATTTATTAGTACATGTAACTAGTAAATATAAATTAGGAAAAGGTACGTTATCAAGCATAACATATAAATTCAAAATGCAAGAATTATCAATTTCTAATTAGAGTCAAAGCAAGGGTATATTGTTACTGAGATACAGGTAGCCACTTATTCAGCAACAAGTTATCATGGCACTGAACAAGGGGGACTTAATGACAGATCCTCAGAGTTATGGCCGTTGCATGTGACTGCCATTTGTGCCTTCAGGGCCAGCTTCTAACAAGCAAGTTAATGGAAAAACTGGCAGGAGGTTGCAAATAATGATCACCTGACTGAAGGATGCTGTTAACCTATGGGATTCGCCAAATAGCAACTGGAACAGCTGACAGAAGTTGGTACAGTCACATAACATAACACACTGTGACTATGCCACTTAGCAACCAAATTCCCAGTTTCAACTACTGTCAGTAAATGAGAGCTACTTAATAGGAAATAGAAAATAGCCAGAAAAGAGGCTATTTTTCAGATAAAAGCATTTAAATAATAAATGCAAAAGGTTTTGGCATTAAATAATACAGAGGAAAAAGAATTCTGGATCAACAGAACACTTACTGTAGCTAAGAGAGAATATTATTAATTTTGCTTGTAGTTTGCTTTCTGAGAATCTTAGAACCACATCTCAAGTTCATCGATTTGGGGAAGGTTATATTATTTCATTCCTATAGCATGATGTGATTTGGGGTTAGTTTTATAGTATACAGCAATGTTTACAATATATTGTAAGTTGCAGTCTTCCTAATAATTAAAGTTCACTAAATATCTCATACTCTGTTTAACTATGTTGTTAATGGTTTTTTTTTGTATAAGCTTTGCAGTGTTTATTTTATTGCACCACAGATGCATAGAATCACTTTTCTAAGTTCTTCTGTCAATGAAGAGTTAGGAATTTATAGTCTAGCCCCCTATCTGACAGATCTTATTTCATCTTGGACAAATGGTGGTCCAATCTTTTCTTGAAAAACTCCAGGGATGAAGCATCTACAATCCTGGGAAGCAAACTGTGCCACTGATTAATTGTTCTTACTATCAGGAAATTTTTCCTTAGTTCCAGGTTGGTTCTCTTTGACCCGTTGCTTCTTGTCCTATCGTCAAGTACTTTGGAAAATAAGTCATCTCCTCTTCTTTGTACAGCCCCTCAAGTGCCGTAAAACTATCATATCACCCCAGTCCTTGTCTTCATTAGGCTAGATATATGTAGTTCCCTTAACCTCTCATTGTACAGTTTAGCCTCCAGCCTCATCCTTGCACTCTTTCTAGGATAACAACATCTTTTTTTTATCATGGTGACCAGAACTGGATGCAGTATTCCAAGTGTAGTTTAATGATATTAACACTTCACATGAACTTGATACTATTTCTCTGTTGAGGAAGCCTAGGACCACATTGGTTTCTTTGGCAGTTGTAGCACATGCTGGCTCATATCTAAGTGGTTGTCCACTAGGAAACCTAGATCTCTCTGAGTTACTGCTGTGGAGCTAAATATCACCTATTATATACATGTGTATTTTCTTGCCTAAATGTAAGATATTACTTTTTGCACCAATAAGTTGTGTTTTGTTGGATAGAGCCCAGTGTTTAAGGCTGTCAAAATCCTTTTGTATCTTGAGTCTATCTTCTAAAGTGTTAGCACTTATCCCCGGCTTGGCATCACCTGAAAATTTGATGTTCCACTTCTATCCCCTCATTTAGATCATTTATGAAGATGTTGAGGAGCATTGGGCCTAAGACAGAATCTTGAAGTACCCCATTGTGTGCTTCCCTTCATGTAGATTTAGTTCCATTGAGGATTACACAATGAGTGTGGGTTGATCAGCCAACTGCTAATCCATCTGCTGGAGGTACACTCTATCCCACAAGAAGTAGACTGCATTCTATTTTGTCAAATACTTTAGTGAAGACTAAGTATACTATGTCCACATTTCCCTGGTCCACTAATTTAGTCTCTTTATCAAAGAAGGCAATAATGTTTGTCTGGCATGACCTGTTCTTAACAAACCCGTGCTGGCTTTTAGCAATTGCCTTGTTGATTTCTAGGTGCCCACAAATCCACTACTTATTTATTTATTCCAGGATTTTTCTGGCTAGTGATGTCAAACTGATTAGTCTGTAGTTTCCTGGATCCACTTTCTTTCTCTTTTTGAAAATTGGAACTACATCGGCTCTTTTTCAATCCTCTGGCAGTTCCCCTGTTCTCCAGGAGCTTTGAAAGACTTTGCTCAGTGGTTTTGGGATCATGTCTGCCAACTCTTTCATGTAATCTGGAATATAATCCATCTGGTCCTGGTGGTTTGAACTCTTCTAGAGTGGACATATTTTACCAATGTATTTTCTGTGTTCCTGCTACCATTGTATTGTTTTTCGTGGGCTGGACTATTTTTTCCTTTTATGTGAATACAGATGCAAAGAAAGAATTGAGCAGTTCTGCTTTCTCCTGCTCCCCATCATCTTCTTACCGTCTTCACCCATTAGTGGATCCCCAAAGAATGATCCTAACAAGCTTCAAGTGACTAAGGGGCTCTGCCTACTGTTTGGTATGTAGTTTTTTGGACACGTGTGTGAAGCTGTCCCTCTACCTGCCTCAACTTTTCCGATGTTCAAAGGTTCCCTTCTTTAGATTCTACAAGATTCTCTCTCATGAAGCCCACCTATCATCTGTTGTTAGAGGGAGACAAGGAAAGGTGTTTGTGAGTCTTTGTTCTAATTGCCAGAAGGCTACAGCAACTTTCTTTGTGCTTGAAAAGTTTAAACTTTACTCAGATTTATTTTGCAGCTTGTCTCAAGAAATTCAAGCAAGAAATAGTGAATTTTACACGTGCTTGGATATCATCAGCACACAGCCATAAATCATCAACACAATGAATCACCACTGCCTCTCAGGTCTGCAGCCGAAGTATCTCCAGGATTCTCCACTCAAAAAACAAAACAAAACTTCCTCTACAACCTAGCAGAAAGTGGAGAAGAGATTAAAAAAAGAGATAGTTATAGTAACCTCATTAACGGCTGTTACTCCAGCAGCCCATAATCTTAACTTTTACTCAACAATTGCAATTCTTTTTGCTTCTTGTCCAGGAGGGTGCTGCTTAGAGAAGGCTGTTTTTGCCTCTTCTCCAGGTGGGATGATTCAATTTTTTAATTCAACTTTCTGGAACTGCATTCATGCTCTGCTGCAGCACCATAAAAAATCCTAACCCAGCACTCCATTCTCATTCTCATAGACCCACTGCTCCAACACAGAACCATTCTCAATGCTAAAACTCTCCCACACTTTCATTTTAACCATGGGCTTATAGAAGGGAGACAGGAATTGTTTTGTCCCCCCTCCCCATGCAACCTGTCTCAGTACCGTTTTACATTTTCCTCCTTGCCTAGGGCACCTAGGCAATTTCATTGGAAAAAGGGAGCTTGAACTGAGAGTTCAGGTTTTTATTCAATACGAGAGGATTCTCACTCATTCCTCCAAAGCCAAATTCCCCCTTGCTTTCTGGATACTTTCAATCTTTGCTCAGATGAGTCCAGGGGTGGCTCAGAATTAGAAGGACACATTCACTTGACAAGCCTCCCTAGCCAAAGACTTTGAGGCATGGATTGTTGTCTTATGCATACTCCTATAAAACACAGGTATATCTAACTGTGACAGGTTTATGGATAAAAATGTAAAAAAATATGCTAAAATAAATAAAACAGTGAAGTGGTAGCACAACTTGAAAGCAAGAAGCTATGACTTACTGTAGTGATAAAGCTTGCTGATTTTTGTCAGGCTGCAAACACTAACTGTAGAAAACACTGGGCATCTGCTTACCTTTCATGAATAATTTACCACCCTAGAAAATGGACATATTTACTATAAACAGTGGAACAACAAAGCAAGCATGCTCATTTATAAGCCAGAAAACTAGTATGAGATGCTAATATGACCTTAGTGAAGCATATCAAATGTCACTGACATTGTTTTCCCTAGTCATTTGATAACAATCTGCTCAGACAATTAATTGTATCTTTTTAAGGGATTAGGTCAAGAATGCCAAATGTGACAAATAAGAAAACTGAAATCCAGTCTTTTAGTAATAGTGAGACACACTATTTATTTTTATTTATTGTTTAGCTGGATTGCAGTCTATCTTGCAACATTTTTCCCATGTGTCTTACAAGAAGTTTCAAAAATATGATTTAGATTTAGAATAAAATATATTTAAACACTTAATAGTACAACTAACAGATGACAGAGAAGCCACCACAAAAATCTTAAATTTGGGGGGAAATTTATTTTTGCCTGGAATGTAGATTTTGTCATCTAGGTGAATGATTTATATTTCAAGCCTTTTTGTGAGCTCACCAGCTTGAGGATCCTTATAAAATGAAAACACGGAATATCTAATGAATTCACTGACACAATTGAATAAATTATAGTAGAGGAATGGGAAACTCACAGACAGCATATGGCCTCAGCATTTCATCTGTGGTCCTCCCACACCTAGAGACTATGGTGAATCTGCTGAAAGGCGGTAGCAATTTTTTTTAATAGCAGAAATGTGAATAGAAAGTTTCTTGGGGGCACCTCATGCTTATTTCAGCCTTAATATCTCTTTATCATGTGAAAACAATTATTTTCATATCCATTATTCCCAGAGATCTCCCCTTGAGAATAGTGGAGGATTGCACATCCTGCTATAATCTTTGCTATCCAATTCATCTCTGATAATGTTTTCTACATCAACAATGTGACAACAGAAAGAAAGAAGACATTCCTTCCATTCAAGTATTGCCTTGTTTTGGAAAGTAAAATAAAATTTTAAAAAAATCACACAACCATTATGTAATCCCATTATACTCATCATAAATATCTTTTTGCATGCCTTTTTCTAAGTCAGATCAAAATATACCTATCTCTAAAGCCCATGTGTTTATGTGTACTGCTTACTATGAAAGCAGATGAACAAGTGCTCCTTTGTATATAGTATACACAAATACAACACGACTTCTTGCGGCAGAGGAACCCTCATATATAGCACAAAATGGTACATTACTATACACCCATACAAACTGACTTATGTATAATCCTGAACCATCCTCTATCTGTATATAGAAAGGAAGATGACACTGGTGTTGATATATGCAAGCTCTCTTGCTAGTGCAAGGGCAAAACATAACTCAAATGGATATTGCCTTAATTCAGGGAACCATAAGCTGGGGGAGGTTTAAGATTATCCAATCAATCCAATATTGATTTATTATAGCCAATTTCAATAAAATAAATTTTAACCTTCCTGTAGAGTTGATTTGTCTGCTCTACCTAGTCAGGCTGACAATGAGTGCTTGTATCTACCCTTACACATGAAGGCTTTCCTGCTGCAGACAACAACCCTTGTGTACTTGTGGAAGGATGTAATAGTATATGGGAAAGATCATGGAAGATGGGAGTAAGAGATGAGTCTAGGGAAGGGTCAGATAAGAGACAGCATAGTCCACAGCTGCTAGTTGGTGAGAAAGCGCTCAAAAGGACATTACCTAAGTTCTCAGGCTGTAAAGGTTAATGTGGTACAATTGTACTTTCAAACTTCCATGATGTTGTTACTCTAGTTTTACAATAAACTAAAATTACTTTATCTGGTCATGTTTGCTGTTTGCTCTACACACATCTCCTTCAACAGTTTGAGTTTTTTAAAAAATAAACATTTTGCACTATGTATCCACACAAACAAATACAGTATTATTAAGAAATGTATAGTTAGCACAAAATATATTACATTTAAATAACATACAAAAATAATCTATTAACCACAGAATACTTTCTACATTAAAATAAATTTAAGCTTCAAGTACCAATAAAACAATATTACTAATAGTCTCAAAATTCATCATATATAATTATGTGGATACACATATGAAAATATGTTGAACAAACCATACAATTCAGAAGCTATCACAAGCTATTAAATACATAAATACATACATACATACATACATACATACATACATACGAACGTACATACATTCATACCTGCAACGTATCAGACCATTCTGGATCTAATCTCCCAACCTGCTAGCTTAGACATGGAAAAGCAGTAAGCTCTAGGTGGAAAGGGTAATCTTCAGCTCCCTTCCCATTTAATAGAGGGAAGAAAGGTTCCATTAGTGCAAAAATTAGATTTTACCCTAGGATTATAAAACATTAATTGCAAAGGAAAGATGATTTCTGCAATATGATATTAAATATTAACTTGCTGTTTCAGTGTTGACAGCATTATGGTGGTGCAATTGTTAAAATGCAGTATTGCAGGCTAATTCTGCTGACTGCCAGGGGTTTGATCCTTACCAGCTCAAGGTTGACTCAGCCTTCCAGCCTTCCATTAGTAAAATGAGGACCCAGATTGTTGGGCAGAAAATGCTGATTCTAAACTGCTTAGAGAGGGCTGTAAATCACTGTGAAGAGGTATATAAGTCTTATTGCTATTGCTATTATTTGAATGAAATGTGCTACATTTTCTGCCAATACAATGTTGAACACTGAACAGGAAGAAAATTCTAGTAAAATAGCATGAAAACATTCAACAATACAAGAGACCACTTACAAAATCTGTAATATTTAACAATGTTCAAATCAATTAATTGCCAGGAATTCATTTATACTGAGGAAGAAAGGAAATATTTAGAAATGTACTTACCGGTGAGCTTGTTGTGACTGAGAACTAGCTGTGTGATATGAGACAGACTGACTGTAAATAAAAAGAAAAAAATAAAGAATGAATAAACAGCCCACATTATACGATAATTACAAAGTAGAAAATAGCTAAAGAGCAGGTTGCAAGTTATTCTTTTATAGCAGTGGTGGCGAACCTATGGCATGCGTGCCACAGTTGGCACACAGAGCCCTCTCTGTGGGCACGCGTGCCGTCGCCCCAGTCCTAGGCCTTCAGCTGGGTTTTATAAAACCTTTTTGCTTTAGGCCTCCACCACTGTATACACACACACACACAAAGTTCAATCAATCAGTCAATTTCAACTTCTCGTGGGAAAAAAAGATCTTGCAAAGTTGGAATTGATTGATTGAACTTTTTAGTCCCACCCAGTCTGCCATTACCACCGCAGCCATGCCCACCCAATGGGCCATGCCCACCCAATGGGACACGCCCACCCAATGGGACACACCCACCCAGCACCCGATGATGCATAAGTGGATTTTGGGTTGCAGTTTGGGCACTTGGTCTCTAAAAGGTTTGCCATCACTGTTATATAGCTACCTAGCAAGATTTCAATACAAAACATTGTAGATTTACCCTAAAGATCTAGTTAGTGAGGTAGTTTGACTAGCATAACACTTTTCATAGAACTAGGTTGCTTGCAAAATATCATTTTAAAGTTTTGTATTATGACTCAGTTACTGTACATAATCAATAAAAATCTATTTCCAATCCACGTCTGTTCTATCCAAGTTTATTTTATTGGGTATCTTTTTAAAAACATATTTAATTAAAATGCTGTACATACTGTATATGTATTTGTCTTAAGTACATATTCTATATAGATTTTTATATGATTTCATATTAAATTTCAACTAAATACAAAAAGATTGGCTAATTAGAATAGAATAGAATAGAAAGGGTCTCCTAATCCAGCCCCCTGATCAAATAAGAGAACCTATACCATTTCAGACAAGTGACTAACTAGTCTCTTCTTTAAAATTTCCAGTGATGGAGTGCCCATGATTTCTAAATGCAAGCTGTTCCACGGGTTAATTGTCCTCACTGTTAGGAAGTTTCTTCTTAATTCCTGGTTGCTTCTCTCTTTGATAAGTTTCCAACCATTGTTTCGTGTCTTGCCCTCTGGTGGTTTGGAGAATAGTTTGACGCCCTCTTCTTTGTGGTAGCCCCTCAAATACTGGAATACTGCTATCATGTTTCTTCTTTTCTTTAGACTAGCCAAACCCAAGTCCTGCAGCCATTCTCCATACGTTTTAGTCTCCAGGCCTTTTATCATTTTAGCTGCTCTTTTCTGAACTTTTTCCAAGGTCTCAACATATTTTTTGTAGTGTAGTGAACAAAATTGGTTGCAGTATTCCAGATGTGATCTTTATGATCTTCATAAAGTGGTACTAATACTTCGTGTGATCTTTTTTTAAAAAACAAATTTTATTGGTTTTTTTAACTTTTACAACAAAAGTGCTCGAGACACACCGTGGTGATGGGATAGTTAAACATCCAAAAACGAAATCATATATGAATAACTCAAGTAAATACATTAAATATTCCTTCTCTATTTCTCTCAAATAGTATAATATATTTAAAATGATCCATTTCTACATTAGAGTTCTATACATCCTAATCCTGTTTTTAAACTTTCTTAATTTAATTACCATAGTCCAATTTAATCTTAAATAAGCATATTATCACTTCAGGTACCCCTTCCCAAATGTATTCCGGTTCTTAATCTAATGAGTCATTCATTTTATCAGAAATCTCTCTTATTTCTTCTTCCACTACAAAGTAGTTAGCCTGATTAAAATATTACTCTACCTTATACATATACAATCCATCATTCAATCTATCTCTATAGGAAGCAAAATAATACAAAACATTAAATCATTTCAGTCCATTAGGAAGCATTCAAATCTCATCCAGATAGATATCATATCTGAAAACACGCTTATTGTTACACAAAGCATCATCTTACTAACTTAACATGCTCAATTGTTAAATCAATCCAGATCTCTAAAACCTCTTCCATTTTCTTATTCTCATTCCATTACAAAATAATTTTCATACAAATAAACATATTATTCCAAAAGATACATTCTTATATTTAGCGTATATATTCTAATAATCACCAATTTTTCTCTTGCTTCTAACTTTAAATCTTAAACCTTAAGTCAATCCATATTTCCACAAGGCCTTTTTAATCCATTAGATATGGCTTTAAGTTTCTCTTTTTAGTCTTATTCTGGCTTTCTTTTTGTGCCAGGCCGGTTTTCATAACAAAGCCTCTATTTCAGCAGATAGATCTCCCTTTGTCATTTGGATCAGTAGAAGACATCCCATCCTCTGTGTTAGGGGCATGGCTCCTTTGTCATTAGATCCTTGTTGCTTTAAACATTCAAGTCTCAATCTTTGGTTCTTTTGATCCTCAAGGATGTGAGTGGGATGCTTATAAGGCAATATAAATTCCTCTTTAATCTCGGTTAGTTCCTCTTCTGGTATATTTTGGTTTATAGAACAGTCAGTTGAAGTCTGGAAATCAGTTTGAAGGTTTGGAGTAATGTTTCTGGCTCTTATTTCTGTAGTAATCTATTTTATTTTAGCACATACTTGCTCAGTGGCTAAGTTTACAATTTAATTGTAAGTAAGGTTTCTCCATTTCAATAATAATTGAAGACAGTCCTTTTTATCTTTTAGTGGGGCCTATATTTATTAGAAATTAAACAATGTTCACCCCCACAATTTCTAACCGCTGCATCAGCTTCCTTATCTTTTCCCTTCTGTAATAGTTTGAAGGTCAAGCCAACCTCATCTCCAGACAAAAACAGGCAGTTGCAATATTAAATGTTCGCCACAAGATATCCTCAGTGGGTTGCAAAATCTTTCCCGAACACCATTTTCTTTCCTTTTTCTCTCTCTTTTCTTAAAAAAAAAGAAAAAGTGGAAAAAGAAATATTCTTCAAGTGTAAAATAAAGATAAAGCTCTATAAAAAAGTTTTTTCTGTACCTCAAGGTAAATAAGAGTAAAGTAATTAAAATTAATTATTCTGTCCTTTTGTTCAGCACATTTCTTCCCACGCAAGCAAACACCGCTCTCTCAAGACAGGAAAATGATTCCAAAAAAGCTTTTACAGGCAGAGAGAAAAATAGGGTGAAGAGAGGAGAAGGGAGGGTCTCACCCGGATCATCCCCGGTGGGTCTTTCATGTTTAGATGTTTCTGTGACTTTCGGCTGGTGCAGCTAGATGATCGGCCATCTTGTAGGACGATCTTTGCTCCATTGGCCTAAGGAGTTAGCTGGAGCCGCGGAAGAAGCTGCTGCCTTCCCGCTGTCACCAACAAGCCTCCTCATTGATGGTCGCCCCTCCAGGGCGACTTTCAACCCACTATGGGGTCTACCGGCGAAGAAAAAACAGCTGGTGGAGAGACAAGTCTCTTCACACGACCGGACTCGCCGCGAACCGGAACTGGAAGTCTTTTCGTGTGATCTTGATTCTATACTTCGGATTGTATTTCAAAGACTCAACTAGTTCACAAATAATGAACTCAATCAGCCAAAACATAGCAATAATTATCTAACCTTAAGAGGAAGCAGATATTTGGGTTGGGCTCTGGGAAAGAGAGATAGATAAAGGAAAAAACCAGTAATAATGGGGAAAAATAACAAAGCAGCCTACAGTGATTTACCTATGTGTTTATAAAGAAACTTAAAAACTAATTAAATATAAAACATGATAATATTAAAGACAGGGTGCTTTAATATGGTCATATACTTAAGCAGAATTCAATTGATGTTAGCTTGACATCTGTGCTTTTCAAGATACTGCCAACAAGTTGCAAAAGAATAAATTATCATTATCCATTGCACTATATACATTAGAGGAACTATTTTGCATTCTTGGCAATTTAAAATATTTTTGAAGACAGAATTTGCATCCTTGGGGAAATATCTTTTACACTAACTCTCAATTAAATTATTAATCCCTAAGACTGAGAATAGAATAACAGGGAGATTGAATTATAAAGAGAAAAAAATGTAATTGGAACTACTGAAGAACTTCTTTAATAAAATAAACTATAATAAACTGTGCCTTCAGATCCACAAGATGGCACCGTAGCTTCATTTTTAATTCAGTGCATAACATTTAGAAAGGAAGAGTTTATACTGCTACTGTAAATCTCATGTGGATCAGGAAAAAAAACCAGAAGGCAAAATGATATATTCCCATCTTTTTTTAAAAAAAAGTCTATGACAACTTGTTATAAATCGAAGAAACTATATTCTCAATTCCCTAAATAAGGAAATGAATGAAAAAATCGTTGAAAAAAGTCTAATTCAATGGCATGTCACAATACATATTTATTTTCCTTCTTTTTCATGAGGTATACATTGTAGCATCCACAAAATAAAAGCCTACTGGACTATCTATACTTATGCTTTTCTCAGTTTTTGCTTATGTATATGTTTATGCACATAGCCCATTCCTATATTTAAAAGTAAGTAAGTAATATTATAGTGTGTTATTATTTCTTCCAATAATACTAAACCCTCAGATTCTGAACTGAACAAGGTTTCTTTGGAGACTTCATTAAGCCATTGCTAATAGTGACAGCAATGTAATTCTGTCAATCCTTCAAAGAAGATCTGATCAGGCAACAGACTCCACGAGGTGATAAAACTATACCTCACTGTATAATAATAGATTCCTGAAAGAGTCATTCCAAATCTCTGCCTCCCTTCCTAGGAATTAAAGAATGTTTCTGTCCTCTTTGTTTACATGGTTTTTAAAACTGCTTCAAAGTCATGTCCCTGAATCTGTATATCACCTTTTCAACTATGTATTTTGAGAACGCAAATTATATCAAAACCAGCAAGTACTGTTTGGCAACAATGGCAACTTGGCAAGCTGGAGAATTCTGGGAGTTGAAGTCCATACATCTTCAAGTTGCTAAAGCTGAAAAACACTGAGTTAAAGCAGGGCTGTCAAACTGCCGGCCTATGGGCCGGATGCATCATGACAAAACCACGCCCACCCTATTGCCGGCAATGGAAAAAAAGTTTGACATCCCTGAGTTAGAGTATTGCCTGGAGATGAAGGATATGACCATATTATAGTAGGAACATTCACTAGTCATATCAACATACCGATATAAATCTTTAATGCTCTTCAGGTTTTCAGACAAGACCATATATATTCTTTTCCCATCGATACTTAAAACATTTGTGGAGGATATGCTCTGGTTGCTCTAGCACCATTTTACTCATATTTTATTTCAGCTTAGAATATAATGGATAAATCTTTTTTGCATTGGGGAAAAGGAAAAAAGGAGAAACTTCCTGACACTTAGCACAATTAACCAGTGGAACAACCTGCCTCCAGAAGCGGTGAATGCTCCAACACTGGAAGTTTTTAAGAAGAGACTGGATGGCCATTTGTCCGAAATGGTATAGCGTTTCCTGCCTGAGCAGAGGGTTGGACTAGATGACCTCCAAGGTCCCTTCCAACTTTATAATTATTATTATTATAAAATATGTTTTAATCTTAAATTTATTTATGTTGCTTCTAATCTTATTTTCTAAAGTTTTAGGTTATCAATCATTTAACTTAACACTTTATTATATTGGGCTTTTTTGGGAGAGTTGGATATTTTGATTTTACTGCCTTGCAGAAATTTTTGTTTTCATAGAGAATGTGCTATGATTATAAAATAAAATGAATGAAATCCTCATTCTTTTAGTACTGAACAAAATGTGGCACAGGAACTAGTTTCTGAGCATGTTCCAAAGCACAATGTGACATTTAAGACATAACTATCCTCCCTGGGATTAAACTAATAATATCAGCATTCATGGGAATGTCTGCACGGATTAGAGTTCAGTTGCAAACTTAAACATTTCTGCATAGGAGCAAAAGCCACTGAACTCAGTATAAATTTCTTCTGTGTAGCCATTTGGAGAATTGCACACAGTTCATGCCCATATTTACTATTAGAACTTTGTATCAAGATTCGCTCTATAAAGTTGCTAGTTGTTTCTTAAAAATATATTTATTCCCTAATTCAAAACGTTGTAGAAATATAAAAAAAGATTGGCTGACAAAGTGCCACTTTGGCTATCACCTCCTGAAGCACTATATAGAAAAGAGATGCTATTGGAATGTAAATAGATGACATATTGGGATTTATTGATATTTGAAAAAGAGGGACTTAAAAACAAGAGAACAACTAGTAAGTGAAGGATTTGTTTGTGATTGGTTTAATTATTATAGAGTTTTTGAAAGATTTAAATTTGATAAAAACTTTTTGTTTTCACAGAGTCTGAATTGGGTATCAAATGTTGTGGAGATGACCATCTGATTGCTATAAGAACATAAAATGCTACCTAAAATGAATCTGGAAGATAAATGTGTCAGATTATATTGTAAAATGGGCGAAGTTTTTGGATATAACAGCACTAGATAAATGGGAGAATGTATGGATCAATGTTTAAAAATTTACTTCAAACTATAGTTTGAAAGAAAATTTTTACAAAATGATGTATTGTTGTATTTGACCCCCGATAGACTAAAACAAAATATATAGACAGTGTGTGTATAGATGTATAGACGGATTCCAACATGTTAAAAATGTAATCAAAATCCAGGTATATTTTATTGTATGTAGTGGTCTTATAAATATGTTAAATCATACTGGATAAACATAATAATGATAATGCAGAAATATTTATGATACAAATATTAATGAAACAATTTGGGATGCTATTTCTTTAAACGGTTATTGCTGTGAAGATTGTATATGCTAAGCAGTGGAAAGGATAAGAGATGCCGACTGTTGAAGAATAGATTTTAAAATTGACTGAATTAGCAGGGATGGCAAAGTTAATTGCCTTGATTAAAGAGGCAGCTTTATAAGAGATTTTCTATGTGTTAAATACAATAACAGATGGTTAACAGAGAGATTTGAAGATTAGTGTAACATTTGGGCTAACCCATTTTCTTTTTTTAACATATATATTATGATTAAATGTTGGGTTCTTTTGATTATTAAATAAATTCTTTCCTCTAGAATATTTATTTATTTAGTATAGTATTTTTGTTTAAAGAAAAAAGATGGGAAAGCTTATAACTATATGTAGATTTGCTATGTAAGGGAAGGAGAACCTATGAGTTTATTTATTTATTTATTTGTCAGCATCCAGCTGGAGTGGATTCTTTATGTTCAATATTAGATATATTTGACATTTGGCTTTTTTTCTTTTCTCTTTTGTTGTACACAAGATTTTTTTCCTTTTTTTGTTGTTAACATTGGATGTTCATTTTGTAGATTACAAAGCCATGTGAAGCTTCGATAAAAATAAGCGGTTATTCAAACTGCAACAAACAGGAATGAGATTAAGACCCAGGATATGCCTTTGTCATATGATTGTCTTAAAAAAGAAAGGAACTGCATTAACAGGGGACTTGCCTGGGTGGGGCATAAAACTTTTACTTCCAAACTGAATCTGTTTTCCAGTCAAATTAGGTCTATTATTTCAAAATGGTAGTTATAGTGTCCATAAATTATCCTGGAGTAACTTAGAGACAAGGATGATAAACCAAATAACCAGCAAATAATGTTTTTCTGCAAATACAATTATTTATTTATTTTTAAATAGAAAAATAAATCCTTTACTGCTGAGACTAGTATAAAACGTTTGCCAAGGAAGCATGCCACAGAAGCCTTACCTTTTATTTATGTACTTGGTTTATTTAATTTACACCGTTTATTATTCTACTTGATCATAAGTCAAAGAATTCAATGTAAAGGAGGGTTTACTTTTTCTTAATATTAAAGCAAGCCAATGAAAGGGAAAATGAATACATATATGAATACATGTACCGTATTTTCCGGCATATAAGACGACTGGGCGTATAAGACGACCCCCGACTTTTCCAGTTAAAATATAGAGTTTGGGCTATATCAGGGGTAGGCAACCCAAAACACTCAAAGAGCCACTTGGACACGTTTCCCATCGAAAACAAAACACTGGGAGCCGCAAAACCCTTTGATATCTAAAATGAAGATAAGACTGCATATATCCTTTTTTACCTTTATGATATATGTGTGTGTGTGTGTTTGTGTGTGTGTATGTTTGTGTGTGTATATATAAAATAAAGGTAAAAAAGGATATATGCAGTGTTGTCTTCATTTTAGATGTCAAAAGGGTTTCTCTCTCTCTGTCTCTTTCCTCTCTCTCTCTTTCCTTTCTTTCCTCTCTCTTTCTTTCTCTTTCCTCTTTCTCTATTACTTTCTCTCTCTCTGTTTCCTCTCTCTTTCTGTCTCTCTCTTTCCTTTCTCTTTCCTCTCTTTCTCTTCTCTTTCCTTTCTCTTTCCTCTCTCTTTTCTCAATCTTTTTTCTCTTTCCTCTCCCCTTCTCTTTCTTTCTCTCTTTCCTCTCCTTCTCTCCCTTTCCTCTTTTTCTCTTTCCTCTCCCTCTTTATCTCTTTCTTTTTCCTCTCTCTTTCCTCTGTCCTCTTCTCTTTCTCTTTTTCCTTTCTCTTTCCTCTCTCTTCTCTCTTTCTCTCTTTCCTCTAACTTTCTCTTTCCTCTCTCTTTCTGTCTCTTTCTTTCTCTTCCTTTCTCTTTCCTCTAACTTTCTCTCTTTCCTCACTTTCTCTTTTTCTTCTCTTTCCTCTCCTTCTCTTTCCCTTTCTTCTGTCTTTCTCTCTTTCTCTTCTCTTTCTTTCCTCTTTCTCTTTCCTCTTTCTTTCTCTTTCCTCTTTCTCTCTCTTCTCTTTCTCTTTCCTCTTTCTCTTCTCTTTCTTTCCTCTTTCTCTCTTTCTCTCTCTCCCTCCAGGTTAGGAGAGAGAGAATGAAAGGCAGACGGCGCCGAACGGGCAGGGGGGAGCAGGACGGGAGGCAGCGGCTCCAGTGGCGACACGGCAGCATGGTCAGGAGTCCATGCCGCCCCCAGCCTGGCCGCCGTGTCCTTAGCCGAATGGGCGGGGAGGGGGAGCAGGACGAGAGGCAGCGGCTCCCGGCCGCCGCCCCCATCTCATCCTCAGCTGAACGGGCGGGGGGAGCAGGACGGGAGGCAACAGCTCCCGGCCGTCGCCCCATCGCGTCCAGGGAGGGGGAGTAGGACGGGAGGCAGCGGCTCCCGGCCGCCGCCCCCATCGCGTCCTCAGCTTATATAAAGGAATAAAATAGAATACCCGTATTTTCCAGCTTATAAGACAACTGGGCGTATAAGACGACCCCCAACTTTTGAGAAGATTTTCAGGGTTTAGAAAGTCATCTTATACGCCAGAAAATACGGTATATATGTATTCAAATAAACACTCCAAACTGCTATTCAATAATTTAAAGCAAGAAGTGTAGTAATTTACAAACATTTAAACACTGCACTTTTTGCTTCCATTTCTCACACATCCCAATTCCCATAAGTAAATATCATGTATTGCTTCAATTTATCAGTGTTGATTTTATTGTTATTTTTCCCATTTACCAAGCTTTATTAGTTTCACATGCTTCAGGAAACTGAATTATGCCTTTTCAGAATCCAGGAATGGCTATACTTAAGTGTGGTATAAACACACATGTGGCACCTATGACCTATTTAGTTTTACTTTTAAAAAAGGCTGCAGTCATTTATGTATTGGAAATAAGAATTTGCATGATATAGAAAAATCATGCAATCTAACCTTCATTTTCAATGTATTTTATGTGCTTTTGCCTCTAGAAATAATGTTTTAAATTATGCTGAAATAATCAGTATAACCTTATACATTTTCATTCAGATATAACATCTACTGAATTCAATGGCTGTGATTTTCCAATATTTTATATAAAATTGCATATCCTATGTTAGCATTTTCAGATACTAACATCCTGATAACAATTTTTAAATGTGGGGATAAAATGTATCCCTGGGAAACAGTTTTGTTTGATAATTTTTTTTCTTTTGTATATTTCCTGCCTTAAAATTGCATTAGAAATTAAACTATGGAACAAAAATCTAAGCATTGTCATTTCTGCTGTTTCTCCAGCTTAAACTGAAGCTACTAGTAACTGAAAATGAATCAGTATGTTCTAGTTTAGGTTCTGAGAAATGCTTGATGTTGTTTTAATTCTCTTCTGGTCAAGAAGAGTTAACTCTTTTTCCATGTCGTCTAGATAGTTACAACTACTATCTAATTAACCAAATGCCACAATGGTAGCTGAAGTGCAGCAACTGCCTAATAAGCTATCTTGTACTAAACTAATAAATAACATAAACATCTTTGGCATTATTAAACAATATTATAATTTCTGATTGGATAATTTAATGTTTCAAACAAAGGGAACTCTTGAGACAGCTGTTACGACTTCACTAATGTCATATCATGAAAAAGAAAATCTCTTACAGCAGCACTGAATTAATTATAAGATAATTAGCATAGAGTTAAAATTTGTCTGTCTCTGAAGATTTCAGGGAGAGATTATTAATCCACAAAATACTTTTTTCATCCCGATTTCTCTACAATCAGGAAAATATTCACAGAACATACTATGAAATAAAATTAAAGAATGGTCTTAGACAATAGTATTTTTCAGTCCTGTAATTCTTAGCACCAATAGAAGTAAAACATGAAATTATACTATCAAGAAATTGATGTAGTCCTGTCCTCTAGAAGGTAGCAACAAATCAGATTACAGGTAATTCTTCACTTACAAGCATTTTTAATAACTTTTTGAAGTTACAAAGGCACTTAAAAATGACTTATCATTTTTCACACTTACAGCCATTGCAGTATCTCCACTGTCACATGATCAGAATTCAGACACTTGGCAATTGGCACATATTTATGACAGTTGTAATATCCCAGGATCATAGAATCACCTTTTGTGATCGTCTAACTAGCAAAATCAATGGGGAAGCCAGATTCATTAACATCCATGTTACTAACTACTGCAGTGGTTTACTTAACAACTATACCAAGAAAGGTCATAAAATAAGCAAAATTCACTTAACTGTCTTGCTAAACAACAGAAATTTTGGGTGCAATTCTGGTAGTAAATCAAGCAGTACCTGTACTCACGAGCAGATAAACATGAACTATCAGAAAAACATATATTGGTATTTTATTGTATGACATATGTCCTGCCTTTCATTCTGAGCGAAAGACAGTATGTATACTTGAGCTGTTTTCCTCTGAAAGCTTTAGTTAATGTAATTTTGTAAAGAACACTATAGTACTGTATTCAACTGGAATTTTGTCAAGTCATTTAATGATTTGTAATATTTAGATCTCAAAATTCTTGAACTACTTTTGTAAATCATATTAAGAACATTCCTGCCTCTCATACCATTCTCCACAAATTTATGATAACTGACTCATTTAAAAGGTAAATTATTTTAGGGGAAAAAAATCAACCTTCATATCCAGATGTTAGAGCACTGTCAAAAGACAAAGTCAGAATGGCAGTGGAGAGGACACAAAAAGCATTGCTCAAAATATATATAAATGTAACTATAAAATATGGGAAAGAGCAAAAAAATGTTTTTTTAAATTCTGTTGTGAGTCACAAACAGCTTCCAATAGTGTATGTTGACTAACAAAAAGCATCAGACAGTAGAATAGTTCCTCTTCCATTTCTGGTCACAGTTGTTTAGGGAACAAGTTGTACAAAGGCTGTCTTGGAAAAGTCTGTCCACACAACACTGACTATCATCCCATGAGTTTATAGTTAAACCTGAAAAAATAGCTCTTGATTACTAATTAGTAATCTCAAATTAATATATTTTCTTAACAAGTTCTCAATTTAATACATAAAATGTACTGAGCCAAACTCTGCTTAGAGAGTCTTGTTGGAAGGGGAAAAGTTCTTTGAACTCAACCTAATAATACGGGTTTACAGACTTTTTAGACTAAGGTGTGAAATCTTTTATGAGGCTGTAAGTCACACTTAGTTTGTGCATCATTTTTCACTATAAAACTAATATGGAAAAGATTCTTGATGGTTTTCAGGGAAGTAATATGTGTGAAACTTGGCCTTCAGGTTGCTAATCTTTAAATTGTTTTTAAAAAATAATCTTAAACAAATACTTATGGAATGAAATCATAGACCTAATTAGTCTAATACATTGTTTCCCTTAATGGCCAACCAGATGTCCTTTGAAACTCATAAGCAAGGCAATGCAAAAGGCCTTATTTTCCTATTTTGCTGGAAGCCAGAATCTGGGCACATGATGCCTTGAATCTTAGATATAGTATAAAATCATCATAACTATTACTATTATTAACAGCAGTAAATATGTATCTATATACAAGGCTTTCATATAAATATCGACCTAATCCTTAAATCTTGTGCAGTAATATATACTTACTGCCACATCACACTTGGGAACTGATAAGGAAAGAGGTTTATTTATTTATGCCCCATGTTGAATTCCTGAAAAAATTAAATTTTGAAACTCAGACTTCCTAGTTCTTTGCTATTATGCATTAGCAGCTCTTGAGACTGATTTACGAAAAGTGTGATCAAGAGGCAAAACCACACAATAAAAGGAAAGTATTATTCAAATGCATTAGTCAATCAAAACATTTTTCAAGATTATCCTTGAAAGATAATCTGCTCCTTACCTACCAAATCCTTATGGAAACATATTTATGCCTGCAGAAATGATTAAACTTGAACTAAGATGAGAGAAGCAGCAAAATACTTACATAATCCAGGTATATCCAACATGTTTGATATGCCACGCTCACACATGTCCACTTCCAATATATTTTTCTCCCTACTTTCCTCTACAATCTTTTTCAAGGATTTTGACATGGTTTAAACTGAAACAAACAGGGTGACTGTAGAATAAACATATAGTAATCACAACCAGCAAGAAACAGACATTTTACTGTTAGTTCCAAATACTTATTCCAAAAATGCACAAGATTTTTCATTCTGCAAATTGCATTTGACAAAGCGAAAGAAATTTGATTTAATATAAAAGTAAAATAAATATGAGTATAATCAATATATGAGTATATTAATTATGAATGCATGTTTATGTCGTGCATTTAATGTTCCTTCTCTGATTAAGCTGTAATTTAAAAAAATAGCAAAGTTGAGAAGTTGCATCCAAGGTTTTGACACACTATCTTGAGGCCTCTTGATATGAGTTTCTCAAGCACTAAAGAGCTAGATGTACTCAAAAAAACAACAGATACAAAAATAATCATTTTTTTCTAAGTAATCAATACAACTGATTACAAGTGCAATAATCAATGCACTTTAACTCTTAAAGTTGCCAAAGTATCTTAAATTTGCTTGCCTGAATGTACAGATTATAGATCAGTGATGGCAAACCTTTTAGAGACCGAGTGCCCAAACTGCAACCCAAAACCCACTTATTTATCACAAAGTGCCAACACAGCAATTTAATCTGAATACTGAGGTTTTAGTTTAGAAAAAAACAACTCATACATTAACATCTTTTGTCTTAAAAGAAAAACACAATGACAAAGCTTTCAATAATACAAACAACTTTTTACTGAAAGGTAAAAGTTTGCATTTGGCATGCTTTTGAACAATTAATGTGATCTTTGCTGTTGTATGCATGTATAATTTGTCTAACCTTGACATATACTTTGTAAGTTTGAGAGCAACACATGCAGCACTCAGGTAATCTGTTAGTCTGTTTCTGGTGTCAGGTTTGATATAATTCAAAGCTGAAAACAGCACTCTCGCTCCGGAGGCTTGTTTTGGCTAGGAAGGGCTTGAGAAATGGATTTTTCCTGCAAAAACCTAGCCAAAGAGAGAGCCGCACGTGCCCACAGAGAGGGCTCCGAGTGCCCCCTCTGGCACGCATGCCATAGGTTCACCACCACTGTTATAGATGAATGGCTGCAAACCACGATGAGAGATTATCTGCTTTCCATAAAAATCTCCATTTGCAATTAAAGTATCAAATAACAAGTGATGGAATCTACAAATGTATAATTCCAGAGCTTTCAGTTTTTCTCCAGAACATCTCATTTTTCTGATTTATGTGTTTCAAAAGCAACTGTCCAGAATAGAAAGCACTTTCAGCCCCAAAACATAGTCAATTATGATTTAGTCCAGTGGTGGCGAACCTATGGCATACGTGCCAGAGGCGGTACTCAGAGCCCTCTCTGTTAGCACGTGTGCCACCGCTGCCAGCAGCAGGTCCATCAGGCCGTCACTGTCACCACCGTTCGGAGCAGGATCCCTGCCCAGCACAAAGGAGGTGAAGCGCCCAACTAGCAAGCTCCAATAGAGGTGGTAGAGCAGAGGTCACCAACCATTGTCGATTGGTGGACTGCAAAAAAAGGGAGGGGGGCATTTTACATGCGTGCATGCGCACACGGGGCCGTGAGCAAGCACCTGCTGCAAATGGGGCAGGGCTAGTGCCTGCGTGATACTCAGTGGCCCTGCCCCATTCTTATGTGCAGCGCCTTGTATCTGCACCCCATGGCACGACGGCAGCCGTTTTTGCGCCTTGCAGCACTGTGGCCCATTTTTGTGCCCCCAGTTTTTGCGTGCCAGAGGCGGCACTCAGAGGTGCCTCCCTGAGGGCACTACAATGCTGATGGCACTTTGCAATAAATAAGTGGGTTTTGGGTTGCGATTTGGGCACTCGATCTCAAAAGGTTCACCATCACTGATTTAGTCTATAAGGCACAATAATCAAAATATAGTTTAACATGATGTGTGGGCTCCAGCCATCATAGTGAGTGGACATAATTGTTCAGAGTTGGATGTCAAACAGGTTTTAATGTATGCATTATTTTTAGGTGGGGAAGAAACCTGATGTAGGTTAATGAAAGCAACTATTTTGAAGAAATATCATAAACCTACCTGGAGCCTCTCAACTATCCATTATAAAAGTGGATGCAACTTTTCTGTCTCCTGGGACAACTCACACCAGTTTTGATATTATGTTCCCAGGAGACAACAACCAACATCAAATGGCAGGATGGGAATAGTTGGAGAAAGAGAGAGGGGGAAAAGTAAAGCGGTGAAGTCTCAGGACAGACTGAGAAGCATTTATAACAGTAAGAACACGTCAAGTCTCATCAATAAATACATGCCATACACCAATACACAAAGGCAAAGAATAGCATCACTACATCCATACCGTACACGACCAAATGGCCATGATCTATCTTATTACCAGAAGAAGAGAGACATAGAACTAACTTTACCCTCAGCTCCGAAGAGAAAAGAGGCAATATGTAAGATGGCACCGTCAGGACTTTTTGAAGAATGGGGCAAAGCAGCTTCATCCTAGGCAGAAATCCATAGGTAAAACCTTTCTTTCACAAGAGCCAGGCATGGGGATAACTATACCTGTTGACCACTGCCTGCTTATTACTGCTTGCTCTCTGAAGGGAATTATTTCTTGGGCGAGGCCACCGCTTCATACTTTCAAGCGGCCAAAGCACCACAAGAAATTTTTCCAAGGAGTTAGAGATGCTCTGGCGTTGGAGGCCTCCCGGTTTAAAGGGGGGGGGCACAGCAACTCACCGTGAAGAGCAACTAGAAGATCGGAGGCACCAGACGCACGGAAGCAGAACAGCCACCGGACTTCAGTGCACACACCCTGCACAAGGTCCGCCTCCCGCCGTCGGGTCCCGTCATTGCCTTCCTCGAAATGCGCAGGCGCTTCAATATCCAGCGCCCGAAAAGGAGGGGGCTCGGGGGAGTCGGACACGCTCCGCTCCAAGTAAGGCGAATTGCCTGAGAGAGAGAAAGGCCCGCCCACCTCTCAGAATATGCGGCCGGCGGCTACCCAATCCCAAAGTACCTTTACTTTTGTACGATTGCTATTGGTGGGAAGATCTCAAAAGCGGGCAAATAAGTTGAGGACCCGAGCGCCGTTTGTTCTGCTGTTGGAAGTGCAGCGTGGGGCGAACTGAAAAAGATTGGCGCGTGCAGGAGAGTAGGACCTGGGAGGCGGTAGTTTACATGTGCAAGTGGCAATGCAATCAGACTGAACGTGGTCTCTTTCTTACACTAACACTTATTGTACTTCGTTTCTGCTGACTCTAGGAAAATAGGCTAGTTTTCAAACTGCCAAGATTGAGGAATACTGGGTTAGTATATGCGTGTTGATGATATAAAACAGATAATCCTAAAATTAAGAATAAACTTTGTATTTAAAAAGATTCATATTTAAGCCTTTTGTAGAAAGTTGAGTTTTCTTGCAGCTTTATATTCTGTTTTGGATTTTATCTAGCTTGCTATCATCTATATAAATATGAACCACACGGTTATAACTTCAAGTCAATTAACAATATAACCCTATTTTTGTCTTCTCAGAAATGAGACGTTTATATTCAGTGGCTCTCCATGCGAGTTGTGAAAGGTAGCACGATGGTGCAGACTTACTCTATTGTGAAAGATAGATTAGATAGATGGATAGAACGATCAGGGGCTCCCAACCAGGGGTGCAAAAACTTGGGTTTTCAAAATTATAGTGTATATGCATAATTTGTTGCCGTTATTTTGAACTTTTGTAAGGGGTGCGAGAATATATCAGAAGCTTTCTAGGGGTGCGGGGTATAGAAAAGTTTGGGAGCTGCTGATATAGATAACCTTTATTGTCATTTTTTACTGTGGGCACAATGGCACACATTAAAAATTAAATTTAGTTGCTTGCTCTGAAAATGTAAACATACATTACACACATTTAAACATACTATGTACAACATATGTATAAACCTGCACCCTTACATGTAAGTAACATATACATATTAATCACTGTCCATCTTGAATACATAACAGAAGAAGGATTAGTTATTGGGTGATTTGTGACCAATCAAAATTATCCCAACTATGTCACAGTGCTTTTATGGGGATAATGCTAGGAAAGATAAGGAAACTAAAAGTGGGATGCTAATGTTATCACTACTACTTGTTCTGGGATGCTTAGCATAGGCTGCCAGCCAAAATGATATGGCACTGTTCTTAAATTGTGGGTATTTTTTTTCTATTCTTCATTGTGTCAGTCTTTTCAGCAGGCAAGATCAAGACAAAGGAGCTACAGGGATTTCAGGAATGTTTTATTGTTATAGGTAAAACAGAAACTTGAAAACCTATCAAAGTATCTTGCTATTCCATTTTGCTCAAATAGATCAAAATGAGGTTATGTTGGGTTTCTTTCTCATACTTTCTTCTTTGCCAAGATTGAGCAGTCTTTTCTGAAACTGCTCCCTTAATTGTTCATTTGTGAGAACTGTCCCCCATTTACCTTATGCTTTATTATTTTAAACTTCTCTTATTTTAAGAGAACTGAATTTCTTTAAAAAATTTTTAGTAGGGATAGTTTCAAAACATCTTTTTGGTCTCCAGATGATATTTGTATTTCTTTTTCATCTCTCCATCTAACCCCCTTTCCATATGCTTGTTCATACTCAAACATTCTAAAAGATTCCTAAGTCAGGACTTCCTTTTATAAGTGAAGATCTACATAATTAGTTCTAGTATTAATTATGCTTTCAGCTGATTTATGCAAGGCAGAATGTAAACTGCACACTCTATTACTTACATATTACATTCAATTTAAGCATAGGTATTTCATTGAATAAGCAAGCTTATATGAAAATAATTTCTTACTGGCATTCACTTGCCTCTATGATAATTTGATTTGTAGGGCAGAGGACTTTATTTCAAAGTGCTGCTGCAAAACACAATTCATTTAATTAGTGAACTTTAAAAAAATTGCTAATGTATTGTTTAGGATCAATCATAATTTCTAGCTTTGTGTTTTACATTTTGGTTGGATAAAAGATTTTTTTAAATACTGGAACATGAAAGTAACATTTGAGGCTTTCATCTAATAGCTATGCATGTAAAAAACTGATTATATCTTCAAGCACTGACAGACATAATTAAGAAAAATGTACTGTACTGCCATGGCATCTGGTGCAAAAATACAATGGCGAAATGATCACTTCTAGTGTCCAAATGTGTATTATAAAAGTAAATGAATACTATAAGCTGCCAAATGATTACTTATTGCCCGATTCTACAATTATTCATTCTCTTAAAAATTAACTCAGTAAGTTACTGGGACTTAATTTTTAAACACTTGTTCCAAACTTGTGAGCTTTCACCAACTAATAATAAAAACAAAGTATAACTCTTTGATGTTATGTGTCATGTGAGTCATTTCTAGCTCACTACCAGCTTTAAAACAACAAATAATAGGACACTGGAGAATGTAGCATTTCACATTTTTGGTATTTATAATATAACACCCAAGGTAATGTTAATCAGAAAGTACTAGTGCCTAGGTCAATGGAGGAGGTGTCCTGCCCCAAAACCCTGTGGTATGGCAGGAGAATATATCCGAGAGGGATAAGCAAAGCCATGATTGTATAGTACAGGGCTTTTCAACCTTTTCACCCATTGTACCACTTTTAGGATATGGCAACATCTGAGTACCACCAGTCGCCTAGCAAGGTGTCAAAAACTTGATGAACCAAAAAAAAAAAAAGGAAAAAAGTGATAAAGTACAGGTAGTCCTTGACTTACAACAGTTTGCTTAGTGACTGTTTGAAGATACAATGGCACTGAAAAAAGTGCCCCCCCAAGCCACAGCCGAGCAAGACACCTGCCTGCCCGCCGGCGGCGCTCTTCCTCCTATCCGAGGAAGTTGTGAGCATTTCTGTTGAGGACTGGCAGAGGGGGTGGGCTGGGGGGGTTTTGGTTTTTATTCCCCCCGTCTGCTGGGTGATTGCAGCAGGTTTTGGTCACTTCACATGATCCTGGGACTGACTGTCATAAATATGAATCAGTTGCCAAGCATCTGAATGTAAATCACAAGACCCTGGAGATGCTGCAACATTCCAGCTGATCGGCGCTTCTGGGCTCAGCGGAAGCATCAGGATCAGCGCCGAACTCCAGCTGGAGCCTGGCGCTGATCCTGGCATTTCCACTGAACCTTGACAGCCCCGAAGAAGTGCCGATCAGCTGGAAAGCGGCACTGATTCTGGCGCTTCTGCTGAGCCCTGACAGCCCTGCAGCTCCAGCCGTCTCTCGCTCAGGCTTGTGCGGTGCTGCCACTGGTTCAGCTCATTCCCCTTCCCCGCTACCACTTTTCTAGGATGGTCGAGTACCACCTGCCAGGTGTCAATGTACCACAGGTGGTACCCGTACCACTGGTTGAAAAGCCTTGATATAGTAGGTATAAATTTCCGGCAGGGTGACCAAAATGTGAAGATGATCCCAGGTGCCCAGAGGTCTCTATATGGGACAATAGCAAAACAGGATACTGGAGTTGGATATTCATTATAGTGACAATGGCAAAAGCATCCTAGACTCAAGGCTCCTATTCAAGGAACAGGTAGCAGTTGGTATGTCACTCTTCCATTCTATTTATCTCACTGTTAACTGCCTCATTGTTCAATAGTACTCAACTAATTATTTTTAAGCATGTTTCAGAGGACTCTTAATTTGTTCTACGAGACCAGAGAGCATTTGATTAGATGTGTTCATATAGAAAATATTTTGGAAATAAAGAAAACTTAAGAAATGAGATATTTTTATTGCATGGATATGGGATGTTTACAGAAAAACAAAGTAATAAGTCTGACAGTGAATATCTATGCCTTTAGTTGAACTGAAGTAATTGTTGGATAACCTCCAATAAAATTATCTAATTCAGATACAGAAACAGAAGCTCATCCCAAGGGAACAGAAGAAAAACTTGTATTGCTTCAAAGGCCAAGAAAGGTAGAGCCTTTCTTGGTGCTATCATTATTATTATTATTATTATTAATTGCATTTATATCCCGCCCTTCTCCTTTCGGACTCAGGGCGGCTGACAAATGATAAAAAGCTAACATATTACACCTAGTTAAAATTTAATTAAAATGAAATATTTGAGAATGTCCAATTTAAAAGTAATTAAAACCCCTATAAAATCCACTAGGCCAGTCCCGCTTGCTGGAACAACCACGTCTTGAGGGCGCGGCGGAAGGAAGGGAGATCAGGAATCACCCTGATCTCTGGGGGCAGTTCGTTCCAGAGGGTGGGAGCTCCCACAGAGAAGGCCCTCCCCCTTGGGGTCGCCAGCCGGCACTGTCTGGCCGACGGTACCCTGAGGAGACCCACTCTGTGAGAGCGT
>NW_015386417.1:1671083-1709203 GCF_001527695.2 Protobothrops mucrosquamatus
GGTCCAGATAGACTGTTTCCTCCAGGTGCCGAGGAAACTGCTGTGCAACCACACTCTCAACAACCTTCGCCACAAAGCGGAGGTTGGAGACTGGGCGATAGTTAGCCAATACATCTGGGTTCAAGGAAGGCTTCTTAAGAAGGGGCCTCACCACCGCCTCTTTAAGGGCCGTGGGAAAGGCACCCTCCCCCAAAGAAGCTATCATTGTTATACACAGGGCTGTGGAGTTGGTAGATAAATGTTCCGACTCCGACTCCTCAGTTTTTTGTACTTCCGACTCCAGGTACCCAAAATTTCCTCCGACTCCTCGACTCCGACTCCACAGCACTGGTTATACAACACGTGATTTGCAGTATATAAACTAATTTTTTAAAAGAATTTTATTCAACTGCATCTGTACTTTGAGCTATTTCAGACCTATCTATATAATTGTATAGTTCAGTTGTATAACTAACCTATCAACAAAATAGTCATGCTATCTTATAAGAATATACTTCCTTATTAGAAATATTGTATTAGAAAAACAAAATAGGAATGTAATCAGAAATCAATGAGTAGTTTAGATATGTGCCTTGAGAGTCACAAGTTATATAAATCTATGTCTTATCAATGTTTTAACCAGTTTCCTCCAACCTAATGTTACTCAAATCTGTTGCGATTAATACTTTCTCCATAGCAATAAGTAATTTATTTTACTTTTTTCTGATTTCTTTTTCCAGTTTAGTCAAGAGTCCTTAAGATTTCCTAATGGTCTCCACATACAGCCTAGGACTAGGTTTTCATGCTCCAGTTTTTCAAGGTCACTCCATGTTGACACCTAGAAAGGCTCTTGTAATCCTGAGCTAATCTAAAATCTAAGTGTAAAATTGTGCTTGTGGTCTGACTTTAAATCATGATTTTAATTACTTTTTTCCCAGCGTTATTTAAGTACATATAGAAAAGCTTTACTAGAGAACAATTTGCTTCACAGCATCTCTTTTACTTGATGGCATTTTCTAAGGAAAAACAAGATATACGGTATGCATTTCTTTGAAATGATTCTTAACAAGTATCAATTTCATTGTTTTCAAATAATTTTATTACTAACACCAAGAAGTTTGTATTCTGGGAAGTCTCTTCAGAACAGAAAGTG
The DNA here is from genome assembly GCF_001527695.2 of Protobothrops mucrosquamatus. Classification (NCBI taxonomy): domain Eukaryota; kingdom Metazoa; phylum Chordata; class Lepidosauria; order Squamata; family Viperidae; genus Protobothrops; species Protobothrops mucrosquamatus. Next base: position 1,672,216 of record NW_015386417.1, read on the forward strand.
CTGAGTGTTTTCCATGAGAGAATTATGTCAGCTAGTCCAGGTCAGTCTAAATCCTGATGGGTGAGTTACATAATCTGCATGGAATTTGATGAATACTTGATCTGACGTGGCTGTAAATGGAGCAATATTTGTATCCTAAAAATGAGAAAATGTTTAAACAAATTATTTCCAATCACATTTTTTTATGGTTCTAATCCAAGGCTATTTCAATATTACTTAAATGGATTCCATAGCAGAAAGTTTGTGATTCTTCTAAATTTCAAGCATAGTCAACATGTGCTACAGAAACCTCTTTCAGCTCTGTTCAGTATTCAGATGGACAGGAGATATAGGAGAAAGAAAATAGAACTTGGGCCCAACCTTGAGAGTTCTGCTATTTCTACTTAATTGATGAACTATATTTGTAAAGTAAAAAAGTCACACACAAACTCTAATATTTGTACATAAGACTTGAAAAGAACAATCTTAGGACCCAGAAAGCTGCTATCAGTCAATAAATAGCACACTTTCTACATTATATTAAGCTATGTTATGTTTTTATTATAATTTGTTAAATAGTCCTTGGGGTGGGTTTTGCCTTACCAATAATATAGATACTATATATAAATCGCATAATAATGTTAAAAATTTACAATCTTGGGCTGCATTACTAGCTGTCCAAGGCCACATGTGGCCCATAAGCTGCGGCTTGGTAACGCCTGGTCTAGGATATAGGTTCATTCATCACAAACTGATATTTTGGGGGGTTGGATGTGGTTCATGTGTGAATTTATCTGGTTGTTGTTTGTAAACTGTGATGTATGGCTTAGCAATAGTTATAGCAGTTGTGTTTAGTCAAAATATTATAGATTAACATTTATGCTTTACCATGATCTTTAAATCCACACTGATTTAAGGTAAAGCATATTTTAAAATTATTTAAAGTAAGTCAAGGCTGCTTAAAAAGCACTAAAAGCTAAGCTTTGTTAAATCATCTCTCATATTTAATGTGCAACAACATCTAGATATACAGTAGGTGGAGACACAGAATAGTGAAAGTAAGGTCATGGTGAAATAACACTCCTTTTGCAATATTGTACAGCAGGGGTGTCAAACTCAATTTCATTGAGGGTCGCATCAGCATTGTGGTTGCCCTCAGGTGGGGCGGGTGGGTGTGGCCAGGGTGGGGGCGGCCTACTGGGTGGGTGTGGATGGAATGGGTGTAGCCTACTGGGTGGGCATGGCCAGCTCTACATCATTCATCTCAAGGGTGCCTGTGGGGCCCTGGGCAGGAGTGGGACAGATCCGAGGGTCTGGCAGAAAGGGGGTGGGACCGGGGCAAGCGCCAAGGTATGGTCCATTTCTTCATTCCTCACAAAGGGTGACACCTCCTCAGCATGCACCCAGGGGGCAGGGCCAACACAGCAGGGGCTGGTTCCTTCCTGTTTCTAAATGGCCTCGTGGAGCTAAGACTGAATGCATTTCAGCATAGATGGCCACCATAAAATTGTACATTGGCTTCCGGCCAGCCTGGGCCAGGGCCAAGGCAGCGGGGGCCGTTCCCTCACTGTTTCGAGGATGGCTTCGCGGGCCACATGAAACCACTTCGTGGCCCGCATCCGGCCCCCCGGGCCTTGTGTTTGACATGTCTGTTGTACAGAGATACTAAAGGGCCACAGTTTGCAGCATTTCACAACACTTCTTTTGTCATTCTGATGCAAGTGGCAAGTTTCTATAAATGCTGCTGCTAATAGAAAATAAAGCCTTAAAATAAAATCCTGCAATATTTAACAAAGTATACCTTCAAAATTGCAAAACATAGTTTTACCAGGGATTGTTGAATAAGCCACAATTAAGTGGATCATGGATCACTAAATCATAAATCATAAAGTTTTAAAACTGCAATGGCCATGAATAAGACCGAGCACAATGAAAATTCATTCTAAAATAATTTTAGCAAAGTTTCCACTAGATGTCAGTACAAAACCTATGATTTACATGAGTGTTTTTCAAATATTACAATCGTGTAGATATGTTTGGTTTTATCTGAGAAGGGATGGAACCACTTTAATTAAAAAAGAGAAATGAGTAAAAGATAAATGCACCCTCTGGTTTATTTATTTTTCTTCTCCAAACTAAGTATCAGTTGAATTCAAATCTGCTATCAACCCAAAATTAAGCCAGTACATATGGAATCACTCAAGGTAGATAGATATGCAAGGACAGGGACTATAACACAAAAGTTTATGCCACCCTTTGGTAACTTTTTCCAATATGTTGAACCCAAACTCTTAAAAAAACGTTACAATCTATTTTAGGGTGGTTTTTTAAAGATAAACTAAACTAAAATACAACTAAAAATGAGTGTTATGATTATTTAGATTCCTTTGTTATTTTAGAATGATGTTTATCTATTTGGTGTGAGTTAAGCCATAGTGATAAAAGACTTTCAAAGGAGCAGGCCAAATAATAAACAAAAGGTCTTAGATTTGAATAAACATGTATTGTTGTACTGCTTAGTGAGATGTCTCAGAGATCAACTTTGGTTTCAAGCATGACTTCTAGCATGGAAGATATGTCACTCTGAGACAGAATTGTTGATATTTCTGAATCATGAATTATGACACTTTAATATTTTGAAAATATTATTTTGTTACAGGTTCTTTATAACTTATATAAAGAATAAAGGAAATTACAGTTTCATCATGCTCTTACATATTTAGCTTTTTCATTGTTCTTTCAATATTTGCATTGTAATACTAGGTGTTCTAATAAAGGTCTAACAAAGGTAACCCAGTTGGCTTTGTGCCTAAGGCAGGACTAGAACTCTTGGTCTGATACCATAACCACTTTACCAAACTAGCTTTCACTAGAAATTCCGAAAAAGAAAAACCTACCAATCCACAGTATGGTCCAATTGATGGATAACTGCTGTCTGGTCCATTATAGAGTTTCAAGTAATTACTAGTACAGTCGCCTGGATCATCAATGTTGATGTAAGCAAAATTAACAGTAACAATCCTTCCTTGTGGAGCTTTAATTATCCATTCACAGTCAGTTTGATTCTGGTAAGAAACTGGGTATTCTGGACTGGCGACTGAACCAGACTCGCCATATAAGATACCACCACAGGCTAGGAACAGAGAAAAGATTAATTGTTCTTTGAATTTCATGAGAGGCCCACTCTAGTCTAGATTTGGAGGATTATATATCTTCCCTGTGGATGTCATTTTAATATTTTGCAGATTATGTTTTAATTTAAGTCTCAAATAATTATTGCCAGTTGTTTCTGATTTGTGTTTAGTTTGTAAGCTGCCCCAACAAGTTTAAGTGGCAGCCAAATTGGTTGGTGGGTTAATTTATTAATTGTTTGATTGACAAAACTTAAAACATTTTTGGTACCAGCTGAAGATGAAGTCCAAGTAATTTCATATCCTTCATGGGAAAGTAGATGATCGCTTTTGAAACGTAGATATATAACATGGTTTTTAGGAAATATAGGATTGGGTAAAGTATTTCCACAGTATTTGCCAAGCAGTGGTGAGTTTATATCACTACCATTTCTGACCTTTAAAAGAATATACAAAGATTCTGTTAGTAACACTGAGATGGTCAAGGCTAAATCAGTAAGACTTTCTCAATTGATTCAAATTTTTTGATTTGCCAAGTTTTGACTGATTGAACAAATCTCACTACTTAATCAAACCCCTTTATCCTATTTTAAGATTTGTACAGTAATTTTATTAGAAGTGTTTATCACAGACATGAATTGAAGAGGCCCTAAGAACCACTCTGGCTTCATCTCTCTCCTAAAGATGACTTGGTGGGACATGGTTCAAAGAATTAGCAACTGTATGAATAACCTAATTCAAATTGAGATCAAATGTGGAAGGCAGAAGATTGTAACTTTCTGCTTCCAATAGTAATACTAATTTGAATCTAGGACCAGCATTTGCTGTGAACAGAAAAAGGATTCCATTGTATGTTGCAATGAAATCTTTTTTCTCCCAATGCAAATAGTAGGTTTAATTCCTTGATTCAAGACAGAATTAGAGTGGGGGCAATACCGGTAGTTAATATATGGGTGGCAACCCCTAGGTTTAGTTATGGCCAATTAAAAAAAATGTTGGTAAAATTCATCAATCTGGACCATGCTCCTTTTGCTTGCAATGTGCTTTTACACTATTAAGGCCATAAATGCAATTTAGTGTACTACATCTACTTTGGCCAAAGTTGGGTTGAGCTTGGTGGTAGCACAAAAATAACAGTCACATCAAAGTTGCTGCCAATCTCAAGATCAACGACAGAACTGATTTATGACGTGATGGGGACACAGGATAAATTGGGGCTCAGCAATCTTGCTAGGTGTGAGATATCATTGCATAATAGCATTGTTGCTTGAAATTTGATGACATCTTGTGCAAGATAATGAAAGATATTTAGGTTTTTTTTTTAGAGAGATCATTTAGCTTTTTTTTTAAAAAAAGAACAATGTTGGGTGGCTGCGGTCATTCTGTAGATAACTCACATGTACCATAATGTCAACTCCCATAAACCTTATGAAAGTTTGACTGTGACTTTCTCTTTCTCCCTCTTTATTCTTCAGGAAAATGCTGACAAAAACAAGTGCAAGAAACAAATGCCCTAGAGAACTCAATAAAGCACATGAAGATAAGAAGAGAGGATTAAAAAATAGTGGGACAAGAATCATACTATTGGCAGTTCTTTATGGTGCAAATATTCCTCATACCTCTAAGTAATCATATTGACATGCAAGGTCCTCTAAATTAAAGGAACTGAAAAAGAGAGAGATCATATGATTTATTGGGGATCGTAGAATAATTGTACAATCTGAGTTGGGTGGATATCGGTCAGGCCAGCCAGGACTTTTCAAATAACCAAATGACTGATTATATTCTCTGTTGCAACCTAAAATAGGATACAGAACAAACATTTATTTATTTTTAATATGTTCCATTTTCATTTTTTTAAAAAAATATTTTTAAAGTTTATATACCACTCTTCAAAATTAGGTTTTAATTCATTCCTATCCCAGCTTCCACACATATATATATATAAAAGAAAGACAAAGGAGGAAGAGGGAGAAAAATATAAAAAGAAACAATAACAATAAATATCCTTGTTTTTAAATATACAAAATAATTTTGTTTTTTTACCTCCCTTTTTCAATTAATCCATAATTCTTCAAATAATCATAATTTCCATATATTCGATATATAATTCAAAAGTACATTCACATCTTTAAACTCTTCATTTTTGTAGTGCCATGTTATGGCTATTAAATGAAAAGAACGATGCCACTAACCAAGGCCAGCTTAAAGCAACTTTGTGAAAAGATGTATGTATGAGATGTTATCATTGCAAGCATCTTGAAATTAAAGATGCTTGTTGCATGGGTGTTTATGCTTGATTCAAAACCTAGTCATATTGTTGTGAGATTCTTGAGATCAGGATTTTTATCTAGCTTTTTTTCTCCCTCTTGTTTTAGATTTTCATATTTTATGTCAGACAAATAATGTTTTCTCCTATAATTCTGTGCTAATGAAACCTAATGCCTGTAAGAAACAGTATGGCAATTTTACCTGAAGCTTGATAGGTGAATTGGAATCCATTATTAAGCATATAAACATCAGATTTAAAAATTACAGTGGCAGTTTGCCTGTAAGAATAAAAATCTAGGACCGTAAAGTTGTCAGAAGCGCAGAACCGATGGACACGATCAATATGCTCTTGAATGCCCTGAAATATGACAGAAGTACAAATGTAAAGTGATGAAACTTTATAAAAGGGTTCAATAGAATCCAATTCAAATTGCCCTCTATTGTTACAGTAATTTTTATTTTTGTTCTTCGGGAACATGACAGAGTGCTTTCACAAAATCTCTCAGACACAAAAGATAAAGCAAAGATTGAACCCGCTAGAATTCTATCATTATCCTATTTTAGTTTTTTTTTTATTTTAGGCTGAAATCACCCAATCTTTTTTCTCTCAAGATATTATGGGACTTTGCCAGCCTCCCACTAAACTGTATAAAAATAAGTCACTAAAGTAAAATTAAACCCATCAAGTGCATAGCCATGGACAAATTAGTTTTTCTAGTACTAGATTGCTCATGAACATTAACAAAAATTAAACCCATTTTTCCTCTACTTTTTCTAATACTTAAATTTCTGTGAGGAAATCCTTATGTCATTATTTCTCCCAGACTTGATAGTGATAAGCACCAAACCTTTGCATCTATTTCCCATATTACCACTGCCAAACTAGAGGCAAAGAGAAAGCATTTGAACACAAATGAATAGTCTTGGGAAGGAGTGTTTAATTTTTCCATCTTTTTACTATGGCTCTGACAAATATCACTTCTTAAAAGATCCACTTTATTATAGAGATGTGAAAAATTTATTGATCCAATAATGGACTGTTCTCTGAGAAGTCCAGAATATTCTATTTCCCTCTGAATCACGTTGCTTCTACTATCATTGAGAAAGTGCAGATCTGCATTCCATGAAATCACTGAGGCACAAGTTTAACTTGAACATATTTTTACCTTTATATTAAACTTTAATATAAAGGTAAAATATATTATATTTTGGGGACACAATGGCTCAGTGGTTAAAGACACTGAAGTTGTCAACTGGAGAGCTGATGACAGCTTGGGTTTGAGACCCAAGCTCTGCGCAATGGAGTGAGCTCCCATTACTTGCCCCAGCTTCTGCCCACATAGCAGTTCGAAAAGCATGCAAATGCAAGTAGATAAATAGGTACCACTTTGGTGGGAAGGTAGCAGTGTTCTGTGTGCCTTTGTATATAGCCATACTGGCAACATGATCATGGAAATTGTTTTTGGATGATATTATTTCCCTCAGCCAAGAAACAAGGATGAGCACAGTCAAGCAGGACTCACAGAAAAACCTTTGATTTCTTTTTATTAACTTTTTAATCCGTGAAAGAATATATTTCTAGCAATCATGGTACTAAGACTGACTTACTGGTGGTGAATCCTGGAACTCTAGATAGTTCTGAGAGCAATCTTGGCTGGGCTGAAGGTGGAATTTCAGCACTGCTAGCTTGACCTGTTGCTTAGGAGGGGCATCAATTATCCATTTGCAGAATGTAAGTGGTGGATATGCATTTGGAAAATAGGGGGATGCTGCAGTGTGCATGGCAACAGTGGCATTATAGAAACCCCCACAAAGTCCTATGAGAAGCAACAACATAACAACTTAATTGATTCTGCAAGTTGGTAAGTATAGTACTGTAATTTGGAAGTTTACAATGTAACAGCAAAGTAATTGATTTGGAAGTACAGTAATAAAACTCACTAGATATACTCAGTATAAAGAACTTGATGACTAAAAAAGGAAGGAAGGAGAGAGAAAGAAAGAAGATATAAAATGGAATAATCACTGTTACATAGAAAAATCTAAAAGCCACACCAAAATTATGTTCTATAAAATTATATCCAAGAATTTTAAGCATTTTACAGTTACTATTCTTCACTCAGATATACCTTTGAAAAGACTCAGCAGAGAAGATGGATTTTTTTTCTGTTTAAGTTTCTTAATTGCTCACTTTTAGACTCTGGTTATATTTTTGAGATTATCTGCAGTTATTCAAATTAAACAACCAATCATTTATTCAAAAAACTATTTCAGAAGAAATTTAAAATTACTTACTATCTACAGTAGTATAGGTAGCAGTGAAACCTGCTCTTTCTAACAGTGTGTCAGTGACAAACTTAACAGTCAAGAAATTGTTAGTGGAAAGAAAATAAGGTGGACGACTGGAGCCACAGAAGGTTCCAACTAAATTGGCATCTTCATTACTGCCATCATATAACTAAAGACAACAGAAATACATAAAATTAGGCTTCTATGACATGATTAAAATAAAACTGGCTCAATGAATAGGGATAAATCATCTATTTTTGATGTAATAGGAATAGATTAAATGCCCTGCTTGATCTAAGTCAGGAAACTATCACAAGTTTCTTATATCAGGATTTGAAAATAACTTCTGTATTTTGTTTGCTGCCTTGAAATGTAGGTTAATACATAAAAAATACAGATAACTAAGCACCCTCGTTCTATTTTCTGATTGAAATGTAATGAAAACTAGGATTTATTAACTTAAGATTGCCTTCACAACTCGAAAGAGATGGTATGAGAACTAGATATACAAGCATAATACAAGTAGTCTTCATCTTACAATCCCAATTGAGCCCAAAATTTATGTTGCTAAGTGGGAAATTTGTTAAGCAAGTTTTGCCCCATTTTACAACTTTTGTTGCCACATTTGTTAAGCGAATCACTACAGTTGTTAAGTTAGTAATATGATTGTTAAGTGCATCAAAGTCAAAGTGCTTCCCCATTGACTTTACTTGTCAGAAGGTCACAAAAAGTGATCACATGACTCAGGACACCGCAACCATCATAAATGTGAGCCAATTGCCATGCATCTGAATGCGACCAAGGGGATGCTGCAACGGTCATAAGTGTGAAATATGGTCATAAGTCACTTTTTTTAGTGCCGTTGTAACTTTGGTGACTAAGTGAACTGTTGTAAGTCGAGGACTACCTGTAGCACATTCATATCTTATAACATGATATAAGCCAGTATATATACTGGCTTATATCATGTTATAAGATATGAATGTGCTACAGGTAGTCCTCGACTTACAACAGTTCACTTAGTCACCAAAGTTACAACGGCAAAGTTATACACCCAAGCTGAATCAATTTTATTTTGATTTCATAAAGAGGCATTTACATTCACTTAGCAATTCCTTGTTAGTTTGCTGCCCTTGAATTCAGTTTTTCTCTTGTTATTTTAGAGCATTTTTTAAAGATTTATTTGTAACTCATAGATTCTCTGTATTCTTAAAATATGCTGTGGAATGAAGAGAAAAATAGAATAGTCACAATTGTTTTGTATACCTGGTATATGGATAATCTTACCTTGACATAATCATATTGGCAATTTTGAAAAGATGCTGCTGCTTCTAGTTCAAACGTGTCAAAGGTGAAGTTGATCAATTTGTTTATAGGTGCAGCTAAAACCCACACACATTCTACATCTTTATCATATTTCCCATCCTTGTCAGAGTCTGGAGAGCCAAAGTTATAACTTGCATTTGTCAAGTAGCCACCACAACCTTGCTGAGGTCCTGTTAAAAACCAAATGATTATTTAGTAATGTTTGATACTGTTACATTAAATGATATCTTACTTTTATCATTACTTTCTGTTTCATGCACCTCATGTAACTTTATGCTTATTGGTAACATTTAGCATGGAAGAACATTGTTTTTCTACAAAGCACACTTTTTCCACAGTGTTTTGGTTTACAGATCATACTAAACTACAGGTTGCGTAACAGTTCTTAAATTGGTTGGATGCCAAGCCAAAAACAACCAAATAACATTATTCATGAACATTGCCATTATGTTAATGTGTGGAAGAAGAAAAAAAATGGGAGTATTACTATTAGCATTGACTGAGCATGACTGATACTGAAGGCCATCTGTTGTGAGATTAATGGGCTTCCTTGTGCAGTTGATAGGCTACTTGAGAACAGACTGCTGGACTAGATGAGCTGAGTGTCCAATCCATCAGGCTACTGTTTATTTTCTTAAGCTGTTATGTTATACTATTTTTGCTCTGAACTTATTTTAAATAATCTGTATGACTGGACTATTCTTGGACAACTTTACATATGTAGGATTTTCTTAAAATTTTGGTAAATGACTGACAATTATGGTCAAATTCTTTCCCCTTTGAATCTAATCATTACCCAAATATGTCCTGTCAACATAATTTTTCGTCATTCCCATGATGTTGCTCATAAGCCATCTCATCCCTGGTCCATGAGTAAGACAGCCTTAAGTTACCTTTGGCTGTTTTGATATTAAAAGAGTTTTTTATTTTGACAGCATCCAAGAACAATCTCGATGGAATAAAATCTGTTAAGCTTTCTCATCCATTAACTTTGACAAAAATCATGGTGCTGACAGGGATTGGGAACAAATGCAATACAGGTAGTATATTACCAGGCAACAGAGACAACACATTTCATGCTGATAAAATTTTCTGCTAACAAAAGGATGGGTGAATAGTTCTCCTATGCAGTAATATAGAAAGACCCAAAGATAGTACAGAAAATAGCAGAAAATAGATTTTGTTTCATAGCAGTCATGGAATGTATTAGTGTTAAAAGTAAACACAATAGGTATTTCCTTATTATACTCTGAATATTTCCTTATTACATGAAGTGATGTAACTGGCATTCAGCATGAGATTCCTTAGCCAAATAAACCAGAATTCATGAACAGTAAATAGAAAAATATATTTAATTTTGAATACAGTTTCAATCTTCCAAAACAATTTGTCTCTTCTTTTGAACAGTAGGAGGAGCTGTTTCTTTGTTTTTGGACTACAATTCCTGTAAATTCCTCGGATTTGTCAATAGAGCTCTTGCAAATTAAGCTATTAACATTTCTATGCAGGAATCTAAATGAATGTGGTTTGTTTATCATGAATCAGCAAGACTATAGGATTTCAACTTCTGAAAGTTATACACTCATATTAAAATAAGTATACTTATGAGCTCTTTTCTTTTGTTTTTGCATAATCCAAATCACTTTGAAGTTGTTAAATCACACTAAGAGACTAACTATAATTGGTTGTAATAACTGACATGCTATAATAAATAAAGTTATAAATGATTTTATTTCTACCATAGAACTGAGGGAGGGATATATTTCAAGCAATTGCTGGGTTCACTACTGGACTAAGCCATATTTTAACCATAGTTGTTTGAATAAGGCACAAAACTGAAACTTAGCCTGGGCAACTAGTGCATAGCCACATTTTTTCATTTTATCACAGAGACGGAATATAGATTTGATTTAAGAAAAAAAATGTTATGATATTTATCAAAATATTAAGCCAGAGGAAGAACACTTCTTTAGTTGTAGTATTATACCTGATTGCCTGGAGGTAATTTTTATTCACCATAGGAGGTTAGATAAGATCTAATTAAATGACTGCCTAAAGTCAAAAATAAAGTAAAGACATTCCTTTTGCTTTACAGGAATGTAGTGTTCTTTACAAAGGTTTTCCTGTATTTTCTGTCTGAGTAAACAGATTTAGAAATTGGAGAGCATGTTAGATTATTTTCTGAAAATACAATGATTTGCAAGACTGATCTTGCAAGATGGGGTAAAGAAACACAGCCAAGGGACTGGTCATATAAAAGGCAGCTGGAATGCAGACACAGTAAGAGGCTCAGGAGAGACCCTCCTTAATTTGGGGACTGTAAAAGGACAGAGGGAAGCGGGGTGGTGGTGATGGAGAGAAGTATTTTTAGACTTGCAAGATTATGTTAATGTATCTTTACAATAAAATAGAGTTAGCTCATCTGGTCATGTTTCTTGTTTGGTATATTTGGTAAGGCTGGCAAAAAATGGCTGCCAAGAGGGACAAAAACATTGAAATCATTTAATTGAAAGTTAACAGGTGAGATTGCTCCCTATTACTCTATCCTCCCACAATGCTATTCCAACAACTCATCTGTGTTGTTTTCAGGCACACATCCAAACAAATTACTGGGCAGCAATCATTTATCACTATTAATATTCCAAGAGTGTCTTAGGAATAAAAAGGGCCTGAAATAAAGATTATGCTTGGAGCCTGTCTGTGGTGTGTGTGTGTGTGCATATTACTCCTTTGAAATGTTATGATATTGATAGGATGAACTGCATTGCACTAGCGTTGTTTGCTCCTTCACAACCTGTATACAACAACCAGATAGAGATTCTATATAGAAAGGATTTGCAGAATACTACTAAGAAACTTGGACAAACAAGACTCTGAGCAGAGTTTCTGAATCTTGGTAATTTGAAGATGTGTGGACTTCAGCTCCCAGAATTCTCCAAGCAGGATGGAAAATTGTTGGAGTTGAAATCCACAATGTTCAGGCTGCCAAGGTTCAGAAATACTGGTGTAGTGAATACACTACACCAGGGGGCTCTCTTGAGATGTTGCAGTGAAGAGGGAAACATGAGGGTGGAACCCACAGAGAATGAGCATCTGGAAATGTGACTTTCAAAAGTAATTTCTTTGTAATAGGAAAAGGGTGGAGCAGCAGTTCCAAATTAGCTCCATGGACTCAAATACATCTGGATTCTCGACAGATTTCAGATGTCTCAAAATTAACATTTTTAAGGCTAGAGTTAAAGCATTACAAAAGACCATTTTGAATAAAAAGGAGAAAGAAAATAACAGCAATTCTAGCCAAAGGACGGGAAACACCCATCATAGTTTTTCTTTGTTTTCTGCTAAGTCACAGCAATACATGATTCCAAGAATGCAATCAGAAGTGTACATGGATTTGTAGAAACAGCATACAGTAATTGCCTATCCTCTCCTATTGAAGTGAATTGTGCAAATAAAGTGATAAACATTGAATTATTATAACTCAATTTAATTTAAAATTTAATTGTTTAATTAATTTACTAGGACTACTTAAACAGCCTGAGCATTCCACTAAATAGACTATGTACTTGGCAAGCTCCCAATATAACTCATAAGGCTCTTGGCATAAAGCAGTCAAGTCATGGTTTGGGGGATCACATTCTTACTACTTATATTTTAAATAAAATAATGCAAGGATGGTCCAACTGTGTTTGTTTAACTCAATCCTGGATTTAGTCATGAAGTAAAAAAGCCCATACAGAGCAGCCAATTAAATTAGTAAGAGTCCAAGAAAGTCTTACTTCAAGAGCTGGAATGGGGGGGGGGGAGATATTGAGGTTGTGCATGTTGACTAAACTCCCTTTTGAGAGTCTATGGCAGGGGTCCCCAACTCCTGGTCTGTGCATCCATATGGGGCCGCAGCATGCTAGCAACCGGTCCGCACCAATAAGCAAAGTCCCACCTGTGGGATGCAGGCAGCACACAAAATCACGCCCCCTCCAATCTGCGGAAAAACCTTTCTCCATGGAACTAGTCCCTGGTGCCCAAAAGGTTGGGGACCTATGGTCTATGGGTCAGGCTGTGTTATAGGTTTTATGCTCCATTAGCTGCTATTCACTTCCTATAACACCCAGTTCTTTCTATCATTGAATATCTCTTATATATTTATCATACATATCTATTATACATTAGTACACACCTGCATATTATATATCTTGTACATTCCTTATACATACCTATTACTTTGATCTTTCAGCCTACTGGGTTTTTTTCAGAAAATATAATAATCCAAACAGTTTAAGCTATTGGAGAAAAAATATCTGCAGCAAGTCCAAAACAGGGTATAGCCAAAACTCAATGGATAACTTACAAGTTATCACCCAGTCAATTCTGGGTGTTTATGTCCAAGGATAAGAAACAATGAAATAGTGATATACATATGCCCATACACATCCAGAAAAATATGTATTCAAATTATGCCACATATGCAATGAACTGCAGACCAAATCTTATGAAGCAAAATTATGAAATGACAGCTTAACTGTGATATATTATTTGCAAAATATGGTATCACTTTTGACATAGATTGCACGTTTTTATAATATAGAATCATGCTTAGGATAATTTAGTTCTTTGCTCTACATAGAAATAGAAACCTGAAGAACACTGTTTTTTCTTCATAGATATGTTTCAATGGAAACATCTGCCAATGTTTATTTACCAGCAGATGTTTACAATAAAAATGTTTTCATTAAGTTATGAGAAACAAGGGGACAGACTCTTACTGCACATTTACTTTCAGATTTACAAATGACTCATCTCTCAGTAAAATGTACCACAGGTAAAAATAATTATTTCAAGTATTGTAAGATAGTTTGTGTCAAGATCTTAATGAAGATGAGAAGCTTCTTCATATCAGTGTTTAGATTACTCCAAATGAGTTTGCCATTTCTGTTTTTTCTCTTCCAAAGTTCATCTGAATATACCAACAACATTAAACAGAATACTTTAATCAGATTATTCAATCTTGCTTTACTAATATATTTCACTTACCAAATAACCCTGGTTATCCTTTAGTGAATAATTGCATTTCAGACCAGTTAAGCATATGTTGTACTACTAATAAAAGCATTTAGGAATGAAGAGAGTTCTTTTGCAGATTTTTTTCAAACTGACATGCCAAGTTTTGATTTAACCATTTTAGATTTAAGCAGACTTTTTAAAATAAATAATGCAGATGAGAAACAAGTGGTTCAACAAAGAATCTCAAACTGTTCTTGACTGGGTGATGTTGCAACTGTCAGGATTATAGTTCATTTATTTTGACTCTTGTGTGTCAAAATACACTTGGTCCTCACATGATAGCTGAAAATTCTGGAAGTTGTATCCTTAGCAGAGGGAATACAGTTGAGACACACTTCAAAAGAGGAGCCTTATTCTATGTTTTCAAGCATTACCAAATTCAAAAATGCTTAGTAACATCCATGGAAAAGATAGATATCTGTGAGAATATGGTCTGTGGCAAAAATCACAAGTTTAGAAAGATATCTTCTGTTTCAGTCTGATAGAAATTAAAAACAGCTACTAACTATGTGGGGGTAGGGAAGGGCTGAGTTACAATGACTCAGTGAAATACTATGTTCTGCTACACCACAAAGGCTTTCTATGTCAGCAAATCTGGAGTGCTTCCTTTTCAGATTTTAAGGATCAGTAAAGAACTACTACTTTCTCTAAACTCTAATAAAGGATTATCTCAAGCTGCTTTGATAGGTGTTATTTTAGCTAATTATTTTGATATTAATGTATTACAGAAAGGTTGGATTGAAAATTATTCCATTAATGTTATACAGAATTAATTTTTAAATTCAGAATCAACATTCTTTCATGGGAGCAAAATCCAAAAATTTGGCTTAGATCTAATAAATGCTCCATGAATATGAAGCTTTTCTGCAAGATCTTTTCTGTAAGATCTTCAAATGAGTTTCCTCTGATCTGAATATCATAATTTGATATGTAATCTAATACTTAATTCCATTTTGTACACCTGATAGTCTTTTCTTATGAGATAGAAGAATGTATTAAGCAACTTCCATCCTATCTTTAACCTTTTCTTCTTGGTGATTTGGTAATGAGAAGGTGATTTGATCACACAAAAATTCTGAAGAAACAGATTATTTAGATCCTTTGGAGTTGAGTTTTAGATTGAAGCAAGAACACAGACGGTATTGTTCATGTTTGTGAATGATCCGTAGTGGAGGTGCAGCCAGGACCTCAACAGCTTTTGATACTACTAAACATGATATTCTTCTGGACCAACTGCAGGAATGGAGGACAGTGTTGCAGGATTCTCCTCATGTCTCATGTCTCCATGTCCAGTTCCAGTCAGCATTAGTAGGAATATTATAGATCAAGTGCAATGCTCCTAATTTGTGGGGTGTCTTGGGGTTCAGTATCTTCACTTCTCTATTTAATATGAACATCTGTTCAAAGGGCCTCCGAACATGTTCAAGGTGCAATGTTTTCTGCCTTTCCAAGACTGAAATACCTTTCTTATGGTCATTTATAAGGAATGTTCTCTATATGAGCTGCCCTTGAAAACTATTTGGAAACTATAGCTCATACAGAACACAGTGTCACAAGCAATGATGGGCAAACATGCCACACTAATGAAACATCTAAGATTCATTGCTTATTAATTGGATTCTGGGTGCAAGTCAAGGTACAGTTTATCACCTTTAAACTCAACATGGCATAAGGCCTAGTTATTATGGGAATCAATAGTTTCCCATGATTTTTGCATAATGTGGCAGAATTGGCTCTCTCTTGTTCTCTTCATTAGGCAGTGCTCTCTAGCGATATCCAGCAGGCAGGCCTTCATTACTGCAGTTCTTGAGCTCTGGAATAGTATCCTGAGATTTGTATGGCTTCCATATTCTCAGTCTTTAAAGAGCATTAAAATTTTTAGCTGTTTTTTTTAAGGCCTTGGATTAGGAAGATTGTAGGGGCCTTTTATTTTTTTCTTTCCAGAAGACACCCATCTTTAGACATTTTAGTTTAATCATGTTTAAATATTAAGCCAACCAATAATGTATTATGGCCTAGAATTTTGAAAAACAAACAAAAAAGACTGCATGTATATCTTTTGTTTTACATTTTGTTCTCTGTTTTTAAAAATATTTATAGAATAGGAATAAAGACACGTCAGGTGATACTATTTCTTCCCTCAGACACACTTATTCTTTAGACACTTCCTATTGTCTCTCTTTGCCTTTCCTTGCCTCATGCAACAGATTGCCTACAGATCAACTACTTTAACCTGATGACTCTGTAACCATTAAGAGGTGAGCAATTTCATAACAGTTGATTGTACTTAGCATGCTAGGACCTCTTCATATAAATATAATTTTACCTATTGTCTCTCTGAAAGATGCTTCCCATCCATCGGCAGCTCCAAAGGCATCTGTCCTAAATACTAGGAGCAAGTTGTTTGAGGAACTCTTGATAGGAGAAGGAAGGATTGCACCACAGAATTTCCCAAGTAGTGGCGAAGCAATGTTTGGACCATCATACACTGCAACGTAGTCTCCGAGACAAGATGAAGAGATGTCAAGGTGAAAGCTGTTGAATCTATAAAGAAGATTTAACACACATCTATGCAAAATAATACCTGCAACCAGTGCTTTTTTTGTAAAAAAAAAAAAAAAAAGGTGCCGGAACTCACACATGTCATACAACCCACCTTGCCTACCCTACAAGGTTCCATCCAAAAAAGGTGCTAGAACTCCGTTCTGGGTGTTCTATGACAAAAAAAGCCCTGCCTGCAACTGATATAGGTTTGGTAACTAGTACCTACTTGTGAGGGTTCTGAATAAGCATTTTAAATGAGGTGTTTAAAGAACACCTAAATTAGAAAAGACTAATCTAAAGCATGATATATTTTATATCTGTAGTATAAGCTATCCTGGTGCAGCTTTGTGCTATATAAGATTTTTGGGGTGATAGTAATTATAAATCCAAATATGGCTAATATTCCTAGAAAGTATCAGTTTGGCTACAGTTGAAGGATACAGAGAGTGGTAACTGGGCCGAATCAAGAGTGCAACAGGTTCCTCTGCCCTATGATACTGGCTATAACCTCAAAATTGATAATTTTATGGAAAGACCCTGGATAATACTGCTTTTTTGATTTGAGTTCAACAATCAGTACAGTTTTACCATAATTATAGGAAACTCTTAGTAGGTTACTTGTTAAAAAAGCAAAACCTGATTTTTACTAAGCATCCTTTCCCCCCAAACAATGATGGTTCAACTAAAAATTGCTTTTGACTTACGTACTTGAGTGCCACTATTTTGTTGTTTCCAACAGTTATGTGGTATGAACAGTTCATATTGTGATGATATTTGGTGAATGAATATGTAGGACTTTTGATTTTGCCCCTGGAGACATTAAAAGTACCACCACAAGCTTTGATGAAAAGAGAGAAATGAAAAATTATGACTGTTATAATTTTCCAAGAAACATGTTTGCCAAATAGTCACATATGTAGTACATATACGCACTGGAACAATTCTATTTTTTTGGTATTTTGTTTGAAAGTTCTTAGTTATTCACAGATGCAAGCATTTATTATAAATCCTAGATTAACATTTCTGAAAAATGTAACCAAGAAAACTGCACGGACTCGTCAGTTGTCAGAAGTGAATTGAAGGCACAAACAAAAAGACATTAACCATTAGTAGATCTAAATGAAGTTATCTGTGGATCTGATGATGGGATAAATTAATGGCATAATAAAATTGTTTAATCTTAAAGGCACCACAATTTGTTCTCTTTTTTTTCAGCTGTGCATCAATTATATTAAAACAAATGTAACAATTTAGTCATGAATAATATATTAATTTAAATCAACTTTTTTGGGCGTATAACTTCGTAGAGGTATTTATAATTCTGAATGTCATGATTTACAGGGAGATTGAATCTTTACCTAACATCTTAATCACAGCATCCTTTTATTTTGCCTTTCCAGTTAAATCAACAAACAAGTGCTTAAGATAAGCTTTTAGAAATAAAATAATTAACAATAAAAGTACTTAAGTTACAAAAAAATTGATCCATATAAAATGTAAGAAATCATACCAACAATTAAGAAGATATCTCATTATTTAGATACACACACCAGAAATAAATTGTAAACTGAAAATCTGTTTAAAATTAAAGTTTTCAGTAAATGAGAAAATGTTAAAAAGAAGGGGCTAATGCAAAAATTCTCAAAGGGAAATATGTGCTGTACTGTATTTGCCAGAGACCATGCATGATTCATGTTCTGATCAATCAAGATTTAGTTAGAGATGGAGCAAAAAGAAGACTTTCCTTAATCATTGGAAAAATGATGTAGCTTCACGTGGGTTGAGATGGCCATTTTAAATGGTTTGCTGGTGAATATTTCCTATCTCCCTGCTTATTTATACAATTTCTGGGAATGCCTTTATATACAGTCAGTCCTTTGGCTGGGGGCAGTAGCAGGTTTTAACTTTTCAAAAGAGGCACAGTTGAATGATTTTTCTAGTTGCATGAATTTTTTAAGGTGAAAGTTAATGTCCTCTGCTTCAAGATCCACTTAATAACTTGCAATAGCAGAAGCTTTAGTACATTCAAGCAAGCTTCTTTTTCATTTCCCATAATGACTTGCCAAGTCCAAGACATAAAGCTTTATTCCCTGTTTTACAACTCAGTAATTGTACTCTGTTTTATAATCTTGACTTGGCAAGTCACACTTTGGCCCTCTTGACAAATGGCTGAAACCCACAACTATCCAAGTTCTAAAGAGTAGTCATCACATTAGTCAAAAACATTTGCAAAAACTCTTTTAAGGACAATGGCTATCCCAGCTTTCTGTCTCCATTTTCTGTAATAGGGTAGGATAATAGGGTAGGGTAATCTATTGAAAACAGTTTGGACTGCTCGGAATTAAAGGACTTAAACTCAAAAAATAAGAGAACAGAATTCTTAATAAGCAAGCAAATACACACAACCACTTTTTTTAACTTGTTAAGAATAAAGCTGATCAGCAACAATGTTAATTGCTGGAATCTGCTTTGGAGGGGACAACCAATTTAATAAATAGCTTCTAGTCATAAAATGTCATAAAATCAAAGGTCAAACAGCAACCAATTTGAGTGAGTTATGAAAGACTTTTTCAAGTGTAAATGAATATTGTCACACTTTGTTGTTATTTGATCTAGCCAGTAGCTATTAGAGTAACTTACTTTGAACAAAGATTGTTTATGTTCATAGGCAGTGGCTTTTTATCAAAGAGAATGCATTTTCTAATCTGCTTATTTGATAAATGAAATAGTAGTTCCACATTTGTTACCAGCTTCAAATTTATATATTTATTTCTTTGTTTATTATTTTTAACTCAGATAACTCAAAACAGCAAATGTACCTAACAAACGCTCCTATTTTCCCCAAAACAACAACCCTGTAAGGTGAGTTGAGCTGAAAGAGAGTGACTTGACCCATGGCCACCCAGCTGGCTTTCATGGCTAAGGGGAGACTAGAACTCACAATCTTCCACTTTCTAGACCAGTGCCTTCATCATTAGACCAAACTGGCTGTCATATATATTTACCTGCATTAAAAGGAGAACTAGTTTGGTGTAGTGGTTAAAGGCACTGGGTTGGAAAGCTGGAGATCATGAGCTCTTGTTAAATTTTAGGCATGAAGCCATATGGGTGATTTTGGACCAGCTGCTGTCAGTTAGAGTCAAGACTGACTTTTAGACACAGAAAAAATAAATAATAGGAACACTGCCTGAGAAATCGCCATCAGCTGAAAAGAACAAATTTTTGATCTTTGACTAAATAAGTGTTTTTCAACTTTGACATCTTCAAGTTGCCAAGGTTGAGAAAGATTGCTATAGAATGTTCAAATTAGCTTCACCACCTCCACTAAGCTGGTTCCCACTTGGAACTGTTTGTTGCTTCTTCTCATCTAAAATTTCTGGCTTGCTTACTCTAATCACCGCTTCCATCTGTTTTACCTCACTTGTCTACTGAACTGTCACTCTATAATCTCATTGTTAAAGTGAGTGCTTTGGACACTCATTTGCTCTTCTTCTTCTCAGCACCCCCATTGCCTATCACTTCAAGCCAGTATTATCTTTGTCTATGCTGTCTAGGAATTTAAAGAAAAAAGAGCCCCAAAATATCTGAAAAAAAATCATGTCACAGAAGACTGATTGAATCACTGTTATTGCCCTGATGTCCCCCCCCTCCTGAACCAGGGCTGCCAGATGTGGGTTGCAAAAAGCAGATAATTACCAGATAGCAGCAAAGAGATACAGAATGCTTTAACTCTTTGCTGCCATCTTATGGTTGATTGTATTTTTGCAACCCAGATTTGGTAACCCTAGTCTATTTCTGGGATGAAAGAGAAAGCAATATATTTCACTTACCCTACTTTGCTGTTGCCTTTAAAATACTGCCTCCCCCTCCCTCCACTTATATCAAAACAGAAATTAAGAAAACAATATCCACATAAGATTTTTCCAGAGTTGTGTTAACACTGTTTTAAAGACACATATGGGGATTATTGAGGAAATTTATCAACTCAAATTAAACTTGAGTTCAAGTACAGTCTGCCATTGTTATTACAATCTTGTTTTGTGAATAGAATAGCAAATTAAGCTGAATGTTTTGGCTTGCACCTACAAGCAAAGCATTTATGGCAGGTTAGTAACATTTAATAAAGTCCCAGAATACATATTCTTTTTTTAAAAAAGCTATAGTATGAATTTTTTGTACGGTAAATTTCTTTGTCATACAATTTTATACTGTTAGAAGTTAATGGGATGAAATCAGCCTGGAAAAATGCATTCTCGAATTTACAAGGAGCTCCACTCTATTTATGTAATGCCTCATTAAGTACAAATGCTGGGCTTGGCAGAGTGTTGGAATTTTGTGTTACTTATCCATTGTCGAATCAGTAAGAAAGGGTCTTTTGTTGATTGTATTTCTATGTTCAGAATGATCACTATAAGTCAATGATTACTTCAGTAACATAAACTGTAGTACCACTATATTAGATAAAAATGGCTAAAACCTCTGCTTTAGGTTTACCGTATGCTGAAATTGCAACTTAAAAATAGGCTGCATCAGACTTTAACAATTAAGTTCATTATTCCTTAAAAAGGAAGAATTTTAAAGAGGAAAATGTATCAATACTTTCTGTAATGTGAAACAAATTTTGAGAACATTTTGGGAGATATAGTTATTTTTTAAAATTGAGCCCATTAAAAAAGCAATGCAAAAATAGATTTAAGACTGTCTTATTAACTAATAATTTGACAGTTGGTCAATGCTGTATGTATACAACTAACAACAGTGCAATTGTCTTTATGAAATAAAGCATAGTGACAAGACTAATAATTACATATTCAGAAAGTTTACCCATATTTAAAGCTAAAGAGACTTACTTCTGAAATAAAATTCAAAATTTAGAGTTGCATATAGAGGTTGCATGGATTAATCCTTGGTCCCAGTTCCCTTTAACATCTTGGTCTCCTTTCTTATTTAGAAAAACCCATTTATGATATGAATTTGTAACCTCTTATAAACATTTGATTGTTTATTTTTAAAGTGCTAAATTTGTGCCTACTCACAGATTACTCAAAGGGCTATATTTGTGGCTACTCACGGATTACTCTATAAGCGATCAAAAATCCAGTGCCAACAATATGGGAGTCTGTGTAGAAATTTAACAGGGTAGATCCAACAATGCTGATAGGACTAGGGATTTTATTTCCACAAAGTGTCTGAACAATTGTATTCCTCTTAAAAATCTTCACTCCATCAAAAGCACAATATTCCAAAGCACTGTGAGCTGAAATGGAGAACAGTTTATCAATATCTTGTGGATCTATTTATCACCTATTCTAATGCTTCTTTCCACCCATATTATAGAAGCCATGTTTATAGTAATGATTAGTGATCATTACTAATAAACCAATTGCAGTAAAGAATAAAATAAATGAAGTACATTTTCCATTTAAAAAAGGCTTCTTTGTGTCTTAATTATATGAAGGGGCTTCATATGATTGAAAGAGCTTGGTCCTCCCAATATTCAAATATGTAAATTAAGAATTTGTTTGTGTGCCGTGGAATTAGGTCCATATGTTTGTCTTTAATGTCCATTTTTAATACACGGACAAATATTGTGAAAGGTAGAAAGAGAACAAATGAGACCTCAAAAACATAATTTACAAAAACAGAATATTACTAAATAAGTAACATTCACACAATACTTTTTTTTCAGAAGCTCAATCCTATATTTCTAATAATTGATTGCCATAGAAATTAATCATACAACTAAGTTGTGATCCAGTGTTTTCAGTGGAACAGTCACAAGTAATGTTGTTGAAAATGGACCTTAAGCACTTATAGACTGTGATGTAACAGAGAATAAAACATACTGATGAACATTTCTTGCCATATCATGGTTTTACTGCCTCAAATATTCATAAATTAAAGAGAAAGCAATTTAGTGTTTAAGGCTCAGAATAGTTTGCATTTTAACCAAACCCAGTTTGAAATGTACTTTTCAGAAAAAGTCAGGAAGTATAGATAGTTTTTGTGCTTTTAGTCATACTGGCTGGGAATTGCAAGAGCTATTTTGCACTTCCATAGCACACTAGCTTGGGGAAAGCTAAAATAATGGGATGTGAATGAGGTTTTAAAGAAAACATTAGCCTAAAGAAGTAATAAAGAAAGAATAATGAATTGGAAAACAAATAAAATATCCTGGTATGGAAGACTTCTTAGAAGGGGATGATTTTTGTTTACTTCTATAACACTTGAAAAGGGGAGGGGAATCTTTCTTTGTGGATAGAGACAAATTAACAACAGTTATTTTGGAATTCCACAGGCATATGTTTAAAATGCTTGTTTTTAGCAAGCTCTCTTACTCTTTGTACTTGTTTTCAGAGAAGAATTATGTTCCCTGAAAATATCTTTCATAGTAGAAGGAGCTCAAATATTTTGAACTATGGTACTACTAAGCAATCAAATCTTGCAACACAGATAATAAATAAAGCTGATGGTTTAGTCACAAATGCAGAAGACCACATTAAAGAAGAATATTAAGAATATAAAGCAATATTTTCTTAATTTTTAAAGAATTCATTTATACTTCATTTGAAATGCTAGACTTTTGATGGACTGACCTAAGAGTAAGTTCCATTAAACGTAGTACTTAGGATTTATTTCACAGGTATTTTAAATATACACTCACTCATCAATAGATACCAATGCTTGCATAGTTATATACATTTTTTTTACAAATCCCCACACAGACAAACACGTGCACACATTTGTGACCGCCCCATAATCAGTATTATTATCAAACAAAAATAATATAAAATTCATAGCCCCCCCCCAGCTAGGCTGCTGAGGAAATCCTTTTAAATTACTCAGAGTAAAAATATTTAATAGATTGAATTACCATTTTTAATGAAAATTGTGCCATGGCTTTGACAGGTTACTGACAGTTTGATGATTGCATGGAGCAATCTTACATAACTTTTCATCACAATTATTTTGGTTCACTTGCACACTAGTTACTTAATTCTTAAAAATGAATATATATCTTCATATATTAACTACTGAAATGTAAAATTAAAATCTTGGCCACTTACGCTGCAGGTCAAAATTTTCAAAGTTTAGAATTACAACATCCTGAGATCCTGCCTCTAAAAAATAATTGCAGTTCAAGTTGTTGTCATATTCACCAGGGAAATTAGGAGAAACAATGCGACCAGATGATGCTGTCAGATTTGCTCCACAACCTGCGAGAAAATATAGGATCCCAGAAATCCAATTAATTGTACTGAAAAATAATTTAAAAGAAGAAAAGTACTAAGCTTCACAAGGCCAAAATTTCTGGTTATAAGGGTGGAACAATTAACCACTGGAACAACCAGCCTCCAGAAGTGGTGAATGCTCCAACACTGGAAGTTTTTAAGAAGAGACTGGACAGCCGTTTGTCTGAAATGGTATAGGGTTTCCTGCCTGAGCAGGGGGTTGGACTAGATGACCTCCAAGATCCCTTCCAACTTTATTATTATTATTATTATTATTATTATTATTATTATTATTATTATTATTATTATTATTATTATTACTATTATTATTATTATTATTATTATTTTCAAAGATATCTAAAATATTTTTTTTATTTTTAAAATTAGGGGGAAGAAGTGCAGGATGTGCTAACCATTGTATTCATTAAACAATTTTTTCAAGTGCTTTAAGTTGTAACAAAAACATACATGTTTCCCACATTTGGGTTGGTGCAAAGACCAAAATGAGACTGTTTTGGTCTATGTACAGAATAAACTGGGGCTGTTGTAAACAGAAAGGCTTCAGCGAGGGGAACAGGAAAAATGATAAAAGATGGTGGGAAGAGTAAGACTAGCGTGTTTCATCCTGCTCTTCTGCTCAATATCTCACAGCATGCTCTCTACTCCAACATCTTCCTAGCCCCAAGGAAGATAACAGATAGACAAAACCAATGAAATGTATCACATTGGTAGATGCTGATGGGAAAGAATGATTATATATACCAACTTTCCCTACTTTCCCCATCCAGTTTTGTTTCAGCTGAAATCTAATTGAGAAGACTCCATCCTATGTCTTCAATATTTTTTTGAAGCCCATTGAAGCACTGTGGGTTTTGGTTCTGCCAAACCATGGCTGATCCAAAATGGTTCCACAGAACATCTGGAATGTGATGGTTTGTTTCAAGTTTGGTAGCTTTTTATTTACACAAATTTATTTATTTATTTATTTATTTATTTTGATTTATATCCCGCCCTTCTCCCAACGGGACTCAGGGCGGCTCACAACATATTTAAAAACATAGACATATTTACAACCCCCACCAGATAAAACCAAATTAAACCAATATTTAAAGTTGTGCAGTTAAAATTATTCTTAAAAAACCCGATTTAAAATCCTCCCTAGGCCANACCCACAGAGAAGGCCCTCCCCCTGGGGGTCGCCAGCCGACATTGCTTGGCCGACGGCACCCTGAGGAGGCCCGCTCTGTGGGAGCGTACCGGTCTATGGGAGGGAATCTGTGGCAGAAGGCGGTCTCGGAGGTAGCCAGGTCCGATGCCATGGATCGCTTTAAAGGTGGTAACTAACACCTTAAAGCGCACCCGGAAGGCCACTGGCAACCAGTGCAGCTCGCGCAGCAGCGGTGTTACATGGGAGCGACGAGTCCCTCCCAACACCACCCGCGCGGCCGCATTCTGGACCAGTTGAAGCCTCCGGGTGCTCCTCAAAGGGAGCCCCATGTAGAGAGCGTTACAATAGTCCAGGCGGGAGGTGACAAGAGCATGAGTGACTGTGTGCAAGGCGTCCCGGTCCAGAAAAGGTCGCAACTGGTGAATCAGGCGAACCTGATAAAACGCCCCCCTGGTCACGGCCGACAAATGGTCATCCAATGTCAGCCGCGAATCCAGGAGGACTCCCAAGTTGCGCGCCCTCTCTGAGGGGGCCAAAATTTCGCCTCCTATAGTCAGCGATGGAGTCAGCTGACTATGCCGAGGCGCCGGCAACCACAGCCACTCGGTCTTGGAAGGGTTGAGCCTGAGTCTGTTCCATTTCAGACAAATGGCTGTCTGAAAACAGCCATTAAAAACTTCCAGTGTTGGCGCATTCACCGCTTCTGGAGGCAGGTTGTTCCACTGGTTAATTGTTCTCACTGTCAGAACATTTCTCCTTAGTTCCAGGTTGCTTCTCTCCTTGATTAGTTTCCACCCGTTGCTTCTTGTCCTGCCTTCTGGTGCTTTGGAGAATAGCTTGACTCCCTCTTCTTTGGGGCAGCCCCTGAGATATAGGAACACTGCTATCATGTCACCCCTCGTCCTTCTCTTCGTTAATAGACATGCTGAATTCCAGCAGCCGTTCCTTGTATGTTTTAGCCTCCAGTCCCCTGATCGTCTGCTTGGGAAGACTCTCTTCCAGAGACCCTCCCCTTGCCCTCTGCTCCCCACCCCAGAAGTTCTATTTACAGGACTTCATTAACCCATCTCTGCAATATTTGGCTAAAGCGGGCATTGAAAAGCAGGGGGAAGGGAAAAGGGCCCTCCTTCCCCCCACATCGGACCAGGTTCAACTTAGAACAAGCATTAGGGTTCACGGGGGACACCCAAGGGTAAATACCAACGTAGGGAGTCGTGGAGAGGAAGACACAAAGGGAATAATCGGATTTGGAAGACCTCATAAAACCCAAGGATCCTTGTGTTTCAGCCAAGATCAACAAGCTAATATTGACAAAGAAACAGCATAGAGATGCCTGTTTGGTTGGTTGGTTGCTCTCAGGCGTGCATACATACACAACCAATCTTCTTAGTCAACACTTTCTTGATTTGGTTTTCTCTGCAGGGGACTGAGCGAATTAAGTGCCCCCGGTCTAATGGATTGACAACTGGCTAGTTGTGTTTGTGTAACGTCAGGGCAGTTATACTCATGGAAGTCCAGAGGGCATCTGTGTGGCAGGTCAGGATGCAAATACGTAGCTCACAACATATGCAGGATGCCGTTAGAACAGGCAGAAGGATCACCGTGACCTCCACAGGGCAGCCATGGAAGAGGACTAGAAGACGCATTTGTCCCATATGGTCAGTTTGGTGAGTTGTGATAAGGGGCAGATGGCCGAGCACGTGAGGCCATTTGGGTTAGTTGATGGTGCAATGCACAGGGAATGGGTTAACTCAGGGCCCAGTTAAGCTTGCTGTATAGATGCAGTCAGTGCTTTTTTTGTCATAGAACGCGCCGGAACAGAGTTCCGGCACCTTTTTTCAACAGATTTTTCCAAGTTTTAAAAGTAATTTTTGAAAATTTGATGTTTGGTCCATGTGGACTTGAATCGCCCTGTCGAGCGTGGCAGGTCGGCGGCAAAATCATTAAAACGGTGCATGTGGGCTGCGTGTGTATCGAGTCTGATACATGCGTACTTCGTCTGCACTGGTTGTGATGGCGCTGCTCGGCTTGTGATTGGTCGTGTGCTGAGTGCTTACTGCGGGCGGCAACCGTTATGTTTCGTTAACACAACTGACATGTGTGGGTGTGTGTACAGTGATTGACTAGGTGTGAAAAGTAAATAATTTTGTTGGTGAATTGAAAATCTTTTTTAAATTTTGAGTGTAAAAGTGTGACCTCAAATTTAAAAATGAAAAAAAATATACTAATTACTTCTCAACCACCGGTCCTGCTAAGAACTGAATATATATATATATACATATATATATATTATTTTTATTATTATTTATTTTTTTTATTAATTTGATTTATATACCGCCCTTCTCCCGAAGGACTCAGGGCGGTGCACAGCATATTAAAAACAAGTAACAATAAAATACCAAAATAAAATAAATAAATACCAAAATAAAAACCCCTCTAAGACCAAATTAAAAGCCAAATATTAGTAGCTGTGTCGTAATTAAAATTATATTAAAATCATCCCTAACNGAGGGAATTGCTGCGCAACCACACTCTCAACAACCTTCGCCGCAAAGCGAAGGTTGGAGACCGGGCGATAATTGGCCAACTCATCTGGGTCAAGGGAAGGCTTCTTGAGGAGGGGCCTCACAACGGCCTCCTTGAGGGCCGCAGGGAAGACACCCTCCTGCAAAGAAGCGCTAGTAATTCCCTGGAGCCAGGCTCGTGTTCCCTCCCGAGCTGCCAGTACCAGCCAGGAGGGACACGGATGTTGTCCAATAAAGCAATGCTTAAGTTTGCTTTGCTTACCAAGAATTTTAATATTATAGTAATTAAGTCTATCTAATGCAGTGTTTCTCAACATTGAAAATTTTAAGGCATGTGGACTTCAACTCCCAGAATTCCACATTCTGGGAGTTGAAGTTCACATGCCTTAAAATTGTCAATGTTGAGAAATACTGATCTAATGGAATAAAAACAGCCACTTTGATGTACTGGTTAAGGTATCAGATTAGAAACCAGGAGACAATGAGTTCTAGTCCTGCCTTAGACCCAAAGCTAGCTGGGTGACCCTTGGGCAGTCATTTTTTCTCATACTTAGGTAAGAGGCAATGCAGACCACTTCCAAAATCTTGCTAAGAAAACTGCAAGGAGTTACCAGGAGATGCCCAGGCACTTGACAGGAGTCAAGTGACTCAAAGGAGCAAAACAAAGCAAAACAAAAAAGGAGATAAAGGCTACTTCTTACTGATATATATGAACTAGACAATTAAAGATGAGTCTCACATGAATCTGTATCAGCAACTTCAGTCTGTCATGAGGCAATAGGAATCATTTGACTCAAGAGCAGATGACCGATATGGTTGCTATGCTGAGGTCTCTCTATTCACCCATTCATCCTCTAAGTCTTCTAGAGTGGAAAGCTGGGGTTTTATTTCATTTGCCAGGAAAAGAAAAAATCCTGCATTGAGACAACTAATTCTTTTCAGAAGAATGATAGAGTTGAAATAAACTTATTGGAATATTTACTGTATTTTTTAATGCAAGAAAGGTTTTTGTTTCCTTTTTTTGGAGGGAAGGACATTGTTTTGGGAGTCCTTTTTATTATATTATATATTTATGTATTCTAGAAGAATTATCAATGGATTTCTAGTCTGTAACTTTTAGAGATGCTGAAGGAAGTTGATGTTGATATCAGTTATTTAGGTCACTTTCAATATAACAAGTATGAATATCCTGTTTTAGTAAAACAATGGGAGGGGCTGCTTTGAATATGAAATTAGTTTCCAATGATATTAAAGAAGGCTAAGAAAAAAAGTTGCTTCTTGCACATTGGATAATTCCGATTGTTTTCAGTTGTGTTATATAAATCATCTGCCAGAGATGCAATTGAAAACAGTATATAATTGGGTTATGTCCCATTACTGTTACATTTTGGTTTAATTAGCAGTATTGTACTATTTGTATAATCCAAGGCTATGATAATTTTGGTCATTTGCTATGTGATGAAGAAATAAATACTTTTAGCTGTACTGGGTTTTCAAGTTGTCCATCCCTGGAACAGAGAATGAAAGCCACATTTAGTTATGGGATGCTTTATATGGGTGATTTGTTTTTAAGAAGACTCAAGAAAAGCTCTCCTTTAGAGCTACTTTATAAAGTAACTTGCCTCACCATAAAGAACAAAGCAAAGTTGCTTTGCTGCCTCCTGCTGCTTTATGTATTTCAGAAGGTCATCAAAGCAACAGGAATTGCCTTTTCTTTGAAAACAGGATCACCTCCATGCCTCAACATGGAAAATAGCTTTCTTTGTGCAGCACTGAAGCAGCCTCACACAAGAAAGTTTTGGAAGAATCTAAGCAGATTCCATAAATCAGGCCCTGCAGATATCTGTAGCAGACTCTTTGTAAGCAACTACCAATACACTTATACCCTAGGATCCTACATCATGTGTCAGTCAGTTTTGGGAATAGAAACTTAACCCAGCTTTTATCATGTCTTGGTGCTGCATTTAATGAATAGCCAAATTCATATATTGCTGGCAGTACCAGGTTAAATACATATAATTATGCATTACTGAAACACAGACAACTTTGGACTTAGGGTTATTTACCAATTTCTTTATGACATATCTACAAAATTATTATCAGATATCCTGGACATCTAAATGCTCCTGGATTTGATTTCTTATGATACAGTTTGACCAAGAATTACCATATCAACATGGATCAATTATGCAATAAGCCTGCATCTATACATCAAGTCAGTATCTCAGTTCATAGCTATATATCAGTGATGGCGAATCTTTTAGAGACTGAGTGCCCAAACTGCAACCCAAAACACACTTATTTATCACCAGGTGCCAGGTGGGTGTGGCCCACTGGGTGGATGTGGCTGTGGTTATGGCAGACTGGGTGGCTGTGGCCAAGGTGGGTATGGTCACCTCGATGTTGCTTGTGGGGAGGGATGCCTATGGGGGCTGGGCAGGGTTGGGTGAGATCCAGGGGGTCTCTGGCAGGAGGGGCGGTGGGCAGGAGGCTCGTCCTGCGGGGTGAGGCGAGGCAGGGCAGGGGTGCCCCACTGTCGCAGGGCAAGGCGAGGCAGAGGCCGGGGCGGCTGCTGCCTGACACCATTGGCCCCCGCACACAGATGCCAGCAAGTACATGGGGGCCGACAGTGTCCGTCAGCAGCCACAGCCTGCCGGCCCCTTGACCGGCGCACTCTGGGGCTCCACAGCCTGCCACCAGCAGTTCAGAGAAGCCACCTCTTAGCTGAACGGCCGGTCAACAGCTGAGGAGGTGATGCAGTGGGTCGTGTCCGGGAAAAGAAGAGCATGCGAGGGCAGGAGGGATGGGATGGGGGGGAGGGAAACCAGCCATGCTGGGATGCATCCGGCCACATGGGACCTTGGCAAGTTAGCAGGCGGCTGGTTGAAGAGGGATGGTTGCCATCTCCAGGGCATGGTGTGCGTGCCCACAGAGAGGGCTCTGAGTGCCGCCTCTGGCACACATGCCATAGGTTCGCCACTACTTATGATCCTATGAGAAAAATAATTGGAAAAGCCCTGACACGTGCATTTCATTTACCCTAGGGTTACACAGTGAAACCACTCAATACCAGCAGCAAAACTAGCAAGATCTCAGCTTAGTTTTGTTTCTGATTTAACCATGCAGCATTCTAGAACATTTAAACAATATTTATTTGAACAATCTTTAGGGGGTGAAGAGGTAGAGCTATCAGCTCAGTAACACACATTTTTGTAGCTCTTTCCAGTGTAACTATATTAGTTTTTAGCAATTTCTTTTAAATTCAGTTATACTATTTTATATGAGATTAATGTGAAGGCAAAAGCACAGATAAAGGACTTTGTATGGACTGGAAAGTTATGGGGATATGACTGTCATCCTTTTATCTATATAAATAAAAATGTAAATGTTCGTTTGTTCAAAATCTTAAATCTCCGAAAGTTCTTCACCGATTGCTTTGAAATTTTGACACAACGTTGCATTCGAATCCGCGCGTGTTTTTATATGCCTATATTATATAGATGTCACATCTGTGACAGGTAAAACATGCTTTTTTTGAAAAACAGTGCCATCTGTTGGACGTAAAAGCAACACACGCTTTTACCAGACTGAGCCACAGCAACGCGTGGCCAGGGAAAGCTAGTTTCAAATAAATTTGATGGCTTAGAATTCGCCCTTCAAACAGAAATTTAAAAAAATGACAGACATCAGAGTTCTTCTTATATGTTAGGGAAGAACTAAATGGGATTCCGGGTCAACCCAATTATTTAAACTAACTATCACCCATACCAAACAAAGGCTATCATATTCTGCCGATGTCATTAGAACTAACTCACTCGAAAAATCAATCATGCTGGGAGAGATCAGTGGAAAAAGGAGAAAGGGACGCTTTAATATCTCTTGGCTGGACACTATAAAGTAGAGATGGCGAACCTTTTAGAGATCGAGTGCCCAAACTACAACCCAAAACCCACTTATGTATCGTCAGGTGCCGGGTGGGCGTGGCCCATTGGGTGGGCGTGGCTGCAGTGGTAACGGCAAACTGGGTGGGACTAAAAAGTTCAATCAATCAATTCCAACTTTGCGAGATTTTTTTTTCCCGCGAGAAGTTGAAATTGATTGAAAGTTGGTTTTTTTTGCACATGGCGGAGGCTTAAAGCGAAAAGGTTTTATAAAACCCAGTTGAAGGCCTAGGACTGGGGCGACGGCACGCATGCCCACAGAGAGGGCTCTGTGTGCCACCTGTGGCAAGCGTGCCATAGGTTCGCCACCACAGCTATAAAGGATGAAACTGGGATGGTCATGGTGGATCTGAAGGAGGCAGAGCTAGAGAGAGGGGCATGGAGGTTGCTGATCGTTAGAGTGGGTGAGAGTTGGACACAGCTGGACAATCAGCCCTGAGGGAATTAAAACAAGGTTAAAGATAAAAAACGAAATCAGAAAAGAGAGAGAAAACAGAGTTAAAGAACAATCTTTAAATGTTACTGGACTCATGGATGTCATGGAATAAGAAAGCAAATAATGGTGTGTATTATGATGAAATCATGTACATGTTATGACTTATCTATGTCAGATATTCTGGCATAAGGGCATAACAGAAGGATTTAGAAAATATCACTGTACAAATTACTTACTGCTTATAAACGATACAGAAAACCCACGTGCTGAGATGTCCTGTGACTGAAACACTATAGTCATCACATTTCCTGGAGTAACTATAGGCCCTGGAGCTGAGTTTCCACACCCAACAGCTAATATGGTATCTTCCTGTTCCTTATTCTTTCCTCTCAGTACCTGGAGGGCAAAGTTTTAATATCTAGCTAAAGCATTAGGCTGATTTTCATTTACACTGACTTATATCCTGATCCTTAGATATAAATGAGATTATGATAAAGATTTTACCAACTCACCTAAGTGGCATCCAACAGAATAATACTGAATATATCAAAACATTCACAGATTATTCAATTCTCACAAAATCTAAATCTTTTTTATAGCTGTGGATCACAAAAGCACACAATAGGGAAACTTTATACCTGGTACCTTTAGAGTTATATGACATTTTACATATCAGAGCATGTACATCTTGAACCATTTGCCAGTTCAAAATCTCTGTCCTTTTTATTTATTTTTAAAGTTAGGAATATGTTGGAACCTTCCACGTTTTATTCATCCATCTATGTACTATCTGTTTTTCTAAACTTGAACTTCAAATCTTTATTTGGTCACAGTCCAGCACATAAAATACAGAAATCATAATAACTTAAAATAGAAGAGAAGAGAAAAGAAACACACACACACACACACACACACACACACACACATACACACACAAATATGCTAAAATGTTTGACAACAAGTTAACAAACTTAATAATGGATTTTAAAATACTAATCCAATATGTTGTGAGAGTTATATCCTGTCTTTCTTCCAGGAACTCAAGGCAATATACATACTATTACCTCTTCCATTTTTTTCTCACAATAACCCTGAAGTAAATTAGATATCTGAGGATAGACTTGAACATGATCCTCCCTGTTCCTAGGCCAAAAGCTTACCAAACATAGAACCAGAAAAAAACTATCCAATTCTTTTTTTAAAAAAGAATTACTTTGTTTGGCTTACAATAGTGTTATAGTTCCACACCAGTAATTTGGTGTGACTAATAGCAATGAGGTATAAATAATTTCTTGCTTGAAGCTTCATTTCCTAACTCTGTAACAGCCTCTCCCAAAGACAAATTATGTGAGTGATTCTATACCATAAAAGAAGTGGGCAGGGATTGAAAGGCTGCTTCCTATGCTTATAAATCATCATTACTTTCCCAAATACTTACAGTATTATCTACACCCACCTTGCAAAGTTATGTGCTTAAGTAATTTCTTAAATGATATACTTATGAATTCTTTGGTTTATTCTGTTTGCCTTATTATGGTAAACCACCCACTATCTTCGGAGCTGAACAGTATATAAATATTCATTAACACATAATTATTTTAAAATTCAGTCAGAACTTCACATTCTGATATACTTTTGAGGGACAGGAAAAATTGCTCACAATCTTTTTATGTTAAAAATAGAAAATTAAATTAAAATCTTCATCTCTATTTATAAAAGGAAGATTTAAACACAAAAAATGGCCTGGCCATTTGGGTATAGTTTCAAAGAATGAAATAGAAATGCCATTTCAGCCCCTTCATTTTTTAAGCAAAGCGTAGTTACTCAGTTCCTCATGACTTCCTACATTTTGATAAATTATGTTTGCCCTTTAGCAACAAGTGGGAGCTATGTAGTTTTGTACAGTCTGACCATTGTACAGTTTTGTACAATGATGACCAAAGTTTGGCAAATTCTTGAGAAAACTAACAGCTGTTAGCAATCATGAACATCCCCTACCCTTCAAGTGAAATGCCCTATATACATACATATATACATACATACATATACACATATACACACATACATACATACATATACACATATACACACATACATACATACATACACATACATACATGCATGCATACATATAATTGTCAATAAATTAAATATTTTTATTTCAAACATTTTCAGATATTAAATTAAAGAAACAAACAAAAGCAGACTTTCAGATGTAGATATAGATATATAAATATAGATATATACACATATATACATACATACATACATACATACATACATACATACATACATAAAAAGTGGTAACAAATTTTGAGTTCCTTCAATATTTACCCATAAAATTTTCTATAGAACTATCTCATTACAGAATCTGATGCCAAATCTTTGTACACAAATGAAGTTATGCTTGGACTAATAACAATTACTCAACTTCAAGGGAAAGAAAAAGTCTGCCCGAAAAGAACATATTTCATTGTTGCTCTAGCAGGGGGTTGGACTAGATCACCTCTAAGATCCCTTCCAACATTATTATTATTATTGTTGTTGTTGTTGTTGTTGTTATAACAGGATTAGATTTGGCATCAAAAGTATGATCCAAGGCAAAAAGTACAATCCCAGATGCAAATGGGAGAGTGAAATGTAAAATGGCAGATTCTCTAGCATATTTTAAATTTAACCATATTCTAAATTACACCAAATAGACTGAGAGATGAAAGAGCCAAAATTACTTTCCTTCATCTACACAGATATTTGAGGAACTGGGGATATGTATAAGGACTGCTCTCTCCAAAGACCCAAGGAACTTTGGATGATGCAGAACTGAAACCATTTCATTCCATTAATTTCATCTCAAAGAATGCCACATTTGGTGCCTACAGCTATGGAAGCACAACCAGCATCACAGTTATGCCTGCTGAACTTTGGGTAAGCACATGAACTACACTGACTGCAAATTTTAAGAACTGTAATCTCAAAACATTTGAAATTGAAGGATAAACTAGATAGTGATAGACTAAGAAACTATCCATACCTTCACATAACTATTCTGGCAATGTCCATTGTTATCTGGAATCTCAAAATTCTGATCAAAGATTATTTCAAAATGTTTGCTCTCATGGGTAATTATTGTCCATGAGCACCTGGTGTTATTGGGAAAGTTTTCTGGCCAATAAGGAGAAGTTATGATACCATTTTCTTTATGAAGTATGCCACCACATCCTGCAAGAATAAGGAACAATAGAATCACAGATCAATTTTTAGTTATGCAGGCAAATAAAAAACTGTAATGCATAATAATACCAATAAATTTTATAACTAAATAATAAATAAGCAATTATTTATAAATTCTAGTAATATTAACACTGTCTTCAGCTATTTAGTAATTATTTATCATGTATATTTTTTCTTGAAAATTGTTTTTATTTTGAAAATTTGAAAACCATTTTGGAAATGATTGATTTTTTAGAAATTAATTAGTATTCTGAGTTTTTGTAGATTGTGTGGATTGTTACAGGAATTAATAAAACAAGGAACATACACAAAAGAAATAAAATGTTGATTATAAATCATGAGATGCTACCATTTCATATTCAGGTTTCTGAAAAAAAGCTTCTACTGGTTATTTCTACTTTTCAATAAGTAGAATATTATCATCGTCATTATTCTGACAGATTAAAGAATCCTTGGTAGCAGCACAATTTTAAAATAATAAAATAATTGCCTGTAAGGAAAAATACAATTAAAGGGTAAAAGAATTAAGATAGTAGTTCTTCATATGCAAGATGGGTTTACAATAAGGAAGACTTCTGTAAAGGAATTCTTGATACTTTTGATAAAATAAAAAATATTCTTTAACATAGCCATTTAGAAATATGATTCTTGCCTCTGATTTATTGAAGTCTATTAAAATGGAAAGGATTTTATACCAAAAAATAGTTCTACAAATAAGAAGGAAAGAAATGATTATGCATCTCTACTAACCTAAAGAATCTGCAATCCATGTAGCATTGAACCCATCTCCTTGCCCAGAGTGGTTAGAATGGAAATGTATTAACATCTTATTTGAACCAGACTGAATGGTGCCTGGGGATGTAGTTCCACAGTATCGTCCTATGACAGGGGAAATAGGAGATCCACCATTCAGAATGGTGACTGAGGTCCTCATACAATTCCTTCGTATTTCCATCTTGAAGGCAACAAAAGTAAGCTATGGAGATACAATAAGAGAAGACTAAAGAAACAGTTGTAGCTATATCAATACAAGCAAACAAATTATTACTACTGTGTGTAAAAAAATGTAAAGATTTCCTCTGTCCAGTCATATCTGATTCTAGGGGTCAGTGCTCATCTCCATTT
Organism: Protobothrops mucrosquamatus; assembly: GCF_001527695.2. Classification (NCBI taxonomy): domain Eukaryota; kingdom Metazoa; phylum Chordata; class Lepidosauria; order Squamata; family Viperidae; genus Protobothrops; species Protobothrops mucrosquamatus. The sequence goes on from NW_015386417.1 coordinate 1,708,475, forward strand.
CTTAGTGAAGGGAGCCAGTGTTGTCTGTAGATGTTTTCATGGTCATGAGGCCAGCATGGCTATATACCTCATATAACAGGCACATCTATTTATAGAAGACAGGGGAAATCTGGATATTTTTAAATCAAAAATTCAAAAGAAAAAAAAACATGCTATATCTACAGTTATAGATTCAGCCCTAATGGTTGACCACCATTTTATTTTACATATTGTTACAACTATTTCCCAAGGATTTTTATTTGCGAATATTTAATTTATAAAGGGAAACGATATAATATGCTCAGAATACTTAATTCAATATCACCCCTTTTTCATTTGAAAAAGTTGTTTAAATAAAATCAGCATTAGCCATATTACATACATATATTACATACAGCACAGTGTATATACTCTAACAGTAATAATATTTGTCTTTTGTTAAACTTACTGCTTGGAAAAAATGGCAGCGTATGTTTGAACCCAACATGCCTTAAGCAATTAGATTGTAACCATGTGCCCTCCCCACATCTCCTGTCTTTTCTTTAGGTGGCATGCAATATGCTTCCTTTTCCAATTTTATCCCCATAATATTTGTGAGACAGACTGGAATAAGAGAGAGCAAATAATCCCAAACCACCCTACAAACTTTCATTATTATTATTATTATTATTATTATTATTATTATTATTATTATTATTATTATTATTATTATTATTATTATTATTATTATTATTATTATTATTATTATTA